>NW_022475039.1:56481-439006 GCF_009193445.1 Aspergillus pseudotamarii | reverse complement strand
TTTTTTTTTTTTTTCTCTCTCTCTTTCTCCAGTGACTAACAGCAACTGACTCAGTGATGACAAAATCTATGAATAATAATCACTCTAGCAAACAATCTCTTGATTGTATAATACTTAGAAACTCTCTAATTTAGTTAATGGTAGTCCTCCTTCTCGTGACAAGAATGCCAATACAGCAAGCTCACGTCAATTAAATCCAAATTACTATAAGACATTTCATTCAGCAAACAAGATACATATCCAATCAGTTATCAGATTAATCAATACGACTCAAGTCATGGCCACGCTAAAAATACTCGGGTTCATCTATCGAGTCTTGGGTGGACCGGGAGAGGGATCTCTTCCTAAAGCGGTCATTTAAGGGCTTTTCCCGTCCCGTGACGGCAGTAGTTCGGCGAAACCAAACAAGAAATTCGATAGTCGTTCGCTATTGAGGACAACTCCATTGACTCCGCGGAGTCCGAAGCACCAAGTGAGACCCACTAGGGTTCCAAAATACAATCAGAGAAACAAATATGGGAAAAAAAAAAAAAAAAGAAAGGTATTGCATGACCCGTATTTACCATACGGATGAAGATCTGGTTTTGTACGCCATGTGGGTCTTATCTTTTTCTTTTTCTTTTGTTTTTTTATTTTATTTTAATTTTTATTTTTTTTGGTTGATTTTTCTCTTTCGCTTTCTTGCGATCAGACTAACGCCAGTCCTCCAATATGGAGTACTTATGGAAACATTATTGAGACATTGGTCTTACTTTGCTCAACGTTTTGAGTAATAGAAATGTATCTTTTGACTATTCTTTTAGACGAGTCACTTGTCTCGGATTCGACTTGCCGTCGGCTATATCGGTATTTTTATTGAATAATCAGAATCCTCTACGTCATTGACTATCCGAGTAATATTGACGGATCCCCCCATTCGCTCGGTCGAGGGACTGGAAATGTCAAAAGTCAGGCAAGGGTCCTCGGACTGGGGTCGTTGTAGTGGGGACTTAGGGCTCGAATTGTTACCCATCCCATTTGCCATCGCCGTTGTGGCGGCATGATGCAGCAAGGGTATTCTTGTTTGCCCAGCGATGCAACCCTGCATTGTTATCAGTCCAATTGAACAAAAGATGAATATAGTTATTCATCGTACAATTGTTTGTAGACCTCAAATAGCCCAGTGGCGATAAAATCACAGCCAGGTAGCTACCGACCCACAAGAGAACGGTAGATCAACAGTCAATCCGGCAGTTCGCCGAGAAGATGATCAGCGGAAGCTTGGGAAAAGCGTGGCTACAGTGTACCATTCCTGTCTTGAATGAATTTTTATGTATCCTTGCATTTCACTATTGGTTAAAGGATTGACAAACAGTAGGCAGCATTCTATAGACAAGATGCTATTAATCGAAATAAAATATACATTCTATAGTTCCGTTCCCTATCAACCGCCTCCCCTAACGGCCATTACATCATGTATTGAAGTAACCCTGGCATTCCGAAATTATTCGTATGTACCATACTATCCCCCACATTCGCATTCCGTCACATCGTTGTGATCCGGCCGGTTTTGGTCCTTGGCTGGTTCACCGAATTTACAGGTTGAGGGCCAAGACACCCATCAGGAGGCCAGCGGCGGCGGAGACGGGTGCGGCGAGAGAGACACCGGCACCGGTAGAGACGGGGGTGCTGCCGGAAGAGGTGCTGTTGGCGGACGCGCTGGCCGAAGCAGAGGCACGGGCGGAGGAGGAAACTGTCATCGACAGAGTGTTAGTGCTCACACCGGTCGAAGTCTGGGTGCCGGTGGTGGTAATGGTAGTGAGGCCAGTGGAAGAGGAGGAGGCAGTCTCAGTGGTCTCAGAGGAGGAAGTCTTAGTGGAGGAGGCAGTACCAGTAGTAGCGGTGGAAGTGCCAGTAGCGGAGGTGGTGGTCTTGGACTCGCTGGCGGTGGCGGTCGAGGTGGACTCAGAAGAGCCCTCGACGTTGAACTGCTGGGACTGAGCGAGAATACCGCTGTTCTTGGCGGAGTTGGAGAGGAAGTTGATCTGGTAGCCCTTGCTGTACCCAATTGTTAGTGGATTCTGGCACACGAAATCTTGATCGGGAAAGGAACTGTACCCGTTGGTCAGGTCAGACAGGCCAGAGACATCGTAGGAGCCCTTGGAGGAGTCAACGTCGGAGGCGATCTTCTGCTCAACGCTGGGGTAGACGGCGTTGTTGACAATGTAGAGATCGAAAGAAGAGGGGTCGGTGCTGGTGCGTCTATTAGTATGCGCTGTACTAGCTAGTGCGGTTGATAACGAAATGAAACATGGACATACTCGACGGCATCCCACTTCACAGTGAAGGATTTGGAGAGGTCAACATCCTCACCCTTCTTGGGGGAAGTGACCTGGAGAGCTAGCGGGAGTCAGTTCAAGTGTCCGTATGTCACATTATTTTCTGCAAGACAAACCTCCAACGGAAGCAGCCAGAGGCAAGAGAGAGACGGCGTAAGAGAGACGCATGGTGACTGATTACGGATCCGAAAGGATAAAAGTATTATGTATAAACGAGAGAATCGAAAGTTGGAACGAGTGTAGTAAAGAAGAAGAGAGGAAGGAAAGAGGATAGACAGGAAGAGGGTATATTTAAATAGCGGGATGAGTGAATCACTATGTCTCAAAACCCTTGGAAAATCTATATAATGGTATATTGACGGGGGCGATCGGCCTGCCAGGGAAAAGGGAAAAGCTTCGAACGATCCACCGACAACGTTACTATAATTGTACATGGACTTACGAGAAATACAATGACTGAGGTTCTACACAGTAAATTGACTAAATATAGAATGGACTGGAAAGAAACAAAGGTGTGTCTGGGATGGCGAGGTTTCCGATGACAGCATTCCTTGGGCATTACAACCATGGTCTCAGAAGTGGGATTGGGCTAGTTTCAGAGACTGCCCATTGAACCCGATAGAGCGCAGAGTCTTCCAACAGACAAGTGGTATCGTTGTTTAGGGCTCTTTGCTGTAGGGAGCGCCACTAGTGCTGTCTTGGCAGGGCCCGGAGTCGATAAAAGTATCACGAGGCTGCCCCATTGGTGAACTGGCCACTGGAGTTTTACCGAATGCTGAGTGATCTCGCGATAAGGTACGAGCAGGACGGCCGGGTATTTTTGGGGCTTTCCAGCCAACCACATCTCGAGGATAAGTTGATGCCATGAGCAATGCCTATGGTGTGTCGGGAGAGCAAGCCTCAATCAAACGGCCACTTCGTATTCCCCTCCTGGTGTAAACTTTCCCTCCCTGATCCTTCGTGAAATTCGGCTTTTATCACTGTCCGTGCATTTAATTACTGTTCAGCCCTCACTACGCCAACAGCTGGACCCTACGTAGTACCCCGTGGTCTGACGGCTGAAATAGACGCCCCGCGTGGCCGCCATTCATTGGCTTGGTGTGAGTTGGCCGCGAAGGGAGCAACCTTGTTAGCAACTGGACTCAAAGGGCCCTACTTTTGTCTTTGGATATTTTCCTTACTATACCCCGTAATATCAAACAAGAATTCAAATTCCCGGGATGGAGACAGCATTTTCTTGATAGGGCAATGACGGAAGCAAGAGTTGATCCGAGAGCGACCTGGATAAGGGCTGCAACCCTTATCTACCACCAACCCTGATGTCATCTACTCAACCTCTGAAAGAACAGTCTACAGATGATCCTTTTAACACAATGATCTGATTTTTGCTTTCTAAGTCATTTCTCCTGTATATAAAGCATTTACAGCAACATGATGAGCTGAGAATTTAACCGAGAGGGTGCAGACCGTCATGCTAGCGTCATGGCACATCGACTGCGCTGGGCATCATCATATTCACGTCATGGAACTGGATAACGAAAAGCGAAGTCACTGGCCGAAGACAAGATCAGCATCATACAATTCATAGATATATACGGGCATGTCATTTCGTTCTCTTGCCAACATCATTCCGCGTCAAGGTCCCCAGCTATACTCCAGAAACCTATCCACACGAACAATCCTCACCATGAAGATCGCAATTACCGGTGCTCGCGGCACTGTCGGACGGGCCGTAGTGAAGGCTGCATCGGAAGCTGGTCATGCAACGGTCCAGGTCGACCGTACTGACACCGAATATGACGGGACACCGAATTCAGAGATGAAAACCGCGGACACTGCGAATGACTACAAGGCCACGCTCGAGGCCTTCCGCGGCTGCGACGCCGTCATCCATCTAGCTGCCATTCCGAACCCTCTAGACAAAGGCGATGATCTGGTACACAATAACAATGTGAACTCGGCATTCAACGGGTTTCGAGCTGCCGCAGAGCTCGGCATCAAGAAGTTCTGCTATGCTTCGTCGGTGAATGCTATCGGCCTCGAATATGCCAGCCGACCGTTGAAGTTCGACTACTTCCCCATCGACGAAGAAGCGCCGGAACGGCCGACAGACGCATATGCCCTGGCGAAAGACGAGGCAGAGATGCAGGGGAAGGCCTTCGCGCGGTGGTATCCCGGAATGAACATCGCGTGTATGCGCATCCATGCGGTCGCATCGCGCTCAGAGACGCAAAAAGGACACGCGGAGAATTGGGATAGCTCCGCAGTGAAGAGTTTGTGGGGGTGGGTTAGTGCTCAGGCGACGGCGAGAGCATGCTTGTTGGCAGTAGAAAAGGGCGAGGGATTGAACGGATGCGAGGTTTTTAATATTGTGGCCCCTACAACGACTCAGGATACGCCATCCCAGGAGCTTGCGAAGAAGTATTATCCAGATGCGGAGATTCGTGGTGACCTGTCGAGTAATCAGTCGTTCTTCACAACAGAGAAGGCAAAGAGAATTCTGGGATGGGTCCATGAGGAGAAAGAGTAATTATGTCACGCCGCAAACTGTCATCCAGAACCACATTCTAAGTTCATACATAATTAAACAGGAAGCCTGGATCAAGATCTTCCGTACTATGATAGTCCACTGCCGTATGCAGCATGTACACGTTACGAATTGAGTCTCTATGCTTCAATACCATTCAATATGCCCTGCCCTGGTCCCCACTCATTGGGGAATAGTAGCCACAGATATGCGATGTTCTTCTGCGATCTCATAGATACCGTCATAGTCGATGCACACTTGCATATCCCTCTTGTGGTATGAATCTCTAGTCCTCCGCCACGATCCCAAGGCTGCAGGAACTGGTTATCCCAGCGCAGAACTAATCATATAAAGTCCGAGATTTCCTCAGGCTGGGTGATGCATGCCATATCATGAATCATTACTACGTGTACCTGTTCCATACAAACATACAACTTATGCGGGACAAACTACGTATATCATGCCTGGCTGTTCATGATCAAGTGGCAGCAAATTCCTCACTTTCAGGCCACAACCGCCACTTCCTTCATACCAAGCAAGACATAGCTTGGTGTAAAGATACCAATATGAACATATTTAAACCATTCCTGTCAAACGGGACCATCCGCGAATATCGGAATTTGATCCGAGACCGACGATGGGTGCATCAAACACATGCTCAAAGTGGAAATGCACTTCCACATCGAAGGGACTATAACACTAGAGCTTCGGTGGTCGCTCTCAGTCAGCCATGGAACGCCATTACCAGATTCCAGGACGGGTAAGCCCTGCCATAACCTATCAGCACTGGAAGGCTTGCATGACCTGCGCCATGATTTAGAAGAGGGGATGTTGAGGGAGGAACGCACCGATTTTTCCAGCTTTACTATGGTGGTTTCGACGTTCTTCTCGACGAGGAAGACTTTTACGACTTTGCGTTGAACTATTTCTAACACGCAGCCTAGATGAATATCCGGTCTTGCGAGCCTTTCTTTGACCCCAATGCCACACTCTGAGGGGCGTGTCTCTCGACGCCGTGATGAAAGGCTTTCGGCGGGCTCAGCTGGAGGCAGCGCAAAAGTTGAATGAATGTACCGAGACTAGCATTTTTGAACACTTGGGCAGCCTAACGTATAGAAACGAGTTCAATCCCAGTGGATCATGTGTTTCCTACGAGGCATATCCCCGGAATCTGCAATGTCGCGGTACATCGCTGCTCTTCCCTATCGTGACATGATCGCCGGGGTTGGTCTCGATTTCCTGGAAAGAGATCGCCCACCTCTCTTTTTCGAAGATGTATTTCAAAGAGCGAGGGATGATGATTTGAAGGTAACCTGTTACTGCGACTTGAGTGCAAATCATTCCTGACGCCACGTTGCTCAGGCAGTTGACCAGCGGGGTGGCACAGGAGCAGGCCGGATTGACCACGGTCTGCATGTTGTGGATGATCTTTTCCTTCTCGTTAATGTGAAGCAGAAGGGCCTGGGACTCACAATTTGCCCTTGCGGCTACTCATGCTACACCGGCGAGCGCCTGATTCTGGAACGTATCGGTGCTAGATTGCGATCGGAAATGACGACCCGGCTTATGTGGAAGACATCCGGTAGAACAACACTTTTTACATGCTGTGTGAACTATGTCAGTTTGTCGATGATGATCTTTAGCGCTTCAAAGGTATGCGGTTGATATATGCTGGGCTTCCACTAGTATCGCAACGCAAATCCTGGAGAAATTACAGGAATATCTGAAGCAAGTCTTGTAGAACTATAGCAGCTTATTCGGTGGTTGGATCAAGTTCCTCTATAGGAATACTGGGGAGTACGATAGTCCTATGTTGGTCAAAGATACGAAAATGCTGAATGCCTTAGGGCTTCTGTATGGATAATTCGTCTAGATGGTCGCGTTTCAGTCACTCATAAATTGCAACCTCCTCAGTTTCAGCTGATGCAATCCATTTTCTCACGTAGAGCCTATTAATCTAGGCGTAATTGTCGTTTTGTATCCCTATTCGAATGGCGATATATAAGAGTTATCTAGTCCTAGATGGTTTGTCCGATACTTCGGGGTAGCCACAGTGGATCGACATACAACAATCCTTCTTAGTTCTAAGAGTATATTGTACAGTATATCGCCCTGAAGCGAACAATTACCTCGTACTCTCCAATAACTCCTACATTCACTATTCTTCCCTGTATTAGCGTTAAGACATCCCTACTGGGTAATTCACTATAGCCACAACCGACATCAGGCGTCGAAGCGCGAATGCCCTTCATATAGACACGCCTCTTGAACCACAGTACTCTTCTTCAGGAGTACAACACTTTCACATCGATATCAGAAGCAATGTCTACTTTCAGATCCTATCTCACACTTCCCTGCGACACCCGCCCTTTCGCCAGAGGTACGCATCCATATAGAACCCGCAGTGACTCGGTGCTCCAATCTCGCCCGTCAAGCAAATAGCGGAGGTGACTGGTAGTGGATCATCCCCACCTGGGAGACATTCTGGTTCGCTGAGTCGGCGACCTCTTCGCCAATTATCATCTTTAGCTGGTGTGGAGAACGTTGAAAAGTTAGGTAATGCAGGTCAAGATCGAGCAGCAAATCCGCCCTTGGCGAATGATTCTTCCTCTTCTGCGGCGTCTAAACGAGGTGGACGAATCTCGAAACATCGATTCATCCTACCATAAGCACAATAATTAGGGGTTTTCTGTCGCTTACAAACCCTAGTTATTTAGCTTAACAATAATTGATAATCAGATTATTACGGTACATACGTCCGTCATATAAGAGAAAACAGTTACAAGTCATCCATCTATACGTCCTAGCTAGTCAGCATACGGCTCAGCGGTATCGTTTGATTATCAAAATGGAGGAAGCACAAGTGTTTATCCGAAATGACATGGTGGATGTCCGTGTTCACCAGGTGTCCATTCCCAAGCCCCGAGCCGGTCAGATACTTATCAAAGTCGTTGCGAGTGGCACCAACCCTAAAGATTGGAAATTCCCAGCATGGATGGAAAATTTCAATGGCGCCAATACGGGAGATGATATCGCTGGATATGTCCATCAGATCGGCGACAGTGTCTCGGGATTCCAAGTGGGAGATCGGGTCGCAGCTTATCACGACTATACGACTCCACATGGCAGCTATGCTGAATATGCCATCGGCGAAGATTATGCCACGTTCCACATCCCCGATAATATTTCCTTTGAGCAAGCTGCAACAGTCCCCCTGGCTGCTATGACCGCGTCATTGGCGCTCTTCTCGCGCCTAGGGCTGCCCGAACCGTGGTTCAAAGAAAAGACATGGTCTCAGAAGCCAGAGGGTGGAGTCCTAATTTACGGTGCTGCAAGTGCTGTGGGAATGTTCGCTATCAAGCTGCTACAGAAAGCCGATATCCATCCGATTATTTGTGTTGCCGGACGAGGAAAAGATTTCGTTCGCAGTCACCTGGACGAGAGCAAGGGTGACGTGGTCATTGACTATCGCGAAGGTGAATCTGCCGTGATCGCTGCTATTCGGAAAGCCACAAAGCAGCTTCGTTATGCTCTGGACGCCGTCAGTGAGAAGGCCAGTTTCAGCGTTGTCACTCAGGTATTGGAGTCTGACTGCGGCGCCATGTCTGTTGTCAGCCCGGTGGGACCGGAGGAATGTCCTGAGAATATTCGGGTGGAATTCACCGATGTTGGGAGGGCCCATAAAGACGAGAAGGAATTCGCTTACATCTGGTCGAGGTTCTTCACTCTTGGGCTTAGAGAAGGCTGGCTCACGCCTCATCCGCATGAGCTCATCCCTGGCGGTCTTCAGGGCGTTCAGATAGCACTGACCAACCTCAAGGAGGGAAAGGCCAGTGCGCTCAAGTATGTCTTGAAGATCAAGGACAATTGAATAAATACAAGAGCTTCAGTTGTTGTAAAGGGTAAACACACTTGTACAGAACTACGCGAGCGAAAGCAATAAACAGTAATTAATTGAACGGACTATCTACAATCTACCGGTAAGAGTTGAAAGCCTTTGTAGACACAAATTCATACAAAGGTTCTCATCGCTTCACACTACCTTGCAACGGATAAAGAATTCAAAAAAAGTAAATCGAAAAAGAAATGGTGGCGACATCAAATGACTTCCAAAGCACTTAACGCTTACAACATGTCCATCCTTACGGGGCATGCAGGGCATGATGAACGTGAATGCATCACCGGGCATTTATTACTCTTGGGGCAAAGTCTCAGTAGATACCATAAGGGGATTAAGAGTTCGTTGTTTAAAAATGGCACATTCGAGATAGGAGATTATTTATTATTACCATTACATGAGCTGTGTGGAACTCTAGCTTTCGGTATGCTTCACACCGATCATATATACAATATGTCCGTCAATCACGTACAATATTAGGTTGCTTTGTCCAAGGCCTGCCCTAGACACATCTCATAGTAGATTCCTCGTCGCTGGAGCAGCTCCTCATGAGTCCCTTGCTCCCGCACACGACCGCCGACCAGCACGAAGATTCGATCCGAATGCTTGATAGTTGACAAGCGGTGTGCGATCGCAATCGTCGTCCGACCATCTTTGGCCTGATCCAAGGCCTCTTGCACAATCCTTTCACTCTCGGTATCCAACGCCGACGTAGCCTCATCCAACAACAGCAAACGGGGTCGGCGGATAAGCGCCCTTGCGATTGCAATACGCTGCCGCTGACCACCGGAGAAAAGACTTCCTCGCGAACCACATGGCGTCGCTAATCCATCCGGCAGGGAGGAAACGAAGTCAAAAATATTCGCCTGGCGACAGGCCTCGTAGATCCGTTCCTCGGCCGCCTCTGCTTCAAGGCCTAATGCAATATTTTCACGAATGGTTCCTTGGTAGAGGACCGGTTCTTGTTGGACAAGCGATAAATGGCTGCGGTACGAAGCGAGAGACATGTCGCGGATATCTGAGCCATCTAGTCGGATGCTTCCAGAGGTTGGATTATAATATCGCTCCAAGAGTGAGATGAGACTGGATTTTCCATGGCCGGAGGGTCCGACGAAGGCCACGAATTGGCCAGGGTTTATCTATCAATCCCATCAGCATAATGATAACCCGAGCGTTTGCGCCAAAGTTGGGCCTTACCTCAACATTGATATCGTTTAACACCGGTCGAGTAGGCCGAGTAGGATACCGGAATGCAACGTCCTGCAACGCCACATGGGCAGCCATATCCTTTGATTCTCCGGGAGCATTGTCGAACGATCCGTCTTGAACATCAGGTTGCAGAGAACGGAGCCAGAAGATATAGTTACATGCTGCCTGTGATTTGGTAAAGCCTGCTGGTTGTCAGTGGGAGCAGGGAAGATTGCCCTTAGGAAACGTACTGGTGCTGAACATGAAGAATGACGCAGCGGCTTCACCGGAGAGAATAGCTCCAATCACAACAATGTATAATCGTGTACTCGAGTACTCTCCTGTTGATAACAAGCGACCTCCATACCTACGGCAGAGTTAGATATAGGGAAGGGAGCAATTGCAGTAGTGGAGATACATACCAGAAGCTCAAGGCCATAGAGAGTAATGAGAGTGACTGTGTGAGGGCTAGCCAGAACATCGTCCAGGTTAACGACTTAATGGACTTTCGCTCAATGCCCGCCAACTTGGCAGTGTATTTCTCTAAGATTACTCGTTCGATGGCCAACGATGCAACAGTGCGAATCGCAGACATCGCCTCACCAGCCAGTGCTGCGCTTTCAGAAAATCGATGCGAGGTGGCATCGTCTAGTCGGAACTCTAGGCGAATTCTTAGGTAGCCACAGAATACCATTGGGATCATGGCCCCTGCGAGTACAGCCAACCCCAGTTTCCAGCCAACAGCTATGGAGAGGATAGAGCTGGCGATGATATTCACTAGGGCAATGATGACGATTCCGATATTGACCCCAAGTAGCTCTTGCAAGCTAGTAGGTTTCGCAGCGAGTTCAGAGACCAGGGAGCCAGTCGTATGTTGGGGCTGGTCATAAAAGGTCATATCTTGTCGGATATAATTGCGGAACATCTCGAGACGGTACGTGTACACAACGCACTGCCTGGTGGTGAGAAGAGGTAATGACTATGACATTTCGGTGACACTCACATTGGCTATCACATTTGTAACCCAACCCAGAACCCCATAAACAACCAAAATAACAAGAGCAAGGACAAAAAACATGAGGGCATAGAAATCACCCTTTTCTACCATCTTGCTTGTGGATTGTATTTGGAAGACATCCAACACCCTCGCGAATATAAACGCGAGTACAGGGTATGTCGCGCCTAGATTCATCATTAGAGTGAGAAACACATCGCAGGATAGGGATACGCGTACCTCCCACAACACAGGTAACAAATGTGACAATGAACTCAAACCATAGTTCGCGGCGCTCCCGGAGCAGTACAGCCAGACACCGAATCAGACTACGGCCATGTCCAGACGGAGCCTTTAATCTTCCCACAAGCTTGGCTTCTTTGTTATAGTCCTGTGGCCCAGAAAGGACCTGGGTGATACCAGTGCTTTTCTCATTCCTTTCCTTCTCGGGCTGGGTTCCATCGTTGACAACCGTACCAAGGTCCTGCGCCTTGATGAGGCGCTGGTAAGTTCCTCCTGCAGCCTGCAGCTCGTCATGGGTTCCTTTCTCAACGATCTGCCCTTGCGAAAGGACCACAATTTGGTCTGCCTTCTTGATTGTGGACAGCTTATGCGCGATCGTGATAGTCGTTCGTGATGCAGAAACGTTGTCTAAGGCCTCTTGCACAATCTTTTCAGCCTGTGGATCTAATGCACTTGTAGCCTCGTCGAGGATCAACACCTTAGGATCAGAAACGATGCTTCGAGCAATGGCAATACGTTGCTTCTGGCCTCCGGACAACATTGTGGCCCGCTCCCCGACCTGAGTGTCGTACTTCTACGGAAGATGTCAGTAGTTGTATAGGAAATCTGGAACCTCGATTGAAGTCAAACTTGCTTCGGGTAAGGTCTCAATGAAATCATGGGCGTAAGCAGCCTTGCAGGCTGTAATGACTCGCTCAATCTGATCCTGCTTTGAAGCGTTGGCATAGTCCGTTCCTGCTAGGCCGTATGCCACATTTTCAAAGATCGTGGCATTGAAGAGTGTGGGTTCCTAAATGAGAGTCAGATGATGAGACTAAAGAAATAAGAAGTTGGGAGCGTAGAAGACTCTTTCGAACCTGTTGAACAATGCGAATGTTAGTCCTCAGCCATTGGATATTGAGTTCTTTGATATCCACCCCGTCTAGTGTGATGATGCCATCCTGCGTATTGTACCATCTCTCGAGCAATCCAGTCACTGTGCTTTTTCCCGAACCACTGGGCCCAACCAAAGCCGTTGTCCTGTTGGCGGGGATTGACAATGTGAACTCATTAAGGACTGTGAGCTGGGACCGGGTGGGATACGCGAAGGAGACATTTGAGAATTCAATATTCCCCTCACATTTGTCGAGCCGTTCACCGTCCAAGGACAGTCCGTCAATTGGAGATTCACGATCAATCACTTCCCACAGACTCTGTGCGGCCGACGCGGCCTTGGTGACTTGAATAATTTGAGGTGCGATCTGTGTCATTGCCGTCGCAGCTACGATGATAGCAAAGATCACACTAGCGAAGCATTCGAGAGGACGGCAGTCAGCAAAGGGTATCAAAGAAGCTAACGAGACTCTAGACACCTACGTGATGATTTTTCCCGGCTCATCGATCTCACCTCTCGCATACATGCGGACTCCCTGCCAGAAGGCCAGGCCATATCCGGCATAGACACAGAAAAATTCCGCCGAATATAATATCGCCATGTTGAGAGACTGTGTGAGACCCAGGCGCTTCGCTTCCTTGGCGTGGTCGTCATATTTGGTCGTCAACTTGGAAAAGGCGGAAAAGGCATGCACAGTCTTCATGCTGGCGAGAATCTCCTCAGCCAAAGCCCCAGCGATGGAGTTCACATGGAGGATTTTGTTCTCCTGCTTAACAAAAATGCTAGCACAGATGGAGGTCACAATAAGGATGGCCGGAGCAATACAGATTGTAATTAGGGTTAATTTCCACTGCACGACGAAGGCTACAATAAATGCCGCCACAAAGGTCGCCGTGCCCTGCACCGCGAAGCCCAGCTTCTCTGAGATCCCTTGGTTAACTAGGTTGGCATTGGTCGTCAGTTGCACAACGGAGGAGCCACTTTCGTTGGAATCGAAGAAACCAATATCTTGTCGCAGCAGGTGTGTCAAGAAGGCAATGCGTAGGGATTTGGTGGTTCGCAAAGCGGAGACAGATAACGATAACTATTAAACCTATTAATATGGGTGAAGCTTGAAAGAGGGTGGGAGACATACAGTCCAGGTATAAACTAGCACAAATTTGCCGATAAAGAGATAGACAAAGTAAAGCCTATGGAAGGTTATTGATATCAATGCCTAGCTTAGGAACGTGCCACTCTACTAGATACCACATACGTGAACTTATTCATTGTCGACCGAAACTCATCTGAAGAATTTGCACCGGTCGTGAAGTTGTTAAAGTTTGTGATCATTTTGCCAAACAGTACATCCATCAGGGGCAGAGCGCTGCCTGCGCCAATGGCTCCGATCAAGGCGAGGACATTGAGAACGCAGCCCACAGTGTCGGTATACGAAAAGATCCTGATATAGCTCCTCAGCCCACCCGCCTGTACTGAAGCACTAGTAGACTCGTCCGTGTCTGCCTTTGGCCGCTGTCCCTGCACGGATGAAAGTGATGATGTCCCAGCCACTGTTGGCGCTGGAGAGTCCCCTTGAGCTGTCATGGTAGTCATATTGGTGGTGGACTCGCAAACATTTTCATGAGGTATGCGATCTACAACATCTGAAGACAACGGCATAGGTTTTATATAGGAAGGGAATCTAATTAATTAGGTTTAGGGTCTTTATAACTCTTTCTATGTACTAGATTATTGCAAAAAAACTCGATTGGTGTCAGCAAAGATTTCCGTGTGCTATTTTTCAAAACTGATAGAGTATTGTAATTAATGGCACAATAATTTATTGGTTTAACTACATTCGCCGCCTTCCGCTAATGGAAAGGGGTTACTTTTTCAGGAAACGGAAATGAGGGACCACTTTGTAGATGTCTGGTCCGAAAGATAGGTATGATATAAAATCGAATTTTCCGGTGTCCTCTTATTCTTAAAACTTAATGGGTTACCGACCATATCTGCATTATGTCCCAAGTACTGGGGCTTGATATACATTTGTAAAGAAAATTGAATTGGTAGCTGTTAACTAACCGTGTATTGCAAATAACAGAGTTGTAACCAATAGAAAAATTTCCCAGTATCTTCTTACTCTTAGCTCGTATAACGTACATTAATCCACGGTCAGAAGCAACGGATTAGAATCTAGGCAGAAGTTTCTTCACTGCAATCCGTGGTCCTTCAATACGAAGAATGACGGTGAATAGTTTGCTCGCGGTCCGCGGACTCCGACGCCAAACCCTCATCGGGTGCCCGGTTGACACCAGTATCTCCCGAGGATTACTCCCATTCGTCAGCTAGAGATCCAGATCCATTACAAAGCTACGTAGTATGATTAACACTGGTAGTTGCCTCCACTGCTGTCTCCCACAAGCTCTCTATCGTCGAGCGGTGACTCAAGCCAAGCCTCGGCGCTCCCCGGCCGAATGTCGAGAGCGAAAGCATCCTGACCCAACATGATTGATTATAGATCAACTATGCTAAGTAGGACAGAGCATACGACATCATGGAAGGCCTTCAGACTTCTGTATCCTATCAGGCTCATATATACTTGGAGCTCGCTGCAAGCTAATATATATACATCTTGTTAAATTATTACCCCGTCTACTCATCGCACATGAAAATCTTACATCAACAGACAGGCTATTTCCCGATCGGGCATGAACAATGTCAGGGCAGAACTTATACAATCTACCAATCATGCATAACCTAAGGTGTTTGGCAGTGCATTGGTTGGGGATCGAATCATGAAGGATTGTACGTCTAACAAGGCAAATTCCTGGCCTACACCTAAGATTTGCATAGAATCCAAGTCTAAACCGGGCATAACCAGCTACCCTCTACAGCAAGGGTCAAGCCTTTGACATAATCGGTACAAGTAGGGGAGAGCGAGAGAAAGGGACCTGGGAAACGTGCTGGTGTGGCTCAGTCATGTGACGCCAGGACCAGGTATCTGACGTAGTTACCCTAAACCTTAGCCACAGCATACTTAAATTATGCCAATAGAGCGGCGTAATGACCTCAGATCAGTTTATCCGACTTATGAAAGTATACATTGTTCACTTGAGAATCGAAATGTCTCACTTTGAGGCGAATTGCAGCAAAGTTGAACAGCAGCTAATGTATCATAATAAGCCAGGCAATGTGACGATCTAAACACTTGCCACAGAATCAGAGGTAAACATCTATGTTGCTGCTTAGGGAATACAATATATTGCCTGTACTAGCTCATGCAATCTGCGAGTCATGGCGCCATGCACACAATTTTTCTCGTCCAGCCCACAGGTTACCCACTTACGTCGCAAGGGGAAAGAGGATAGAAGCTATGGGGGCTAAACATGGGAAAAGAAGGGACACGCCGAGCAAGAACAATACAGGGTAAGACTTGATGCCAAGAGCGTGCCAAGCTATCAGCACGTTGTTCCTTGCATAGTCGCCAAGAGGCGTCAATGGTCGCATAATAATGCTCCTTCGAGAGGGACTTTTGTGGGTACAATACTAGCTGAGGCTGCTTCCTATTTTGGACGACAGTGGGATTCAGACAGTACTACAATCACATATAAGAGACGAGTACTAGAGATAATCTTCGTGAGGAAGGTCAAGTAGAATCACCACCATGTCTAAACAAGAGCTTGTGGAGATGGACAGCCAAGAGAATATCACCGTGGTGGCTGAGAAGCCTACCGGGTATCAAATTCAGTTTCCACACGGATGGAGACTGTGCTTGATTATAGTTGGGTATGCCATATTCACGATTCCTGAATCATGCAAAACTTATTTGACTAACCACAAATCTTGGTCCTAGACTCATGATCAGCCTTTACTTGGTCAATCTGGAAGTGACTATCGTCAGCACTTCGCTTATCGCTATCACAAGTGACCTAAATGGTTTCAGCAAAACAAGCTGGATCATTACTGGGTTCCTCATTACATTCACTGGTCTGAAGTTCCTTTTCCTTTCTCTGTCTGGTTCTGCTAACCCCGATGCAGGTTTCATGTCCATCTGGACCAGGGTCAGCGATATCATTGGCAGAAAGAAAACCCTGTTGGCTGCTGAGGTGATCTTCTTGGCATTTTCGCTCGGATGCGGGCTATCCCCGTCAGTCAACACGCTGTAGGTTTACCTGAGGCATTGGGTATACTGGGCCAGCCTGTACTAAACACATGTCAGCATTATATGTCGATCATTCCAAGGAATTGGTGGTGCTGGGATTTATCCGCTCACCATCTTATGCGCCTATGAGACTGTCCCCAAGTCGAAGGTGCCCCTATTGGGCGGCATGTTGTCGATAGCCATTGCATGCGCAGCTTTGACAGGCCCTCTCATTGGCGGCGTACTGTCGCAGAATTCGGAGTGGAGATGGGTTTTCTACGTGAAGTGCGTGCATGATATCATCCCTTCAAAGCTGTGCGGGTCGTGACTAACAAAATGTATGGAGCAATAGCCTCCCTCCTGGAGCAGTAGCCGTGATAATGCTAATTATCGCCATGCCCGCGAACCATGGCTCGGTGCCATCGAAATCTATCGCCCATTTAAAACCGAGCATCAACCTCTTCCGAGAGCTGGATCTCGTCGGTGCTATTCTGCTACTCAGTGCCTCTTTACTGCCTATCACTGTTTTGAATGAAACTAATCTGTCATTTGAGTGGGCCTCTGGAACTGCAATTGGGCTACTCGTTGCGGGAGGTGTATCATGGATGGCTTTCTTTGCTTGGGAATGGGCGATCGATGGACGTCCTGGTTATCATCCGATATTTCCAAAACGATTACTATTCAACCGAGCTTGGATGGGGATGCTTATGTGAGTCGATGCAGCTGTAAGATTTTCCCTTTGCTTTCAAGGCTAATGGTCCTTCTTTTGCCATCACAGAATTACCTTCGCCAGCGGTTGTCCTTGGAATGTAATAATTGTCTATTTGGCACAGCGCTTTCAAGTCCTGGAAAAGTTGTCGCCCGTAGATGCTGGGATCCGGCTAATCCCGTACTCGGCCCTTGCAACTGTGGGCACCGCTGTTTCTAATCTTGCATGCCTTCGTGGCCGTATCCCCTTTGTATACCTCATCCTCTTCGGTTCCGTGCTACAAACCGTGGGAATGGCACTCTTCTCCATCCTTCCTCAAACGGACTCATTTCCCAGTGCTGGGTATGGATATGAAGTTATCGCAGGCACCGGCATTGGTGTCACTATCGGGATCTGTGTTCTAGCAGTACCTTACGTTGTCGAGACGCGGGACCTAGGTATGCCACTGAATCCACTAGTTCCGCTCGTTTTCAACATGCTTACACTCCAGCAGCAACAGCTACGGGCGCCCTTAATCAATGCCGTTTTCTCGGGGGTGCAATCGGCCTTGCAATTGCGGCTAACATCCAGTACGGAAACTTAAAGAGCGAACTAGCAGGTACACTTTCACCGGAGCAGTTACAGCAACTGTTAGAAAACAGTAGCACGGCCGGGGCCCTGCCGGCTCAGCTCCAGGCTGCAATTGGGGATGTATTCGCGAAGAGCTATAGTCATCAATATCAGGCGATGATTGCCTTCGCAGCCATACAGATTCCAACATCCCTACTAATGTTGCGACGCGGGGGGCAGTACGTGGTGAAGGAGGATGAAACAACTGAATCGGAGAGTAGCGGATCAGACACGACTGTTTGATTATTGCACAAGAAGTATGTGGACGGTGCAACATGACCTCGAGGAATTTGTTGTTATTGCAGACACGATTTCAATCATGGATACCCTTACATTGTGATCCAGGGCTTGTCAGTGGATAGTCTTCTGACTCTATCTCACTAGCAATTACTTTTTACTCATTTCACTTCTTTTTTTTTTTTTTTCCCATCCTCCTTTTATATACGTTATGTCATATCATATGCTACACCGGGTAGATCCCTTGTATGCTAGTATTGTGACCAGTCTCCTGTCAAAAACAAAAATGAAATAATTGATGCACGCATGAGGAATCCAATGGTAATACTGTACTCTACCTAACAGAGGACGAGGGTACAATCTGTAGCTGGCTCAGTGTCTGCGCTCAGAAAGTACCAACACGTAATCTGACATCAATATTTTGTCCCTTATGTCTCAATATCACATAAGATCTACTACTATTCCTTTGCTCTAAGCCAATCTTGTCAGTCGCGCAGCACTGAAATATATGCATGCTTCTTATGAAAATCTAAAATTTATTATTTCCACCCAAGATTGGAAGTTTCGCTAGATGATATCATTTCTATGAACGATCTAGGAAAATCAATTGGGAAGTTCACCCGTATGGTATGTCCATCCACTTAGCTATACAACGCGGACCACTGATGAAAAATATCACTATGATTGGTATACAAGTGCGGTTCTCTCAGGCCCCGAATCTCGAAACCCAAGCGACGTTATAGTCATAAAGAGAGAAGCATATCTCCACAGCTCGGTGCGGTAAGATTAACACTTCGACTACAGGAGTCTCCTCAGCAGCGTAGATGCCCCGACAAAGTCGACTCATCGGAATGCAGTTCGCCCGGTGCTGCCACTGGAACGAGCAAAGTCTGGGGGCTTTTGACCTTGATATGCTGGGTAACCCACGCCTTCTGTCGTTGAATGCCTTTTTGAGCGAACTCCACAGCGTCAACAAACTCAACGTCCCACAGCGCCTGGCTTGCTGGCGACAGTGCCGTTAGGTGCCCTTCAATGTATGTAAGAAAGGTGTCTAGGGCCTGCAATGCGACTAATGCCTCGTATGCATCACTCCCTTCTTCAACATCAGGGAAAAGGCTATCTCGAAGGTTTGCAGCAACCTTCCGGCCGGACTGGCGACTCTCATGGTATCTCGAGATTATTGGATTGAACTTGCGCAGAATGCCCAGAGTTATTCGACGCATGATCTCGAGTCCTGAGTATACCTCCAAGTCGTGTACTAGACGCGGAATCAAATCCTTATAAATGTCGTTGAGGACTTCCAGAGCCTGGTTTGTGGCACCCAGCCAGAGTTCCAGTCGCCGGATACGCTCGTCGGCGGGATCCTGGCTCTTGGGCGCATTTGCGACCGACATCTCTCCTTGTCCCTTCTTCTGTTCAACACTTCTGATGGCTGCAGTCTGTTCTTCCTTGGAGTGGGTTTCTTTTCCACCCTCCTTCTGAATGCACTTCTCGATTCGAACCGCGCCAGATTTGAACATCGGCTGTTTGGAAACAGGATCCCACTCGTCTTATATAGTCAGCGGCAAAGAATCTTCATGATAATGACTTTATTAAGACCATGATTTACTTACCAACCGTAAGCTCATTTGCGGCTCGCGCTCGCAGGTCTTTTGAATCAAAATAGCCGAAGTGGAACGGGATAAGAACATGTCCTTCGTTGATCTCCCCAATTCTCACCGGGAGCTCTACACTGCCACGCCGGGATCTCACTACAACCATTTCTCCCTCCGAGAGATAGAGATCTTTCGCATCCGCTTCAGATATGCGAACAAATGGCTGTGGGTCGGCTTGCTGGAGCCGCCTGGCCCTTCCTGTCTTGGTCCGTGTATGGAAGTGGAAAACGTTTCGACCGGTCGAAAGTAGCAAGGGAAACTGATCATCGGGAGCTTCAAGGGGTGCTTTGTGGTGCGCAGCTTTGAGAATGGCTCGTCCAGCGGGGTTCATGGCTTGATATTGTGCTCGAGTACATGGCGCTCCAGTCTCGAGATCATGCCCGAAGTCTTCACAGTAGTCTGGATCGGTGAAGAATTTGCCATCAGTGAACAGGCGCTCTTTGCCGTTCGGATACTCCTTAGTACAGGGCCATTGAATGCCAGATCCGCCAGTGAGCTTCTCGTATGTGAGCTCGCTGCAGTCACAGGGACGGCCGTATGACATCCCTTTCCATGCATCGAAGACTTCTTCCGGTGTGGTATAAGGGATCAGAGGCCCTCCATGTTTGTTCTCAAAGTCCATCCGCCGCCCGAAATCCAAGAAGATGTCCAGGTCAGCCTTAGCCTCTCCTGGTGGCTCGACGGCCTTCTGCGAGAGATGCATGTTTTGGTCAGCGTTGGTGAAACATCCAGTTTTCTCTGCCCATTGAGCCGCTGGCAGCACCACATCTGCCACAGCTGTTGTCTCGGTAGGGAAGATATCTTGTACGACAAGGAAGAGGTCTGGCTTGGTAAACAGGTCTCGGACACGATGTAGATTGGGTAGGCTGACCAGTGGATTCGTGCCCGACACCCAAAACATCTCAATCGAGCCGTTTTCGATGTAATTAAGCATATTTTGGATTATGTGTAGGTTGATTCCAATGCGGCATTCGAATCAAGTCAACGTTCCAGTGATCCGCGATCTCCTGCATATGCTTCGGGTTTTGAAAATTTCGAAACCCTGGATATTCACCATCACATCCGGCCTCCCTGTTATTTTGAGCAGTCGGTTGGCCATTCATCTGAAGGATACCGCTTCCTGGCTTCCCAAGGTGTCCAAGCAGCAGATTGATATTGTTGATCTGACAGGCAGCTGCCGTAGCTTGGTTAGATTGATGAACTCCTTGCAGAGCAGTTGATACCAGGCTACTGCTAGTTCCCATTATCCTAGCTGCCTCTTCTAATAATGTCGTAGGGACGCCGGTAATTCGCATCACATACTCCGGGGTATATTCCTCGACTACAGCCTCAAGCTGCTGCAACCTCACCACGTGCTGCGAGACAAATTCCTCGTTAATCCAGCCATTCTTGAACAATAGATGCTGTAGACCATTAAGCAGTGCCATATTAGTCCCAATCTTGGGTGCCAGATGAATCGTGGCTTTCTTCGCGGTTTCCGACCGGCGCGGATCAACCACGATGAGCTTCGGAGGAGACGCCCCGTCGAGGCGATCTAGTATTCGAGACCATAAGACCGTCTGTGTATTTGCCACGTTATGGCCGACGATAAACAAACATTCCGTATAGTCGATATCTCCATAAGATCCCGGTTGACCGTCACTACCAAAGGACTCACGCATACTGGCCGCCGCAGTGGCCGTACACAAGCGAGTGTTGCCATCCATATGGAGAGTATTCAACCCGGCCTTACCGATCATCGCTAGGACATAATATTCCTCCAAGAACAGTTGACCAGAGGTATAGAACCCAATGCCATGGTTGGTCAACCGCTGTCGTATCTCCTTCGCCTTGTCCACAATCAGCGACATAGCTTCGTCCCACGACGCCCGCTCGAGCTTGCCATTGCGCCGGATGAGTGGGTGCGTCAGTCTCTCCAGATGGTGGATGGACTCCCAGCTATAAATATCCCAAGTGAGCCATTTGTCCCTCTACCGACTATATAGAAGCTTCCGAAATACTCACCCATGTAAGCCCTTCGGACCCAGACGTCCTTTATTCACCCGATCGGGCGACCGCGCACACCCACCACACGGCCATCCTTGACCCCAATATCCAGCCCGCAACCATTACTGCAAGCGTCGCGTTAGCATGGACCCGACAATTATGAATAATTGAAGTATGAGAAAGACTTTAATTACCTGCACAACACACATGCACTTTGTACCCATTTATCCGGCGTGTCTAGGACGCGCATATCAAGTCGCGTCGGCCATTCATGCTTGTACGGGGTGCGGCCACCGTAGGCATCCTGGATAGAGTCGCGAGACTCGTACGTGGACGCCGCCATGTTAACAACTTCTGCATTTCCATCATATAGGAAGAGACATCCGGATTATAGTCTCCAGTAGACGCGCGACAAATCCAGGAGAATAATAAAGTTAAGGAAAAATCAAGTATATGACGCAGAGGAAGAGGTACCATGGATGACGCCAGAATTATGAAATTAGGGTTACAAGAAATCACAGGTTCTCCAATTATTTTCCTTAATTCATATTTTCTACGCAAACAACAGACCAGATGCAATAAACACGTACCAGTTCAACTTTATAAAGAGCAATATGGGCCTGTCCTACACAGAAGCAATACGACTGGTCGAGGCCGAAGCACATCGCAAACGATATGTCTTCTTGTCTCGAGCAGAAACATGCTCGATATTCACTGCAAGAGGTCGCATCGCTCGACACATGATTTATAGTCCAATCTCAACACCAAGGTTTGACACGTCTGCCATGGATGGCTACGCATTGAACTCCGCCGCGACGCAGGATGCGACCGTGGATTATCCCAAAACATTCGAAGTTCAGGGCATCACGGCCGCAGGAGATGAACCTCTCTCGCAGGTGGGACGTGACGGTATTTTCCCGCCTTGTGTGGAGATTATGACAGGAGCCCCATTTCCCAAGACTGTCCAGCAGGAAGACTTCGATTGTTGTGTTCGCTATGAGGATGTAAGAGTCGAAGAGCGATCGGGGCGTCGCTTCATTGCAGTAACCAAGCCGGTCAAGCCCAACCAGAATCGACGGCTGGCCGCGACGGACTTCCGAACAAGTGATGCGATTGTCAAAGAGGGAGAACTGATCCATCCGAACCATGTCCTGGCAATGGCATCCCTCGGTATCACGGAGCTTTCTGTGCTGCCCAAGCCGAGAATAGCCGTCTTCTCGACCGGATCTGAACTATTGCCTGCAAAAGGTGACTCCTCTAAGCTTCATCGGATTAGCGACAGCAATGGCCCGTATCTCACTGCAATGCTGGAGGATTGGGGCGCTATTGTCGACTTTTTGGGAGTTCTCCCCGATCACCCGGAAGACATAGAACAGGCCCTATTGCGCAGTCTTCAGGGACCCAGATATGACCTGATCATCAGTTCTGGCGCTGTCTCGGCCGGTCGTTACGACATGATCCCCACAGTACTCGAGCGCGTACAGGCACGGACAGTTTTTCACAAAGTTGAAATGAGACCTGGGCATCCGGTGCTTTACTCCATGCTTCCTCGACCCGGAACTGCTCCTGTAGATAGCGAGGTAGCCTTTTTCGGCTTGCCGGGAAATCCAGTAGCCAGTGCCGCTTGTCTTCGTTTCATAGTAGCGCTTTACTTGAATACCATCCAACTGCAACCGCCAGAGAAGCCATATAAAGCTCATATCATGGCTGCGGACTACAAATTTGGTATTCATCATGGGATACCACTCAGCTCCAGTAAGCCAGTCGCAACTGTGCCGATGGAGAAAGACGTGTTTCGACCGGGGACATTTTGCGGTTCCACAGACCAGGATCTCATGGTCCAGCTCATATCAGATCATAGTCCTGGCAAGATCAAACCATTCCTCGAGGCCAACTGCTGGATCCGGATCCCGCATGGTGTTTCTGAAGTCGGAGAAGGCGACTCAGTTGGCATTTACCCGATGCGTTGAGATCTAGCCCATTACACTCCTGCAACAACACATTTATCTCAGCGGCAATGTGTCGCATTCCACAGTCGAGGTGGTCCCATTCAATTTCAATACCGTATCCAAATCGGCAGGTGTATTCATATTGAACAAACACCTATCATTCCGTGGCCGGATCGTCTTTCCAGAGCACTGGCGAATGACTGATTTTGGCCCGCGAATCCCTTTTGGACATTCTGATCAAGCATGTGCATGGCTTCGGGAGTCCAGACACCCAAGAGAGGCTCGCAGAATCCATCTGCATTCTGGAAACAGGTAACGGGACCAGCCATCTCATGCTGTAGGTGATGCAAGGCGGACACGGACAAGAACGGGTAATCATAGGCGACGACCTGCCAAGTAGCCTGCGCATCAAAGCGATGAGCGGCTAGGAGGCCTCCCGCTGGGCCCATATCGTCCTCTGTGTTGAGAGAATCATCACTAGGGCGGTCATAGATTACTTGTACTAATGTAGATGAGCCATCGACCTCTATGGCAAGCTTGCCCGGGGACACTTCCGTAACCCGTGGGTCATTCAGTATATCTCGCAGGCAATCTGGACTGCGCAATGATAGATAGACGATAGATGAATGAGGACATGCCAGGTCCAAGATGCGCAACAGATGCATATATATCGGTATATCATGTACCAAGGGTCGCAATTCCTTCCGTCTACCCATTCGCGAGGAGCGGCCGCCGGCAAGCAAGAGGGGTTGAAGTGCGCTCATTTGGATGGACAGTATCGCTGGATGGTTAGTTAAAAACAGTGTATTTAATGAGTTCGCCAAGCATTAACATAAATACCAAGAGTTACTCCTAGAATTCGGCAATTGTACCTTGAAGAAATCCTACCGTCAGAATGACGAAATGACCTAACTCTTTCACATCGTGCTTGGCAGATGTGGTCCGGCAAGTTCCGACCCAATGCAAGTGTTTACATTGAAGGATCCTAGATGCTATTTCTTTATAACCTCAACAGGGGGATTCGAATACCATACGCGTCAGTGCAGTTTCAGGGTGTCGGGGATGCTGATAAAACTTTCCGTAACTTGAACCAACTACAAGGACCTTTGTCCTAGGGTCAGCCAGGGAACAGAATTCCTGTCTTATAGCGGAATGTTTGGCTTAAGCTAAGAGCAATATGTTAGACTGAGAACGCTACAATGAGGGCGTAGGGTGTTGGGCAAACTTCGGGTTTGCTTTAACACGGCTGACACGATTGCCCATGGCCCCTACGGGCTACAGAGTAAACCACATTCTACAGTGTAGAAGTAGGTAAATAGTGATTGCCCGTTTATAGGATCAATCCAAGCTTCACAGTAATCTTTCAGTCATAAGATTTAGTCCCCATGGTTGGGATTGAGACTACGAGGCACAAGTCGAACTAAGCTCAAGGACCAATCACAGAAAGACAACCGGGGTTTCTACTTAGAGATAGGGCAACACTACTTAGTAGATCTTAGCAATAACAATGATTTTATCGAATGTGATCTTAAACTTAACGAGCGGCCATGACTCCGGTGACGCTGGACTGGAATGTAATTATAGACAATGACTCCGACAATCCTCCGAACGTTCTCCGACACATTCGCCACAGATCGATTGGTTTGATAACAGAATAACATCAGTGATTTTGCAGGTAAATCTCTTGATTAATAGTTCTAAATCTCGTAATACTAGGTGTGAAGTCTTACTACATGGCGTTCTATTAACAATGAACTGGTCCTCTCCAAGAACAGCAAAATAACATAGATCCGTGGAATGTGAAGGTGTAACGCAAGTACCAAGTCAATCGTCGGGTTTCATCATAGATTCGTCGAATAAAAAGGAAGATGGTCTATATCTATAATGCTTGACGCTAATAATGGCAAAAGTTGAGAATCGGCAACCAACCCAGGCCCAACGCCGGATCAACTCCAAATAGACAAAGCAGCAAGACAAAGGTTGAAATCAAGTAGTGAAGCTGTGGTATCATATGGCTGAATGTAGTTCCCGCAAAAATCCCTGTAGACTGGTCACATTAGCATTCTCTTCAATAGACAGCGGTTCCAGATAATTCGAGACCTAGGCTCACCTCGGCAGTCAAAACGGAGCAATCGAATGTTATATATCTCATCCCCGCAGATGTTTAATCGCGACCCCATTTCATCGCTTCCGTTGGTGCCTGGCCGGTGGCTTTGTTGTAGCGGCTTGCAAGTTGTTCGCAAACGCTCCAAACGCGTCTGCGGTTGGCAACACCCATCAGGTTCAAATCGTCCATGCCGTACCGCGGAGTGGACATTTTGTTCAGCCACAGGTAAAGTGATTTATAGTTGACAGCCTTCTGATTCTGGAGCGTCTGGAATTCCCAGAGCCACGGCATATCCCACTGCATAAAACGCTTCCAGAACGAGTTATCCTGGGTGATAATTTGAACACTGAGAGAAGCTTGAGCAAGCGCTTTCAGCGAATCTCCCGGCAAGAACATGCAAATCTGCTGTGCGATCTCTAGAGGTAGTTGGCCAAATGGATCGGTGGGGCGTCGTTCCCGGAGCTCAATCTCCAGCGAAGGGCGCTTGAATTTATCATCTGTGCTCAGGTTTTGGAAAAGCTCATCGACCATGGGGGTATCCGTTGGGTTCTTGGCACAGTACTGTTTGAGCGCAGAAGTGGCAATACGTTAGGGATATTGCAGTTTAATCTCCGGTGTGGTCACGCTTACCTCTGCACCCGGAATGCATTCCCAGTAACGGCCCTGCGACCGTGAAATGTCGTCTCCGTAGCTCAAATGTAAGGAGGAATGGTTGGTTAAAGCGGACATGACACCGTAGAGAGCGTTGAGGTTGACAGTGTTGATCTCGGTGGAACCCGTGAGGACTCGGGTCAAAATTTCAAAACAGCTCCAATGGAATGGGAGGACTGGGCCAGCCGCGTCTTCAGTTCCCTCGTCATAGCTACAAGAGAGTTAGCGATAGGTGTTTTTTTTTTTTTTTCCTCCCTTCCAGGGAAACGAATCGAGGAGGTCTAAACCGACCACATGAAGGTTTTTCGGGCCGACGGCTGATATTGATCTTAGGATAAAATTAGCCACGGTCCTGCAGTTCGTCCGCCTCGTGTAACACATACCATTGCCGGGTTTCACCACTAGCTCTCCCTGTCAAAGTGGCGTGTAAGCTTCTCGAACTGTGGCTTGCTTCAAAAGTATGTTCAGGTGTCGCTTACAATATCCGCATAATATCCCGGGCCAGCAATAAACGCTCTGCCACCATGTTAGACAGGAATTAACTCCCCGGAAACGTGTATCAGAACGTACTTATTCGTCTTCGACGGACCGGAGGGAGGATTCGATCCCAGGCAGTATGCCTTATAGAGCCAAGAGACGTTATCGGTGTCGACTAACCGAGGATCGTAGCTGCGCACGGGGGCGTCATTTTCTTCAGTAGGAATCTGGCTGATGTCCTGGCCGGCCTCGAGCGCCCGGCATCTCTTTTCAATCCACCGTCTTCGTCGTTCGATCGCGGTCTCCGACGGGGACTCAATGTGCATGCCGGTGAAGCCGACACCGCAGATGGCGCAATAACAGTCGTATGCCATGGTGAAGGGAGAGGGGAATCGGAACGGTTGGGGAATCGGACGTTGCACGGAGGGGCGTTTGAATAGATAAATGAGAAAGAAGGGAAAAGTTCTGTGCCTGGATTCCAGAATAAATGGTTCAGGGGGGTCCACAGTGGAGAAGAGGATGGGGCAATAAATAGACAACCATGATAGGAGAATGCCAGAAAACTCTTAGCGATGATCATCCTGACCGCCATCTCCTCAAAAGTTGCCAGGTCATCCGCCGCTTCAATGCAAAATAGCGTTGAGAGCGGGTCGGGTGGATTGTTCTGGTTGAATGTCGCGATTTCTGTTACATTTCACTATCTTGATTTGTATTGTAGCTCTGAAAGCCCTCTCTCACCGCCCGGAGATCGCGACCCATGGCTCCCCGACTCTGCAAACCCACGATGCTAACTAATTAATAAGGGGGGCTTATTAATAATTTAATTCGCCAGGGGTAGCTTTCTTTTCCTTTCTGAGATCGTTTCTGCCGACTTTTAGATCGATTGATTAAAGTTTTTTTCAAGTCAATACGCGGAATTTCCAGTTTCATGCAACAGAACTAAAATCCGGGGTTCTCCATTCTAGGGTTAATCAATGTGACCGCCTCCGGACAATTGACACGTCTACAGTTGCAAGCAAAGATTGGGTGATGTCCTCAAACCACACCACCTGAGAGGGCTATCAACATTCTCAATCACTGCGTCGCTGCCCAGGATGGACAGGGTGGAACAAGTGTCAGCAATTCCTTTGTTGCCAACAACTTTTCGAGGGTCATCTGACCCAATCCTGGTTCCAGACCTCCCGTGTTGAGAAATCCATATGCTTGGGGGGCGCACGCCATCCATCCCACTAACAATCTTAGCGCGACAACGATGCGCCACTAATTGTTTGCTGGAGCTTCTGGAATACACTCATGACCTCGGATAGTGAGCTGAGCTGATACTGCGCGGGTAGGTTTTTGCTATTTTTTTTTTCTTTTTTTTCGGTGGCAAATCGCGGCTGCGAAACAAATGATAGCTGGAGTGCCAAACCTAACGGTAGCATTGATCGGCCACCCTGATACTCCACTTAAAAGCTTTAAATCCACCAACAGCCACCGTGATTGCATCCGTCTTTCCCACGATCGGGGCAGGGCGGAGTTGTGCCGCGGCAACGAGTGCGTATTTCCTCCTCCGGATGGCGGAGCGGAAACTTACTTTTTTTCTTTTTTCTTTCGCTACCTCCGTGGATTTCGCATTGACTCCCCGGGTATGGCGACGGTACTTTTGTATCCCAATTCTGGTTCCTGGTAAATGTTGCTTATCAACGCCACCCGGAAATCCGGCACGATCACTGGTGGTTTTTAGTAGGTCTAAAGATAATTCATTTTGCCTTCTGGCGCCTTTGCCCACTGCATTCTGTCGAGGCAGCCCAGGTACTCGACGCGTACGGTGCCTGCAAGTTGCTGAAATAGGAACTCATTCCATGGATACATAAACTTAGTTATAGCAAGTCTTGAGCGGCTATATTGTGCGTGTACTTCTTCCCACTTTATCATCAGACCAAACTGCCTATCAAGCAATTTGTTAGGTCCAGCACCATCGTCAATTCTGATTCTGCCGTGACAAGTATGCAAGCAATGTGCTTCGGTGGACACTTCACATAACGGATGCGTTAGGTCGTCCACGAGGACATATCTATGGCCGTGAACAGGTCGTAAGGGTCTCGGGCTACATGTGGAGCTTTACTCCAGAGTAAGGCCGCATGCAGTGTTTGTCTTTTGTTTGAGGGCGGCAAAGTTTATACATTTACATACTTTTAATGTAAAGATTATTAATTTTTCGGTTACTCGGGCTTGTAACTCAGTGGTAGAGTGCTCGCTTCGCATGCGAGAAGTCGGGGGTTCAATTCCCCTCAAGTCCATTATTCTTTTTTCATTTTATTTTTTTGATTTCCCGCATTGCTTTCGCTTCTGTTTGTTCGTTCTTTCCTATCGTTGGGAAGGAATTCAAGTGTTATTTATGATCTACCCATATCTTTTCTCTATGCCTTCGCTTATCCTGTTTATTTCCTCGCATCTCCGCTTACCCACTCTTCCTCGTCGCGACAGTTTCCAGCTACACCATGACGAATACTTCATAAGTCCATTATTTCTCCATATCTACCATAATAGATTCTTCATAACTAGAACAAGGAAGTTACACATGGACAAAACAATATTTAATCGATCAATCGCGATTCAACGTTTGAAGTTATCTTAACTTGAGGTGAAAGTGTAAGTGGTGCACTGTATCAGTTCGACTAGATATATATATAACTGTACAAGGCAGACAGCAGACACCCAGACAGCCGATGCGCTGCCTACAGTAGAAAAAATTCGGTCTCGTCATTTCTCACAATTAATATACAAAGATATCTCCTTTATACAACTCGATCATAAATAGTAATTAGGTATTATCTCTGTTACGTGGCTCCGTCGTATCGATACTCACGTTAGAACTTCTATCTACAGACCCGTGACTCAACGCTTTCGTATATCCGTATATTGCGAAGTTGATTAAACGTTTGATAGCCTATCTCAACTTACAGATAATTTGTGCATGTGCATCAAGATAGCTCATATTTTACGATGGTAGATTCCAACAATAATTACAATAATGTGAGATGCTCCATATATACTGTTGGAAGCCATACTCTGGTTCTTGGAGCTCATGTACATGATCCGAGGCAAATTAGTCATTTAATCAAGTAGGATAGCATAGAAGAACAAAAGAAATTAAAGCCATCAGGAGGCTCAACCAGACCATGAATTTCAAACCCTTCTGGAAAATCGATAGCCTGATCGGTGCATTTGTGCTACGATGGAAGTGTTCAGAAGCATAGATCGGGATATATCTACTGCACAGGTGGTGCCCGCCTATTCAGGTGTATTAAGGATGGACACTGAGCTTGACCGTCCTAGCAATCATTGCGAGGGCGCCCTGTGACATCTTTGACTTACTCTTGAGCTCCACATCTTACTCAGGTTTCCCACAGTTTCTACCGTCTATGTTGTAGATAGAACACGGGATGGATACATCATTCTTGCCTAATGTTATGCAAGTTTCGATAGACCCTTGACAATACTTCGACTCCAGGTGTAGTGTCGTCTCTGTTATGCCTAGGAAGTGAGTTAAGACAAGATGATATATAATTAAACAGAATCAGATTCCTTCACGTGAGTCCTAGTCGAGAGACATATCTTGCCCATGATCTGTGCGGAGCCGTCTGGTAATCTACAATAAACTTGATCCAGGAGGTAGAGCAGACTGCTTTAAGCCAGGGGGAAGAATTATTTCGACCTTTCTCATAGTCCCGTCGCACCCCCATCTTGCCGAATCTGGCGAGGGCTGATCTAGCTGAACTCTATTGGTGTCGCATCTCTCTCAAGGGAGTAGTTGACCGGAGAAGTTAAATCGAAGAGCGAACTTATGGGTGGGCCTTGTACGAAAGTCGATTAGCCTAGCCGGCCCCGACGTACAACTATTGGGAGAATGCTCTCTTGATGGTTGGATATGCCGGCCATTCGCTCCCGTTTTCGGCAGGGTAGGCACCAAAAATGGGACAAATGCTTACTGTATCGATCTCGAATTGATCGCTAGAACTAATGCCTGAATAAAATGTAGCAGAGCTCATGAGTTGGAATGACCAATTCCCGAATAAGCTACGGAGGACGTCCGAACCTGCTGGCGATGTCAAGCATGTATCGGAGTTAACCGATATGGATCGAGGCATTTTCCGGCGCCTCACAAATTTCGAGACATGCAGCTCTGGGCAATAGCTCTGCAGTCTATCGATCCTACAGTCATGTATCATCGGTTGAAAGGTTCAATATGTTCCCGAGGGTCCGTTTCTTCTGGAAAGGTGGCTATTTGTTGCTGCGCCACAGCCGGAATCTCGCTCCGTATATGGAGTCCATTGTCCGGAACTTCGATTAGTCCGTCGTATCCGTATCCAAATTAACGGTTTCTGCAAATGGGGTTTGATCTGCACCCACTATTGATTGTTGCCCTGAATTATTGCCCCCCTGTCTTAGGCTGTAGAAATCACGCCCTGTGTTACTGGTTTGCCTACAGCTTCATGACTTTTCCCCTATTCGAGGGGACGTAATGAAGTATCCCTCATCATCATGACAACAGGTGCGGTGTCCTGTCCTCCCTCTTCGCTGGTGGGGAATTTTGAGTGGCGTGAGGAGAATAATAAGGATATTAATCGAAGATCGACGCTTCATCTACTATGTTTAGGGCATTGCTCCGGATCAATTCCAATCTATGGAGCCAATGACGGATGCTAGAATGAGACAATGTCTGTGATGTGGAGCAGCAGTTGTTCTCCGCGAAACAACTGTCTCTCCTAAATTTAACGACTAAATTAACGGCTTCTATTCCACGATTGGCTGCTCCCTCGATTTCCGAGGGCTACCGAGCGTGGCAACTGAGGGCACAGCGCCCCACGTGATGGATAAGACCCCAATTATATCGTTGACCTTGGACCGAAACGAAACTAAAATCAAGGGAATGCGGAGTGGACCGGCTAATTTTAGCTCTAGGTCATCTATTCTGCAGGATGACAACATGGCGTCGGTTCAACTGCGGGATTCTCCTGTTGTTCCTAAGATTTCGATCTCTCGAGTGGGTAGTTAGCGGGCAGCTAGCGGATAATAGTTGACATCAAATGTCTTGGAAGAGACTCCATCGACTCGATCAGGTTGTCACCCTCAACATATAAAAAGCCGTTCTCATTCCCCTTCTTCTTGCTATCATCCCTCTCATCAATCAATCAATCAATCAATCCATCCAGTCGTTTTAAATACCTTCATTTTTCTACAAACCCACTCGTTTGCCATCAACCTTTCAAAATGCAGTTCAAGAACCTTGCTCTCGCTGCCTCCATCGCTGCTACTGCCGCCGCCGCCCCGGCTGCCGATGCCCCTAAGTACTTCGGCGTCATTGCTATCAAGTCCGGCAGCGCTGTCCAGAACTCTGCCTTCAGCGCCGCCCAGGGTAGCCTCATCGCTGGCCTCCAGAACAAGGGTTCCAGCTGCCCGGAGACCAGCTTCTACATCAACGACGGTGTTCTCAACATCTATGACAACACTGCCCGTCCCCAGGAGGTCTACGTTGACCGCTCCGGCATGGGTACGTGATGCCTCCCACCCATACCCCAGTAACTTTGCAGCGGAAGCTAACAATATCACAGGCCAGGGCAAGATTGGCTACACCGTTGGTGCCCAGCCCACTCCCAAGAACGCCGAGCGCAAGGGCTGGTCTATCCAGGATGGCCACCTCCTGTTCGACGGATCCAGCCCCATCGCCTGCCCCGGTGCCGATGGCTACAGCATCTGGGCCTCCTCTGGTGTCGCTAACCCCGGTGGCAACAAGGACTGCGTTGGCATTGCTGCTCACGTCGTTGAGACCAAGGAGCCCCAGCCTTGCTGGGCCAACTAAGTTTGTGCTTTAGCGTTTCGTTCTTTGGCGCAAGGACTTGTATAAAGGATCGATTTATCTTTGCGCATCTTTATTAAGCGATTTGTGAATACTTTGTGCAAATACTTATCTAATATATAAACATTCCTCACACGGAAAAAGTTACCCTGTTTGTGAAGCGTAACCTCGCTCTCTTTTATCCATTTTTATTGTAGATGACCGCTACGTCGTATGCCACGGTTCTTGGGTTCAGGTGCAGATTTATGGCTGAACACTTATAGTCGCCTCGAATGATGACCTAGAAGAGTTAACACTAGAGGGACTGGGTGTTAAAACTGGGTATTAAACGTCCGGGCAGATGATTGTTTCTTTGACTTTCCCTGGCAGCGGATAGTGGATGTTTTCCGTTCTATGGACAAGTACATCTGCCAAATTTGACGTTATATTCGCAGATCTGCGCCAGATTGTATTCTTTAGACTAAGAAAATGCGAAACATGCTATTGATCACAATTGTCTCTTAACATGACACGCTTGAACAAAGTGAACCAACTCCGTTACCATTACGTCAAGACCGATTCTAGCTTTCAGCGCAAGTGGGGATATGATTCAATCGTCGACGGTTGCAGCCGCGGGACCGGGCGGATAAACCGTTAGATAACTCTAATTGACGTCTAGAATATCTACGTAACGACAAGATTTATGTATGTATGTATGTATGTATGTATGTATGCATATGTTTTTCTTCTAGTGGCACGGTGATCTTAGTCGGAGGACACAGACTGCTCAGCCTACGGTAATCTTTCATTTCAGGTGCCGGAGAATCTCCAGACAGATACCTCTGGTTAATATGAGACCGGATACATTACAAATGTGGACACCATGACTCTAGGAGATTTGTATGCCAGTAAAGAGCGGCCCCATGGCGATTGGAGTTCAGCTTTACCTCAAAGTTCCATCTGTTTCGGACAGCTCAAACTCCGACGAATGATTCAATGCGTTGAACATGACGCTCTTCCGCATGCAGCCATAAGAACTTCCAGTACGGGTTATTATGTTTTTCATCCACGGAACTATGGGTCTGGGATCGCCTTCATGATATAGTTGACTCTGAGTATGTGAAGCTTAACACGTCAACTAAGCTATATATATGGCAATAGTCACCATATCACACAAAAATTGCCTAGGTCAGATAGAACAAGTACCAACGCAATTAGATCATTCAGCCTCAAATTGCAAAACCAACCAACCAAGCTGTGTTACCAACAATCATCCAATATGAAGATCACAACTACCGTTGGTCTTCTCTTCACTCTCCTCACCACCTCTGCTTCCGCTACTCCATTCTTTTATGGCTGGTCAGACAGCGTGACCCTCCAACTTTCCAACGACTGGTCTGGCGCAAATGCCAAAGCCTCCGTCGCAACCGACGGCAAGCCACATCCAATCCAAGAGCTCTTCGACGACTCAGATCTCGAAAAGGACGGCAAGATCTATGCAACAAGCGCTCAGCTCATCAAATTTCACCATAATACCATCTGTCGCGTGCTTCAGCACGACCCTAGGGTTGAAGTCACATTGGACGACGAGAATACTTGGTCGTTTCTGGACCGCGGTGCCTGGGTGGATGTACACCGCGGTGTGGTGATCTGTTTTGAAAAATAGACAGGTCGCTGTTGTTTGATACGTACTGCAGGTATACTTGTCGATAGGGCTACATGCTCCTCTAAGTGAGGGTATCTATCATACAGCGTATTTCGTGTCAGAAGCCGTTAAACCAATTACTTAGTATGCACACGAAAATGGGTTATTTTGTCCGTTTGAGATTTTTGTTTCCTTTGTATTGTGGATGATTTCCCTAGGCCTAGGACAACAAGATAGGATAACACTATCCTGAGGCCTACGAATATATATAATAGTAATTATTGGTCGGTATTTCTATGAAAACCAGATGAAGAAGACGGAAATGTTGCATCTAGATCATTACGCTTGTAAGTAACAAACAAAAGACATAACCAAGTGACCGATTAAAAAAGACAAATTAAATGGTCTCCACGAGTGCATGAAATAAGCACAGATGTGTATATTAAAAATTTGGCACAACAGCTCGTGGCTAAAGATGATTCAATATCGCCGCCCTTCTACACATACCAGAAGAAAATCAGGAATGTCCAACTTCTTGATGGATCGTACAATATTCATCACAATCATGTCATTATGGTGGATCTGATTAAACTAGCTGCGACCTGTATGCCTGCCACTTCATGAGTAATTAATAACCTCGTGCAAAATGGGGTCTTTAGGAGACCCTCAACAAGCCAAGATCACCCTTTCCCCCGCACCGGTTGTGAAAGGCGCTTCCAGGAGATCATACATTCCAACTTGAGAGTTTACGCCGACCTTCGTTAGTCTGAGGAGTAATGACATGTGCGCGGCTTGCATAAGTGCCTATTGGAACTCTGGGATAGAGCGTAGTATAGCTAGCCGATGGTGTGGGAGAAGACACTGGTCCATTGCTAAAAGAATTTATTCACCTATACTCCACGATGCAATGGCACTTTTAGACCATCCATTGCTCATAGCCCTGCAATTAACGCTGTGGCTTTTTGAAGCGTGAATAGATGGATGTTGAACTGTTACGTCTCCTCCAATCAATCCTTGTAGGCCCTGTCAGGTGCGATCAAAGCCCTGAGTCAGCCTTGTATAGGCACAAGCTAGGAATGCTAAAGGTGGATACAGCTCAGTGCCAACAGATGTGATTGATTCCATTGTATAGGTATGTGGATTAACATAGGTCCGATGTGTGCAGGAGATAATATTTACTATTCTTCTCATTGAGGATAGAGTGCACCTTTCGCCAACACGTATCATCTACAGGTTTTAATGCCCACAAAACATGTATTCGCGATAATTCAAGAACCATGGGTGAGTTGATGGGATTCATTCATGTATTATTATGTTTATTATGGTTACCCCACCCCCTTTCTCTGATTTTCCAAGCAATCAGAGAAGAGTCAGGCTGCCGGGAAATGCTGCATTTTTCCAGGGGTCTTGGCGTGCCGCAGAAATTTCCCCAGATTCTTTTTACCAACAAGCATTTCCTCCTGCTCTTGTCAACGGATAAAGCCCGGGGAGAATGTATTCCCGAAGAAAACATGAAACGAGAGCCTTATAGGGAATTGGGTGTATCTCATGACTTTGGGTAGAATGTTTTCTACTCGCTACTTTGAGCTTAAGCCTAGGCATTCCTCATGAATACCTTACCAGAGGTAATGATAGGGACAAAAACCCTTAGAACATATACGAACAGGAAAAAAAAAAAAGGACAGAGTTGTACTCTGTATTCCATATACACAACCCAGAGAGAGACCTTGCCCAAATGGCAGCGCCAGATGACCTGGGACGTCGCGGGAATTCGATTGATCGAAGGCCGTTTTCAGTTCAGGAGCCCTTGTTTCAGAATGTCAATTTTAGATACATTTCTTATCCGCATTCCGGCTAGTGTGGGAAAACCCCTTAAACCGGAGAGAAATCGAATGGGATTATTGGACTGTGGCTCAGACGCTAATAAGATTAGACTCCCACCGGTGGTTTGGCGCTAATTAATTCTCGAATTGTCCTACCTGCTTTCGTTCTCAGATCAGCCCCTGATCTTTCCTTTTAATCTTCCTTCTTCCCATGTTCTCGAACACTGATCGTCAATCCCATCCACCCTGCATCCGCCCTCAAGATGCCTCCAATGGCATCATCCCTGTGGATTCGCGACTGTGAGGACGACGGCTCCTCGGCCGCCTGCGAGAAGCCTGTGAGCAACTTTACTAAGAGTGGTGTCCCTGCCATCATCGTTGGAATGTAAGTACCGTGGTGTTGGCAATTACGTGTGCCCTCAGGGGGGAGACTGATTGCATTTCTTAGTTTATTCCTCATCGCGGTCGGAGTCTGCTGTTATTTCCTTTATCGCAATAAGAAGAGAGACGCCGCAGAAGCAAAGGCGGCTCAAAAGTGGAATGAAGGCGACCTGTAAATCGCGTTCTTCCACCAGCTTATCCCGACGAATCTCCGAATAATCCAACTTAGTCCCTAATACCCCTGTTCTCCGACCACACCACTTCATTCTGTGAATGAGAGTTACTACACCCAGGGAATACAGCGTTGCTGAGCATCGCTGTCAGTGATCAAGAGTTCATATATCGGATTAAATACGCGTGCGCGTTGCTTACGAGTGATACCACCGACAATCGTCTGCCACACGCGGGGAATAGCTGCCACGTAATTCAACGGCCTTACTGCGACTGGCACATAATACTATCCTAATGAGATTACAAACGAGTTCGGTTATGTGCCTACATGGGTGGCTTTTGGGAGGATATGAATACATGATGCAGCATCCTAAATCCCCTGCCACGGATGCATTACATCAACGGTGCTAAATCGTTTCCTGTTCCATTATTGATTTCTGTTACTTTACTGCGTGCTTTCGATTTGTCTTACGTTCTTTCCAGCGTTTGATTTTCAAGTTACCTGTGTATATATACCATTATCGACTTCAGATGTTGTATGTAAAACGTATGGTTGATGCATAAAGAGACTGACTAAACAATACAGTCGCGCTAAACAATCATAAACCCTAACCCGTGATTTCTCAGCGCATCGGCTCTGAGAATCCCGTGACAACGGTAGACCTACTCGGGATTGTTCGAAAAGATCGCCACCCAGTGGGTCAAGCGGATGGTTGCAGTTGTTATGTATACAAAGTTGAAGCATAACCGCACACGGTCGCATTCGGGAGTATCGCCGCAAACGAGCGCGAGAGGTTCGAAAACAGCTCGGTAGACGCAACTTGCAGAAAACAGAAAGCTTGACTCTTGCTGATGACATGGTCACATGGTTGCCCGTATGTTGGAGGTGCAGTTCGATTGTCTAGGTGATCCTGTATATCCACATACACAGTCCTGAATGGTACGCGCTATGAGCTATAGAACTCATCAAAGGGTAGCTAATGTGAATGACAAGCTACGTTGGTTATGAGAATGGTCAGGGACGTTTAGTATCTCACTGTGGAGCTTATGTCTCTGGTATACGACTGTCGTTTGCGTAAGGATGGGAGCCGAGTCTGTTATTTATGCATAATCATCATGTACTCCGACATGGCTGATTCTGAGGGCAGATAATAACCGCCTCTTTCATCGTAATTTCAGAATTGAGATGTAAGTTATTAGCTACTTCCTCAAGCAACGCGCTGCTATTTCCGAACGGTGGTTAATTGAACGATACAATGTGAATCGCACTTCTGCTCTGTCACGGAGCGATTGGTATAAAGTACTCTCAGGACTGAAGAAGGCTTAATGTTGCTCGACGTATCTCTGACGAAGTGCTTGTTGGCAACGACTGAAGGCAGAAATAAAAGATTTTCCATGTCGGAAGCTTGCTCACCGTCCGTGACGCCAGTGGCGCGAGTGCTCCATTGTCTGCCCGCTGGATAATGCATGACGTACCATTATCTTAAATAAGAGCCATCGGTTTTTGATAGAATATATGCTCCGATGTAATTGGCCTGCGGGACTCTCGTCAATGGTCAACATACCACGTGGAAGATATTTAATCATAAACAGTCTTACCACTAGGTATCAAAGACATGATAAATGCCTAACCCGAGGTTAGGCTTGCTTGAACATATGTTGGGTTGGTAAACGCCCTTCTATATACTTTCTAATCCTAGCCGGAGTGTAGTTACCCTTCAAGAGGCCTGGAATTTTGACCACGGTACCTACATATCTCGTAATTTGTAGGGCAAGCAGAACTTCGATAGAATTGTTATCATCCTCATTGAATGTCGAACCGACCTACCTAGAAACATCGTCCAGAGATATCTCCTTTGTATTCTAACCCACTGTTATTTCCCACCCGACTTAAATGGTCCGTCGTGTTTTCAAGAATCCAAATCTAGACCCAAACTCTGCTTCCGGACCCGAGACACTCATACATCCCACAGTTAGCATAATATCCTTTTGCTAATGAATACATCCGGAGTTTAGTTTGGACAGTTACCTAATCGTATACCACGTTTTAGATGCTTCATAGGGACTATCCATGATATTTTCTTCCTTCTCTCCCAATGCCCGGCACGCTATTTGTGTTGGGAGTGCTACCTGGAATCTAGAACTCTTTTCCTGGCCCACTTATACTACTTTGTGGCTGCCTAATCGACGGCCACTTCTGTCTTCTGGCTTACTGATAGTTATAGAATAACCTTCACCTTGCGTTCTAACCTGCTGGGTGAGATATTTGCCATAGAATTTGCTATTATATGGCCTTGTCTATTGTACCGCGGTGATCCTTATCACTATGGTCTTGTATCTATGGCGGATTCTAAGAGATGAAGCGCTTATATAACACGCTTTTGGGAAGAATGCGAGAAGTACCATCGTAGCAAGGCGCGCTTGAACGCTTCGGCTTTTAATCACTTGCTTATTTCTTTGGTCGGTTGCCGGGAGCCGCGTTTGGGGCGGATGCGAGTATATTAATGACTTTTCCTTATCTGATCTCAGGATCGAGCTATACTCCCTGCTCTCACGGTTTGTATCCTGTATAACTGCTCTCGGTTTCCTGGCTCACGTTAAGTGTATCCGAGATTCATGCTGAAGGGTGTAATTTGTAGTTACCCGGTTAGACTAGCATGAATAATGGTCTGTCATTTTAGTTATGTAACCTATGTGAGACTTTACTTGGGTAAGCTTCCATGAATGAAAGTCGGATGCTAATGGTTGTTAGCGTCAAGATATAGCGGGACAGATGTCTTACATGAGGTTCTAACGTAAGAATTATGTGATTTCTTAGTTAATGTTCCGTTCATCCGTAATGGTATGTGAAATCTACCCTTGTTGGTGGATATTAGATGCAGCTGGGACGAACCCTGAGCACAGTTGGGTATGCCAGCATGATAATCCTCCCCTCTTAACTACTGTAGATATGCAATGCAACCTGACGTATTTCATTATGTAATTCTCTAGCAAGTAACTAGCCGTGCAACTTGTCTCTACGAAGTCTTTTGTTGCAACATAGGTTAAAAGGCGAAGATGCCGAAGTACATCCGGTTGACCTAGACTTGCACATTCAAAGATGGGGTTCCCCTATAGGGAGCGTGCCATTAATCCGATAAACCGTATTAATCAATCAACTGAGGTGGGGTCTATTTCCGGTTCCGCGGTAGCGCAGGAATAGTATTAATGAGAGGTCGTATCAGTGACCATGATATGGAATATTATTGGTGGCTGCCGTTCGATAACGAATCCTTGTTCTTTTGTCTCGTCCCTCCAATCCACCCCTCCCATTCTTCTGTACCGATTTATCCTGCTCGTCGTCTGAGTTTCTCGCTGTTCAATACCTTTCTAGGACTAACGTGTCAAAGCCAATTCCCCAGAATGAATGTCATGCGATGTTCTTCGGTTATAACATTAGGATGTCTCCCACAATGCACGGCCCGAGATTCGAGTTACTGCCCGTGCATGACGGAATAAATGCCTCCATTCTAGGCAGAAGAATTCCGTCGGATCCACAAGCAGGGCTTTCATTGCCGGTCTCCACGGAACCGTCCCAATGCGGTAACCCGTGGCCCAACCCTCAGCCCTACAAAGCTTAGCCGAGTCTTGTTCGGCATAGGGCTGAGCCGGTCGTAGAAACATTTTCTCTCGGATTCAGATGATAATATGTGTAGAGAAGAGCTTAAAGTATGAAGATGTTGTAAGGAGTGAACATTTTATAAGCAGGAAAGTCGTATATTCTATGTAAGGTAGAAGACGTATGATTCTGCAGGGATCTCGCCCTTATCTGATGCCTTGTGGCAGGCAAGACATGCGATGATATGATGCCCCACTCAACCTATCGAATTTCAGGGGATAGTGGCCCGCCAGAGCTGCCTGCTGTCTCTGGAGGGGCCGGAATTTGACCGACAAATTGTGCAATGGACAGATCCTTTCCACCGAAAAGTTCCGATCGTTGGTTTTCTTCCAAACCCTTCCCAGTTCTGCCACATGTTAAGATTAGATCTTATCTGATCAATATATCAATCATATCTGATCTGGCCGATGTCTTCTTTTCTGGTTCAGATCCAAACCTAAGCCATGGCTGTCGAATGCAAGGAAGCAATTGCCAACGCAGAGCCGGAACCGGAGCTGGGGGATAAGTCAGACGCTACGGAAAAAGATGATAGTAAGGCGCTACACTCCATCAATATCTGTTCTCTCTTTTGCTAACAATAAACGCTGCAGACTCTTCGGTCGGCGAAATCCTACGGGCGGCTGGCATTGACACCGATGACGATGATCCAACGGAGCCCGTACTGACGGCGCGGATGTGGGTACTGGGGATTGGATTCTGCATCGTTGTCAGCGGTCTAAACACACTGTATACTTTGAGAAATCCATCTATCACCATCTCATCGGCAGTCGTGCTTTTGCTGGCTTATCCGCTCGGCAAGCTTTGGGAGAAAGCCATCCCAAGTTGGAACGTTCCTCTTGGTGCGTGGTCTTTCAACCTGAACCCAGGCCCGTTTAATAAGAAGGTAAGAGCTTGGAAATTATACGGAAGGTGTTGACACTGACCCACGCGATATGAATAGGAGCACATCCTAGTGTACGTCATGTCAAATTTAAGTATCTATGTTCGTCTCGGCGCGGACGTTTTGACCGAACAACAAATGTTCTTTGGCTATAAAGCTGGATGGGGGTTCCAAATCATCATGACAATGGCGGGATTCTTCGTCGGGCTGTCGCTGGCGGGAATATTCCGATCACTTGTCGTTCTACCCCATGAGCTTGTGTGGCCGGGCCTCCTGGGCACCTCAGCCCTCACGTCTACGCTCCATGGGTCGAAAGAGAAGGATGCTCAGGCAATGTGAGTGCGTCTTATGCTACTGGCGAAGCATCTAACCGTGTGCAGTGAAAGTTTCGGCTTCACAACCTGGAAGATATCTCGTTATGCCTTTTTCAGCTTGGTATTTTGCATCTCGTTCTGCTGGTACTGGTTTCCCGATTTTATCTTTCCCGCTCTGAGCTACTTCGCTTTCCCGTGCTGGATCGCACCAAAGAACACGGTTGTAAATCAGTTATTTGGGATGAAGAGCGGCATGGGTCTCTTGCCACTCACGTTCGATTGTACGTGCGCCAACTCAGAGTTCGTGTGATAGGGCTGACAATTGTATAGGGAGTCAAATATCTTATGTCGGATCTCCTCTCGTGGTCCCTTCTTGGGCGATCATCAACGTCTTTGGAGCACTAGTTTTCTGGATTTGGATTGTCGCCGTGGCTTGTTATTATACCAATACGTGGTACTCCGCGTATCTTCCCTTCCAGAGTTCGTCTGGTATGATCCACCCACTGAAGTGCATAATAACTGGTCTGAAACATAACTAACACGGTTGCATCAATAGTGTTCGATAACACAGGGAGCACATATAAGGCTGCCAAGATCGTGAACAAGGCATCAAGATATCAGCTAGACGTGGCTAAATATGAAGCGTACTCACCGGTATGAGTCTTTCTCGAACACGACTTTGCCTTATCGACCGGGCTCGCTAACTACCTTAGGTCTTTATGCCCGTGACCTATGCGTTAAATATGTTCGGTCTATCATTCGCAACCCTCACCTCACTCGTGGTGTGGATGTTTCTCGAGAAGCGACAAGAGATCGCGGATGCCATGCGCCGGGTACGGCACAAGTTCGCAAAGGGCAACATAAAAGAGCTTTTTGCCTCAGACCATTCACAGAACGCAGAAGTGCCAATGTGGTGGTATCTTTGCACTACATTATTGGCGCTATTTCTCGCCATCTTTTCCGTAGAGTATTGGGATGTGGAGCTGCGTTGGTACGGTGCATTGCTGGCGTGTGCTGTTGCTATGTTCTTCTTTTCTCCGGTAGGTGACCAACAATTGTGAGCCAGCTCTGTGCAGGATAAATCACTGACAGTGACTCTAAAATAGCTTGCCCTGGTCTATGCAACAGCGAACCAGAAAATCAATATCGACATCTTCTGCCGAATCATAGCCGGCTTTGTTTTTGAGGGTCGTGTTCTCGCTAACATCTGGTTCTTCAACCTTGGATACGTAACAACTATCAAGGGTCTCTACTTCTGCCAGGATATGAAATTAGGAATCTACTTCAATGTTTGTGGTCCTTGTGCAAGTAAACGACTCCAAACTAACCCATCGACCAGATTCCGCCACGAAAACTCTTCATCGCACAATGCGGAGGCATAATAACCGGCACGTTAAGCAGCGTATGCGTCCTCAACTGGGGCCTGGGCAACATCCAAGGCGTCTGCACAACCGACGCAGTTAATGGATTCAGCTGCCCATTCTCCCGGACGCATTTCAACACGAGTCTGATCTGGGGTGCTATCGGACCGCGTCGCTTCTTCAACAATAAGATCGGATACCACTCACTTCTTTACTTCTTTATCATCGGCGCTGTACTTCCCGTGATAGTGTTCGTCGCTAGACGGCGGTATCCGAAGAACGTTATCTTACAGAAATTCCACGTTCCCCTCTTCCTCGGCGGACTGAACTATCTCCCGCCTGCCACGGGAACGACGTATGGTAGTTGGGCTCTTGTGGGATTGGCCTTTGGATGGATTATAAGAAAGCGGCTGTATGCATGGTGGTATAAGTATAATTTCGTATTGAGTGCTGCTTTGGATTCCTCTGTTTCCATCGCTGGGGTTGTGATCTTCTTTGCTATCTTTTTCTCTGGGGCTTCGTCGCATTTCAGTTGGTGGGGGACAAGAGTTTATAAAGTGAGTGATATTGACCTCCGATATTGGAAGTTGGTGAATTAGAAGTACTGACAAGAAGTAGGATACGTGCGATTGGAAAGGTTGTTCGTATCTTCCTATCCCGGAAAGCGGGAAGTTTGCATGATGAAGCTGGAGGTATATCGGTGGCTCTGGTTGTGCTAGGACTCCTTCAATGGAAGTCGGAGTCTCAGAAGAATTAATTCGAACTGTGAATCAATTGGTATGTGCATGTTGATAGCTGAGTAGGTTATAGATGTAGGTAGTTGTATATAGATTTGGCTCAATTGAATCATCAATTATTACAGGATGTATATAGGTGTCATCCTTACGATATTGCTATGTCTTAACCCTCTGCCGCAACTGCGTCCTAAGCGACCGTCAATGCCCCCAAGGAGGAGCGATAAAGTAGACAATACCGTGCCCTATGGAAGCGGCGAGAGGACCGACCTTTTGAAGACAGTTATGTCAGACCTGCACGCATACGCTTATATTCTGTACATACCCAATGAATCCAATGGTATCCCGGAAAGCTGGTAGCTACATAGACGCCGAAGCATCGAGCCGGATTTAACGCTGTCATGTAGACAATGTGTCAGCACACCCTGCGTCACATATTTTCTGTTGAATTGACCAGATTGTTCGTCTCTGGTGTTACTCACAAGCCCCAGCATACCCAGCGCGGGTGAAAGAAGAGCCCCAGCTCACAACGCCCAGAGTCATCCCTACTAAAAAGGGAGACAATGCAGCTCCATAGATAGAACCTTGTCTTGGGTCCAAACCAACCCCGAAGGAGAGGAAAATCAGGACCAAGCAGAAGATAAACTCGAGCAGGAATGCCTCATCTACAGGCACCAGGCGGGTATTCACTGTGCAACCTCCTACAGTGAAGTCCTTAGACCCATACGCTCTCTGAAGCATAAAGCCAGCCAATGCACCGCCAAGAGTTTGACCGAGAAGGTAAATAACCATTCGAGGTAGCGATATCAAACGGGCGAAAAAGGTAGCCAACGTAATGGTCGGGTTGAGATGGCTACCACTCACGTTCGAAAAAGAGAAAATAAATAGAGTCAGGAACAGCCAGTTGCTAATACCACCAAATAGTGGTCCTAGAAATGTCGAGGTAGAGAATATACCGGATGGTGAAGTCGCACTGACATTTGCCGACGTCGAAGCTGGTCGTACGGCCATCCAAGAGGTCACGAACACCATCATCATGGTACCTGGTGGCTCAAGTAAGCTTTTCTATAATTGAAGGTTCAATGCTCGCCTTGATAACGCTCACCCATGCATTCGATGAAGCCGAACTTCCAGAGGTCAATATCCCAGAATCCGCGCAGGTCGAATCCCTCACGGAATGTCATTAGCGGCGCCGCATCGGGCACCTTCTTTAAGATGTCCGCATTATCGGGGTCAGTGCGGTCGACTACAAGCCCTTGGTTGCCGCCAATCCTTCCGGCAAAAGGCTGTATAATGGGCCTGGGCTGTGGCATGTTGCCACTGTCTGGGAAGGCCGTGCGATCCATGATGGCAAGATGCACGTCTCGTTGGGAGGATCAAAAACTCCTATTGCATTCCTGACTTCAGGATATAAGATAACAAAGCAAGGGTGTAATTATGGATAAATTTAGACTTTCCACGTGGTTATGGTCAGCAATTCTCGGGCCCTAACTGTTGGATGACCTCACGACTCAGCACGTCTACCTTTTAAGAGAACCATGAAAGCGCTGCTATTTTTTAGAGGCCAATCTCGTACAAACCAAGGAATATTCTGCACATATTGTAAATTAACCTCAAGGCCAAATACCTCTAGCTATTATAGGTTGGGAAAATTGGCGGTGCCTAATGCCGCTTTAGGCCTAGAGTTTAGGTTTGGTTAATTAGCTGAAGCTCACATAAGGATTAGATAAAGCTGATACCGAGATTGGTAATCAACTAGAGATTCCTACTATTGCTCTATTTAGTCCAGGGTGCTGCATATAAATTATGTTTAGCGTCATCGTCATAGACCTGCAATATACTACCCTGCATACGAGTGGCTTTGGTGGACCTCCAGTTTCCTCGTTGCCTATACCCTGCTGGAGAATATTCGCTATTTATCAAGCGCTGAGGCTGCGGATCCCCAGTGAATTGACGACGACATCTTACATACAGCAGGAAATCGTCGTGATGACCTCCCAATATGGGTTGATTGACCATAACGAGGTCTTGGTTATATATAGTAGATGAAAATAGAATTTCCATAGCCAAAGGTATACGATTCTAGAGTGTAGTTATATGTGTACCATCCTACGAAAGAATAATCTCGATTCTTATCCTGGTATAAATGGGTCGTAAATCATCCGTCCCATGTGCTTTCATTCTCACCTTCTGGCCAACTTGCGGCCAACAACAACCATACGCATTGCGCCTTCTGCACTCTCTGTCAAGAGTCGTTCAGCCTCCGCAATAGCCTCTTCCAGAGTGGATGGCCGCTGGAGGATTGAGGCATACGCATTGATTCCAACGTCGTAATTCACCTCTGCCTCGTCTCCAATCGTACCGGCTAGCACAATGACCGGGATCTGATACTTCTTCGCCCGTATCGCAACCTCCGCTGGGATCTTTCCTCTCGGAGTCTGGTAATCAATACCCCCCTCGGCAGTGAATACCAGCTCGCAATCTTCAAACAGTTCTTCAATATTGAAATACTCCATGATGGCCTCATACCGTGGACGAAGCATCGCACCTAAGAGCAGCAAGCCAGTACCTAACCCACCGGACGCCCCACTTCCGGGCATCTCAGATATGTCACGGCCCAAAATGCGCTTACAAGCAGACGCATAAATATCCAACGCAGCCTGTAGCACCTCTGTCTGTTTGGGAGACGCGCCTTTCTGTGGACCATAGACACATGCCACTCCGTTCGGCCCGCAGAGGACGTTCTTCCAGTTACAGGTAACCTCGATCTTGACTTCATTCAGGCGAGGATGTAACCCGGAAAGGTCGACACTCTCAAGGGACATCAATGACTGGCCTCCTCCAGCACAAGGGATTTCAGTACCATCGCGACTGATCAATCGTGCCCCAAGGGCCTGAAGCATTCCGGCCCCACCGTCACTGGTGCCAGAGTCTCCGCAGCCCACAATGATACGCTGCACCCCTTCATCCAGCGCAGACGCTATCAGTTGCCCTACCCCAAATGTGGTTGTAATACATGGATTTCGGCTGTCGCGAGGTACTAGGCTCAGCCCAGCAGCAGCTGCAATCTCAATAACCGCTGCCTTGGACTGGCCCAGTTCGACGACCCCATAGAAGGAGGGAATCGGTATACCAACAGGACCAGTGACAATGGTCTTGCGCATTTTTCCACCCGCAGCAGCAACCAGGGCATGTGCAAAGCCTTCGCCGCCATCCGCGAGTGGTACCTTGCGTATCTTGGCAGACGGTAGTGCCCGCATGATGCCAGCCTCGATGCAGTTGGCCGCAGTCGGAGGGTCAATACTCCCCTTGAATCCAGAAGGACAGACCAATACATTCATTGTGGAGATATATACTAAAAAATGAATATGGAGAAACGAATGTTGTCGTTGAAGCCTTTGGGGAGATGGATGAGAGTATGAATATGAACGAGTGTTGTGGATATTTCCCGGCAGGAACACAGCTGCCATTGGGACTGCGGCAACCTTTTATACAATATCGAGATCCAGGAATAGGACCGCAGTGTGAAGCCACAAAAAGTCATTTGCTCATATCTTCTTGCCCCTTCAATCCCTCTCTACTGTCCTCTGACGGGTCACAAGCCCACCCAAATGTCGTTGATTCCTCCGAACCGATGAGGCACGGCCACAAACCACACCCTGGACCCTGAGAAAGAAGACACAGAGGTGACGGGCAAGCATCGTTTCTAAATTTACTTAATGCGGTTGCCTGGGCCTAAGGCATATATCGCTCTGGCGTGGGCATGATAGACCCGCTTGGCGGAGAAAGCCCTAAGCGATGCTGTTATCGACGTCAAAGTTCATCTAAGAATGGCACCTAAGGGCTCGTTTGGGGACTGAGCGACTAGGAAAGATCGGGTTCTATGGGTCCACGAGGACAGTTTCCCAATTCTACTTGAAACCTGGCCACTTAGCAAAGCCACAAACCCAAGCCCGATAAACTGTTGCCTCTCTCCTTGGCCAAACAAAATCTAAAGGTCCTCTCCATTGGGCGCCATCTTCTTTTCTGCACAGCCTTATCACATTGAACGTGATTGGAACAGGCAGTATGGACAATGAAAATAGAATATCCCGTACGCGAAGTCAGTCTGGAGTGGAGGCAACACTTGGAGATGAACATAAAAGTGTAATAAGGATTCAATGGCACCGCAAAAAAGCTCTTCGAATCATTTTTTTTTTCGTCTATCTCTACCTGGACTTTTGCTCGCCATACTCGCACGCTGCGCACGCCATGGCACATTTTGTCCCGAGACATAGTCGTGACGAGGAGGATGGAATGATTCCCCTCCCTTCCGTACAATTCTATACGGAGTACAACACTCGATATGATATTCCTGTCCCCGCGGTTCGTCTGAGTTCCGAACTTCACCAGAGACACGATACAGCGTCAGATAATACACATGACGATTCTGAATCGGATGAAGACCATGGGACAAGCAGTGCTGAACCGAATACAGGCTCTCATGATAGCCAGAAGAGTCGTCTGTTGTTTGTAGATCAGGATTCACTGGTACGCTACTCTTAACTTTATTTCCAGTCGTGGAGTATGCTGGTTACTGATGCAGAATAGGTGACATGGTCCGGCCCAGACGACCCATCCAACCCTCTCAATTGGAGTCGTCCGAGGAAATGGATCTCAACACTCTTAGTATCTTGTTTTACCTTTATCTCCCCTGTATCCTCTACTATGGTAGCGCCTGCATTATCGACCATGGCGAATGAGTTTCAAATCCAGTCTGATATCAAGCAATACCTCCTCATGTCAATCTTCTTACTAGCTTATGCGCTGGGGCCATTCATCATCGCACCACTCTCTGAAATGTACGGACGTGTAATCGTACTGCAGTCCGCGAATATGTTTTATCTGGTCTTTAACACCATGTGTGGGTTTGCTACCTCTGGGAACCAGATGCTCGCTTTTCGTTTCCTCAGTGGACTTGGTGGCAGTGCCCCACAAGCGGTATGTATCCAGATTCATTTTTTTTGATGGGAAATTCGCTAATTTCTTTTGAGATTGGAGGAGGTGTTCTCAGCGATTGCTGGCACAAAGAGGAGCGAGGAGCAGCCACGGCAATTTACAGCCTGATGCCCTTTATCGGGCCCGCTGTGGGCCCTATTGGTAAGTGCCGAGAGGACTATTCTGTCATACCCCACGATAGAAGGAAACCTAGGAGCTAATACGAACATTGGACGCAGCGGGCGGGTACTTGACTAATTACCTGACATGGCGATGGATCTTCTGGGTTGTGTCCATGGCCGATGCCTTTGTGCAGCTACTAGCGTTGCTGTTTCTGCGTGAAACCTATGCCCCCAAGATTCTTGCAACTAGAAAAAGAAAACTACAAGAATTAACAGGTAACCACCGCCTCCATACCGAGTATGATAAGCCCGACCGGACATTTGGTCACGTCCTACGGAAGAATCTCATTCGTCCGTTCCGGATGCTCTTTACCCAGCCAGCTATCCAAGCACTGTCCCTCTACAGAGGTTACCAGTATGGGCTGATGTATCTCGTGTGAGGAAGTCTCCAGCCCAGATGATATCCAAGGTTTCATGACTCATATGTTGCAGCCTAGCATCCTTCCCTCTGGTGTGGGAGGGCGCGTACAGCCAAGGAAAGGACATAGCCAGCTTGAACTATATCTCGCTTGGAGTAGGCTTTGTGATCGGGCTTCAATTCTGTGGCCGGGCTGTTGACATAGTGAGTCACTCATTGACCAATGACAGTCCTTACCCTCCAGGTGAGGTATGCTAACCGTAGAACTTGAAGATATATGTGCGCCTTCAAAAACGTTACGACCATCCAGGGCGGCCAGAATTCCGCATTCCGCTGATGCTCCCAGGCGGGCTTCTTGTCCCTAGTGGATTATTCCTCTATGGATGGAGTGCTCAATACCACACCCACTGGGTCGTACCCAACATCGGAGCCGCAATCTTTGCGATCGGGCTGATCATCTCCTTCCAGTGTGCTCAGACCTATGTTGTCGACGCCTATACCCGCTATGCCGCCAGTGCTACGGGTGCCGCGGCATTTGTACGAACATTAGCTGGGTTTGCCTTTCCGTTATTTGCGGAGAGCCTTTATCATGCACTGGGCCTGGGATGGGGAAATAGCCTACTCGCATTCGTCAGTCTGGCACTTGGCATTGCGGCGCCGTTGCTGTTGTGGTACCACGGGGAATGGCTAAGAGCCAAGAGCCCGTACTGTGCAGGATAGAGTAATCGGTTGTCACTCTTTTGCTCTGGTACCTAGGCTTGGGTCGAAAATGAAAACCAGAAGCTATCATGGATCCTACTCTGCAACTTGACTCCATGGCAGTGGCAGTGCATATATCAGTGCGCCAATGGTTGTCGGGGCCGAAGGGTCCAGTTTTGCCGTAACGTTAATTCTGGTCTTGGAGTTTCTAGGCAAAAGCTAGGTATTTTCTTGGTACAGCGAATAGTACTAGTCATGTGTTTGTTCTTGGATGCAGAAACTTATAGGCTGTTATTGGTGATAAATAATTTCTTATGACGTTGATGATGATTTCTATTTTTGGATTTATAAGATCACCTCTACATCGAATGGAGATAGCCAAGAGGTAATGAGTACATTAGAATTTCTAGGCTATATATAGATACACGTGTGGTGATAAGCCCCATTCCAACCAGCATTCTCTCTATGCACAGTGCGCGTTGCATTCTAGCATCCACTTTCTCAGTCATGCTATAGGATACTCCCCGGACCTACCAGACTCTGTGTACACTGACGAACCATGCAGCAGAATGATAATGATCCGACGTAGGGTCTGAGCAATTTTCGAGGTGCAGAAACTATTGTCTCGTGATATAACGTCCAGGCAGCAATCTATTTCTAAAGTAAATCGGATCATCAAGCGCATGGGTAACACACTTCAGTGCTTTCAAGAAGGCGTCGCCCTCGGTTTATGCTCCTTTTCCTTTTTCGTTCTACTCTAACATTGTATTCTCCCGGCCTGAAGTGACTGGTACAAAACATCACACGCCAAATATCATCACCCACTACTACCATGTCGAAGATAAGCCTCACGCCGCCGGGGCCTTCGGATTTTAAACTAAACCCCCATGATGGGTTGGATCTCTTGTCAGATGATGCTACAGCTGGGGACACCAATTGTAGGCTCTTTGATAAATGCACTGAGTTACGCGGAATAATAATTTATGCAGGCTGATATATATAAATAAAGCTGTACTATTCGGCATCTGGAAAAGGCACCTGGTACGGCATATAATGATGTAAATACAGAAAGGATATCTGAGATATTCCATACCATGCAATATATATATCTCTATATAAGTCATTATTAGTTGTGGTGTTTATTTTCGACCTGGGAAGCCAACGAAGTGGCTGTGCTATCAACGGCCCAAGATGAAGAGCGTCTGCGAATAGGCAGTGCACTTTGTCAGATTGGTTATATTATGGGTGGAAATGGCCGTTCCCATTTCATTTATACAATTTATTGCAGACTGTCTGAATGCTTCGTAGCATTCAACCAGTGGCATGTCTCATGTTCCAATGAAACGACCATTCATTCGATGACTGTTTTTATTTCTTTGCCTTTGTGTATTGTATAGTCCTTGGCCATTAGAATGGGATTCAGAAACCGAACAAGTTCTTGTCTTCGTCGTATCCCCAGGCTTGTAGAACGGGAAGAACTGCTTTTTGGATCATGGTTGGCGGCCCGCAGAGAAGTGCTACATTGCGATGATCGGGTTCAAAGGCATGTTTTTTGATAATATCCTCGTTTACATGTCCTTTGAGACCATTCCAGTCATCTCCAGGATGGGATAGCACGTGGGCAATCTCGACCTGGGTACTGTGCTCTTTGGATAGTTGCTCCAGCTCTTTTTTCATTAGTATATCGTTTTCGGACTTATTAGCGTCAATTACTCTGAGCTTAGTCTTGTCGGTTTCATCTCCTAGGATTCGCGCAATGATCTGATATCCTGGTGTAACACCGGATCCTCCGAGAATCAAAGAAATTTTGTCAAAGGTATATGTCTTGTCATCGATAGCGAAGCGGCCATGACCTTGATAGCGAATCTCACCGGACGGACCTTTGACTTCGACCTCTTCCCCTTCCTGAAGACAATCAAGAATATTGCTCATGGTACCACCAGGCTGATCCCCATCAGGGAAATATGTCTTGACCACGAGGTCAAAAGTCCCGTCCTCTTCGCTATCCAAGACCGGTCTCACTGGAGTATAAGGACGGAAGACCAGGCTATCCTTGAAATGGAAGCCGAGTTGAACATGCTGTCCTGTTTCCAGACCAAGTTTTGTAGCTAAGTGTGACAGGCCGAATGTGTATCGCTGGGTATCCTGTGAGAGGCGTGTGGTCTTGACCAGCTTCGCACGGGTCCACCTTATTCTCGATTAGGATCGCGCCACCAACAGTTATGCAGATGCAAACTTACATATGCTCATTAAGAGCAGCCTTACTGTCTCCTCCCTCAGTGTGGGACAACTCCTCTTCCTTGCGTTTAGCATCCCTTTGCATATGGGCCATCGCCTTGTCCGTAACTTGTCCGATGATACACTCTGTACCATTGTCTCAGCAATTCAAATAGTATAGACCGAAAGAAGGCTGACGCGACTGATACTGACCCTTTAGTTTCTCCTGCGCATAGTTATCGTGGATACTTTCAAACTCCTCGGTGGCATCCATATGCACGGCCCCAGCATGGGCCATAATTGGTCCTTTACCGCCAGGGTGCCAGCTCAAGACACTGGTCGCGTCGTACACATTCCCGTTTATCACAATCCAACAATCGTCTTCAGTATGGTGTTTCTCGATCTCATCTCGAGTGAACTGTTTCCCAGGAGCGGATGCCTTCCGCCTAACTTCTTCGATCTGTTCCTCGGTTGATTCCTTCATCCAGCCGTTGGTACCATTCCCTTGCTCAACGGGATGTCTGAATAGTAGGTACGCGTCCTCGTTAGCGGGATCATCGTATATCTCTGGTATCACTTGATACCAGCAGTTGTTCATCATCCTACAAGAAGGTTAGCATAGTTATTGGCAATTACTTAAGTCAGCATTATGTTACCCTGCAAGGTTCCACACTGGCTTTGGAGGTTGTGTGTTCTTATGCTCATCAAAGGCACGTACTATAATGCTCTCTGCACGAGCGAGTTTTGTTATGTCGAGGTCAACATGCCAATGCAACCAGGTCCAGAACTTCTTGCCATGTCGCATCGGTGCTTCAGGATACTAGGAGGGTTTAGCCAGTTATGGAAGAATGGTCTTGAGAGAGCTGCACTCACCTTGCGCACACAGTAGAGCCAGGTATCGCCACCGTTCAAACTAATCTCCACCCTGTCGATCTCATTCCCGCCTCCGTTATAAGCAAAGCCTTCGATACGATATGTTTTACCTTTCTTCATGTCCGCCAAATTGATTTTCTCTCCTTGTGATGGCATCACAATTACCGAGTTCAGCATCTGTTGCGTGCACAGAGTGCTTGGATGGTGATACATAATTTTCGCAATTTCCGATTCAGAGTCGGTCACAAAGCTGGGTAGTTGTCGGTTATCATAAATGTGGTAATAGCTATCGTTTTCGAATTCAGTGACCCAGACCTTTGTCAACCATTTAATAGACCGGGCCCCTACCCACCCAGGAAGCATTAACCGCAGTGGATAACCATGGTCAGGGGGAATCGGATGGTCATTCATCTCATAAACCAACAACACATCATTAGTGGGATCCATGACATATGATAGAGGAACACAGGTTGCATATTCGCCCTCGCCCAACTGATCGGCACCCTTATAATGAACCCAAAAGCACTTCTCAGGCTCTCTCTCCATCAGCTGCGTAGCACCCGCCTCCAGAAGGACATCGCGGAGTAGCACACCTTTCCAATACGAGCAGCCCGCAGCGGCAGTGGTGAAGTTGAACCCGCGAGTGCGTTTGATCATATTGAGTTCTTTCCGACGACTACCATCACAGGCAAGGAAAATGGGTATGTTGATGCTGGTGAACTGGTCTATTAACTCATCCATGCCAAAGGTCAATTGTCTGTCGACCACCACATCGAGCTTGTGATTTTCCCAGAGTAAATGTGGTACATTCCCATGATTACGGACGTAGTGGATGGGGGATGGTGTGATAAGACCGGCGTTGAACAAAGTTGTGAGATCTGCTTCTGCATTCATCGGATGCTTTCCCGTGAGACGTTTCAAGCTCTTGCTACGAGGGACCCAACTATCTGGAGAGAACTGGTCTGCCTCGTCAATCTGCTCTGGAAGTGCCTCGTCGTGAAAAGGAGAGCGACCTCGCCCATCATTTTGCCTCATCGACGATCGGTATTTCTGCTCATATTGTAGGCATTTCAACAACGCCGCTTCCTCAAATGACATCTCTGGCTTAGCGTCCTTCTTTGCGCCCTCCTCTTGATCCTTTGACTGCTCTTTAGCGTCACCTTTCTTCCCTCGACCTTGCTCTTCTACCTTCCCCTTTGCCCTTCTTTTCTCTTCCTCCTCTCTCTTTGCCAGATTCGCAGGCCACGGTTGCTCCTGTTTTATAAAACTCTCAGTCGTGTGAAGTACATATCTCCAGAACTTCGGATGCACGTCTGGTCTTCGTAAATGAAAGTCCTGGCACCACGTTAAGTCTTATTCTTTGCTGGCCCATTAGATCCCCCAGGGAATACTCACGATCTGCTTGGTCATGATATCTCGAACAGTAACCAATTCCCCCTTCTTCACCTTCTTCCGAAGCTCGTTGAGCTTCTCCTCAGCAACCTCCTCGAGGTCATACGGTATCTCATCCCCATTATGGGTGAGCCCGATATACCGCGCATCGCGATTTCGGGTCCCGACGCGATGACTATGCGTCCGGGTCCAGTCTGGCTCGTTCAGTATATCTAGATAAGATGCACCGGAATGGTTCGTAACCGACATGGCTATTCTGGGACACAATTTGGGGAGATAAGGTATTTAGCCGTGGTACGGAGTACAATAAAAAGAATTGATAATACAGCGGCCACAGAGAGAACAGGGGTAACAAAAGCGGCTCTATTATACCATTCCCCCACTACGAATTACCGAATGACACTAAATCAACCTGCCGTAATATGAACGCATGTTCATACCGGTGCTTTGTTTCCTCCCTGTTACTATGATTCAAACATGACATCATGTGGTTCTTGTTTGCCGATGGTGAACTCTATCTCGGTGCCAAGACTGGGGATAGGGTTGAGCGTTTACTAAGGCATTCTTGGTAGAGGTTCATCTATCTCCTCGGAGCTCGTTCACCGCTGATCTAATATGTCTGTGCAGAAGTGCCACTTGAGCGAATTTCATAGGCTGATTCTGCCAGCGATGTCACCAGAGGCACAAATACATGGCCCGGTATTTGCCGATAATTCATCATCGTACACACAAGCTGGGCTTGCATACCAGAAGTTTGGCATTGACGAAGAAGGCTGCCCGGTTCTCATCTGTCCAGATCAACATATATCTTTACTAGCAGGCTTGAGGGAGTAAAGCTTTTGTTCAATCTTCTTTCCATGTTCATGAATCTATAGGAGCACTATCTGACTGGCTCAATTGCTAAACCATCACCTACGATACTCGTTGATCAACTCCTTTCCTTCGTGTATACGAGTCAAATTGAGACGTAGAATCTCTAGTGAGCGTTCCCAGTACCGCTTCCCAAATGCACTCATATGTGAACCGATGTACACATTTGGCTGCTCCCAGAGTGGGTGTTCCACTGGCAGAGGCTCAGGATCAGTCACATCCAAAGCAGCACCTCCCACCGCCTCTGACTGCAGTGCCGATAGCAGGGCATCTTGGTCAATTACCTTGCCTCGCGATATGTTCGTTAAAAAGGGCTTCCGAGTAGTGGACTTGCAGTGTGCCGAAAAGATGCCCAACTCCTCTTTACCTATGAGGTTGGTGGTGGCCGCGTTTAAGGGAAGACTAACCACCAGGTGATCTAAACCCTGAGCCAGGAAAGCATGAAGGGATGATTTGTCGCGCCCGCTATACCAGGCTTCAGGTATGAGGCCATCTGGATCTCCGGTCCCTGGGATGATAAATCCAGTATCCCTTCGCGACTCTGGCGTCAGCCTTGGTTGTGCTGTGTATACCAAGACTCTCATACCCAGACCAGATGCAGCGCGAGCAACTAACGGATATTAATTAGCCTCTGAACTGGAAAAGTAGATTATCATGCGCTGTGGCAGTGAAGAAGAAGGTGATGTTGTCTCCTAAGAACTTACTTTGGCGGCCAATGCTCCCATACCCTAGAATGCCGACCGTTTGGCCCACATGGTCATCAACCTCCCATTGTCTCACTTCCTTGAATGTCAACCAGCGGTGCTGATCCCTGGCTTCTAAGATTTTTGTGTACATCCTGGAGTATACAAGCCAATTCATCACCACCCATTCTGCGATCGGCGGTCCGTGGATCCCCGAGCTTGTGGACATTCGGATGTTAGTGTCGCGAAAGATCGGATGGCCAATCAGATGATCCACTCCTGCCGAGAAGGAGTGTAAATACTTCAGCCTAGACATAAATCGTCAGCAGGTGTCTTGTTAATGATTTGACTTAGGTTTCCTTGGCTCACTGGGGTGTTTGATGAGGATGCGGCACAATGCCAAAAGCTGTGGTCATAATAGTGGCCCTCTCAAGTACGTCTGACTCTTCCAGTTAGTTGTAATCATGACTTAGGGTTTGTAGAGGACCTGTTCTAACCAGCTGGAATAACATCATTGGTGACCTCCAAGGTACCAGGGGGGATCTCCAGGAAGACCACCTCTAGAGTAGGAAATTGCTGGCGAATCGAGTCAATTGCTTGTGTTGGCTCCGGCAAGGGAAGGAAGACCAGGAGAAGCTCCCGTGCATTGGATATCGACATATCTACAGTGAGTAGTACTCGTTCGACTGCGAACAGTGGATACTAGACAAGCATGTCAGTTCTGCAAGCAAGGAATCTAACTGCAGCAGGGGGGGGGTGAACCCTGTAGGTACATATATTTATGTACCTTTCTTAATTTAAGTGCCGTTGATAAGCGGGGGGAAAAACCCGGCGCGGGGTCCGAAAGTTGACCCACAGCATTTGCACTCTTTTATAGGTCAATTACAACTATTTATTGACCACCTGGAGATTCTCATCTCCAGGTGCTGTGGCTCCTCAGTCTACGGACATATATTAGGGTCTCCCGGTATCTACACTACTGCTACATACTGCTAAAATTTGTACATGTACAGATCCTACCAAAGTTCTCTGACTCCGCCATGTTAAGTTATAAAATTTGTTAATATCCTAATTATCAGCATATATATATATATAGAAATGTAGATATTTAGTGCATTGAATATCTTCAAAAATATAGGACATGCCAAAAAAGGCATACGTTATGACAATCATACAAATCGGGAGCAGCGTCCAATTTCCCCAACCCTGAAATTCGGAGCGGATTCGGCTCGGCTTTTGCCGGGATTTTAATCCGCTATGTTTAGTATCTTAAATAGTATCCCAAACCCGCCCACGCCAGAGATTCTATATGGCTTTCTACGCTTTCTACCAGGTACTCCTCGGAGTTTCTTTTTCTTTCCTTCTATCCTTCGTGTTTCCCTCCTTCTTGACTTGGCTACCCAAAACCCCTACTTCGTGAACTGAACCCTTCCCACACTCTATCCGAAACGTATCGCGGACACAAATCCCTTCAATGGCAAGATTGAGCTGCGAGGCCTGCACCAAGCGGAAAGTGAAATGCGACCGGCTTATACCGTGTACCAACTGCCGGAACTCGGGCATCCTTTGCATTCCGGTGGAGAGAAAACGACGTCCCCGTGGTCGATCGCAAAGACCCGTGAATTGGCCTTCACAGGCCCCTTTGGATCAGAGGGACAGCCATGATAGTTTGCCAGCTGGCTTGGTCCAATCCTCACTAGGGGAGCCGTCTGTGGCATCATCCGCACAAGCACCTAATATCCTATCCACTCAAGACATCCCCTCCTGTACTAGCGAGCTCGACAACACCCCGAGAAACAGTTGCGCCTTTTATGATAGATTAGTAAGCTCATCCTACTCGATCTCATCTCCTAGCATGTGCTATAACGCCAGTGCAGGAATCACCGCCAACAAAAGGGGCGGCGGGCCAGACTCGCGGACGCAGTGACCTTACCAATATGATTAATCAATATGCTCAACTGGGACCGAATGAAACGATATCTGCGGGGAGGGACGGTTTAAATAGTTGTAGAGAGCGGCAGCAGCTATTGTATATCTATCTAACACAGGTCGATCCCATAGTGAACATTCTGCATCGTCCGTCCATTCAGGCACATCTGTTGGAAGGAGAATGCTACCTGAACTACGAGCCTTGGCATCCGGCGCCTGCCGCACTTGCATCTGCAATATACTACGCTGCCAGCTGTACTGTCAACCAAGATATATGTCTCTCCTGCTTTGGGATGGATAAAGCCTCTCTGATTTCAAAATATCAGAAGGAGTCGAATGCTGCTCTCGAACGAGCAGACTACTTATTGACGGATGACCTAACTGTCCTCCAAGCTTTTGTGATATCTTTAGTAAGTGCAAGAGACATAGTTCCGGTTGCACTGCTTGCTAAATGGGTACAGATAGCGATGCGATGTCATGACCGTACCCGACGCTTCTGGACGATGCTGGCATTAGCCTTACGGATTGCCCATGCTCTCTCACTCCATGATTCCAGCCCCCCATTCCCGGTCCCACTGTTTGAAAAGGAAATGCGCCGACGACTATGGCATGCAATTGGATTGCTAGATATCCAGGCATCTCTAAGCAGCGCTACAGAGCCAATGATTCAATCCAACTGGGTCAGGCTCCAGTCATTTCATGATATGAACAACGAAATACAAATATCCCAACAGAGAAAGGTCTCAGAGACTGCTTTGTTCCATGTTCTTTCTTACGCTCAAGAGACAGCTCGACAGTTAATCATTCCGAACTTTGCCACGCCTTGTACAAAATCTATTCAACAGCGACAACAGCTAACAATGGTATTCAAGGCGCGCACAGACGAGCTATTTGCTGGATGTCAACCGGGCCAGAATGACTTAGACTACTACGCTAAGGAGCTTTCGCACTCAATCGGGCTTTACCTACAAGTCCTTGCGGTACGCTCGGTGGAAAATAGTCCGCCCTCAGGCGAGTCACAAGCCACCAACATCAATATCTTTAGGCTAGCTGTAGAGGCCCTCTATACGAGATGCCGGGTATATAGCAGCGTTAAGACACAGCCATGGCGGTGGATTGCATCACTCTTTTTTCCCTGGCAAGCACTTGCAACGTGCCTTGCTGAAATTCTAGACTGTGACGACCTACATTTCGTGAGAAGTGTATGGCCCCTGATCGAGCAGAGCTATGACTCATTTACTACGCTCGGCATTGAATCGCCAAACCGTCGGCTGCAAGGATCCATGAAAGGCATGATGGAACGAGCTAGGAGTGTCCATGACCGCATGGTACTGTCCTTGCTCTCTCATGAGAGTGCGGGATCCGCTTTTTCCCTGAGGCTTTCACCACAAACAATATTCCAGTACCACGCGCCTTTCAAGTCAAGTGAATTATGCTTCCCCGACAACACTTCCACTAGATCGACTGAGTATCTACATCCATGCAGTCTGGGTCCCCAAGAGAATAATGTTGCCACACGGAATAATGACAGTGCACTGGACGAGGTTGATCTGACTTCTGTCGAGTCACAATTTCCGTTTGAAGATATGGCTACCTTCGACGTCGACGGTGTGTCGCAGGCCCTGTATGATGCAAGCTACGAAGAGCTGTTCTTACAATACACCCAACAATGACATAGTTCATCAAATAGTCTGTTATTGTAGATAAATAGTTTAGTTCTCCCAAAGCAGTTATTGGTTTGCTAGGATTGCTCTCTGATATAGATACATCACTACATTCAATTCGCTATACTCTTGTGCAACCACTGGCGGAACCAGAGAACCGCCGCATTTTTCGCCCTTTCCATGCCCGCGATCTCATCCTTATCGTTTGGATTCCCGCGTGTCGCAAATCCATGCGTTAAGGAGGGAAAATACTGGTAGTCATAGGGCAAGCCGAGCTTGGGGATAGTGGTGTTACTGAAAGCCTTCAGATCCTCTGTAAATTGCGGATCGTGTTCAGGCGCCATGATCTGAACGGGAACACCGATATTACTGATCTCCTTTTGTTCCAGGAATGTGGGATGTGCGGTAGAGATGCAGTCGACAAGCCGAACATCCTTTGCGCCTAAGCGGAAAACCGCCCAGCCACCGAAGCAGAATCCAATCGCGCCGATGGAGGAGTATCCATGCTCCGTTCGCAGAGCCTTGGTGCAGTTGAATATATCCGGCTCTCTAATAGCCTTGGTATTACGGCTCAGGAAACTGGGGATGTCGAGCTCGCCCCATCTCCTCTCGTCGAGAAGGACATCGAGTGGAAGGCGCTCACCTCCGAACCTGATCTCAACAAATTTAAATGAGGCACAGTTCATTATGAAAGCATCCCGCGAACGCCGCAACTTACAAGTCAGGTACATATACTGTACAGTCAACTTCCTCCGCCAGATGGTCCGCTAGGAGTCGCGTGTTGGGGAAGGTCCAGCCATAGAGATCGTGAAGCAGTAGGATTGCGATGCTGGAATTCGTTCCTACCGTGTAGCAACTCATGCCAGCCAGTATGGCCTCTTGGCCAGCAGGCTTGCCATTCCAGCGGAAGCCCTTTAAGCAGCAGTCACCCATTCTATCGTCGGCGGTGCTTTTCCTGTGGTGGTGAAGGGTCTTTTCAATTGATTAGCAGTCAAGTGGTGGAACAACGAAAGATGGAATCTCTTTCGACAAAGGGCCTATTCTTGTCTAGTTCTACGTTCTCTACTTATTTCCAAATTTACAGTCTCCATGAGTGTCCAGAAGGCTTTCTCCACGGCTCGGGTGTCTCGGCTGCTTCCCTAAACCCGAAGCCAACCCTGCATCCTGAATTGGTATCAGATCTGCTGTCGGTGGGTCCGTTTCCAAACTCCGGTTAGATTACATATAATACACAAAATCCGGGAGCTCTTCAGTCATCTTCATGCTGCGCTAAATTACATAGCCGAAGCTGGTTCAACCGGCGAAGAAGACAAAGTGTGCAGCTGATACGGACACTGCTGTGGATGATTAGTTTCCTGCGCATTGATCACGAAAAGACCCGAAATTATGGGGCAGTTTGTCGGTCGCGTTCTGGTGTGTCACCAACTGACTGGCATGAGGGAATTGGCTGTATCCAGAGGATGTTAGAGGCTGAATCAGAAGGACCAATATGAGCTGTACTTATTTCCTCATTCTGTCCGTAGCAGATATCGGACACCTGATGGCGATGTGCCAGTCGGGAATGTGTTGTGCCTCACCTCTTTTCTAGAGTATCGAATTCTACCCACTTGCGTACCACGCTTACCTGGTCCTCTGTAACTATAGCTTCAATCCATACGAGTGTATAGTGTTTTGATGACGTCTCCCCCATTTTCTCTTTACAAATAAAGATATAAGTAAATCAAATTATAGCATTTGACCATGGCACCATGGCCTTTTTTCCTTCCATATCTGTATGGTACATAACTGATATCTCAATTCTCAAAATACCGAGACCATGCCTCATGAAACTGGTCAGCTTGTTGTGGTAAACAGGAAAACACTTTACACAATTTGCTAGATATGATTCTTTTTCAACTTTTGTCTACAAGTCTCCATGTCTCGACTCAGGCCACTCGCGTAACTGTCTCCCGTACCGATAAAGCAGCCAAGGAACAGGTATGAACAGGATAGCTAAAAGCCCAAGTAAACTATTTCCCCAACCCAAACCAAGTGTATCATATAATGGTGGTCCAGCAAGAGGTAACAGACCTGCTGCAATGGAACGTAATATTGTATTTGCTGCTAGAGCGGAGGCAGCCTTCTTAGGCCCGCAGGCGTCGATGAGATAGAGCTGCACTGGCATCTGGATCAAATGAAGTCAGCTGTATTCGAATAGAGCTTACCAAGAAAGGCGAGGAACACTCACCAATGTGAATAAAGTGCCCAGTCCGATCAGCGAGGTGCCGATGATCGGTACAATCCAATGCGTTACCTTATCGGCACACCATCCGTACCAAAAATAGCCAATTGGTATCACAGGGCAGAATATGGCCATAAGGGCGAGTCTGTTTTCTGGCTCGTAGAAATTGCGCCGGCGGTGCCACTCCTGCAATTTATCGCTTGTCAGGCTGAATATGGCCACGCCAACTAACATCCCTGAGCCCATCCCGAGGTAGCAAAGACCTGAAATACCAAGTGAGAAGCCATATTGCATTTGGAAAATGTTTGGAAATGTGGTAAAAAGCAGAAAAGACAGTCCGAAGGCGTATGCGACAGAGAGTGAGGTCAGGAGTACTGCCGGATGGAAGATGAGGAGCTTTATCGGGGTCAGTAACGCGCGTAGGAAGACGTGGGTTGGCAGCCTGTTCGCAGTTATCTTTTTCTGTTCGGAAGCAGGGTACTGGCCAGCCTGAGGGGCTTCTGTGAAAGTCTCTCGCATAAAGATAAGGCACGCCAACGAAACGGATCCGTGCTACCAATAGACAGGTTAGCGCCAATGGATCTCTTTGTGGCCGTGTGTCCTTTGGATGCTCGTACGTACCAGAATCAAGAGCACCCAGAATGTCCATCTCCACCCCTTGTATTGTGCAACAAAGCCGCCTATTATAGGCCCTAGCGACGGCCCCAGTGTCGGCCCCAACGAAAACATACCCATTGCCACACCTCGTTGCTCCTTTGGAATAACGTCTGCAATGGTGCCACCGCCGATTGTCAACGGTGCTGAGCCTGCACAGCCTGCTAGGAACCTGAATGCGAGAAACATCCCCGTGCTAGTTGACTTGGCACAACCTATTGTAAAACCGAAGAATATGAGGTTCGATACATGGTACGGAATAAGACGCCCATAAAGCTCGGACAAAGGCGCAATAGCAAGCGGGCCACACATAAGCCCTAACATATAAATGCTGGCTATTAGGGTCTGTAGGCTTGGGTTGGTAATCCCGTACTCCTCTGCGAAGAACCTAGCTCCGGGTGTAAATATCGTTGACGAAAGGTTCCTGTTTGTTCATTAGCGTAGAAGCTGAAAATGAGACGGTATGGTTCTCAAGTACATTACTAGTGTCAGGACACTGACGAGGATAACGTGCCCAACTCGTTTGGACTGGGGCCATTGCAGTGGCGAGCTTTCGGACTCTTCCTGGCTTGGAATACCATTCTCAGATCCTTGCGGTGGCTGCCCGTCAGGTGTGGGCTTATCCATCGGTCTTAACCCTTTCCTTGTCTTTTCACACGAATTCTAGTAGAAGGTAGTACCTCGTCTTTGGCCACTTGAGCGTTGATAGACACAGAAGAAATGTCAAGGGCATCTGCTTCTATACTAGTCTAGCTCCTCAAATTCTCCACAGACCACTATCACCGAGCTTCTTAGGGTTGATATGTCAAGAATCGGATCGGATTCTGGACAAGTTTAACCTATACTACTTCTAATAGTACATCGTCCACCTGCTCCGGAGACGAAATCACAGATATTAATTGAGGACTCATGACACACCCTAAAATAGGGAAGATCAGCGAAGCTTCGGGGTTTGTGTCATTTCTCCGGCTTTTGGGTATGGTATTACCCTTTGGCTGTATACGGAGACTGTGTATTAACCCCAAACCCCGTATCCATCGCCCATCCGAGTCAACCGAGTCAGCAGTTTCAGCCCCAATGAAATGGCGTACTGCTGTCTTATTTGAAGTCAAGGCAGTACACATCGACTCGGCGGACCAAACTAAATAGTCACTTCTCTACTTTCACCTGGACTATCCGTGTTCATCTCACTGTATCCCTGGATTTCAAATTTGCACTTCCAAACTTCATCCTCAAAGCCAATAAAGCTACATTATGGCACCCGATATTGCTATTGTGGGTGGTGGGCCTTGTGGCTTTGCTCTTGCCGCCATGCTCGAGCAGCAAGGCATCGACTATGTTGTCTATGAACGCAGTGCAGAGGATACTCCCCCTCGAGGCGGATGCTTAGACATTCATCGCAGTAGCGGCCAAATCGTTCTCAAAGATGCAGGGTGCTTTGAAGAATTCAAGAAATATGCGCGAGGGGGTTATGCCACAGTTCACTCGTTGTTTGATCATACAGGGAACAAGGTCGTTACGTTCGGCGAAGGGCGCGACTCACCTGAGATTGACCGCACGCAGTTACGCCAAGTCATGCTTTCCTCGATCCCAAAGGAGAAGGTCCGCTGGTCGACTCCAGTCAAAAGCTCTCTTCGCAATGAAAACGGCGATATTGTTCTCCAGTTTGAGGATGGCACTACGGCCTCGGGGTTCAAACTTGTCGTCGGGGCTGACGGCATGCGCAGCAAGATCCGGCACTTGGTGAGCTTTCTCAATCCTGTACAATTGGAAGTCCTGCTATTGACCCCTTTCAGGTGACAGAAGTAGAACCAAAATACTGTGGTATTCTATTCCTCACGTTATTTATCCGACCCTCTAATCCCTATCACCCCACCCTCGAGCAGCTTGCCGGCCAGGGGCCCATGATCTTCTGTGGGAGAAGCAAGAAGGTCTGGATTCAACGACAAGGTGATGGCCATTACCGCATGGACTTTGGATGGAAGGGGCCGGCAGACTTCCCATCTGCAGGTGAGCTCGACCTATCGGACGAAGATTCCGTCAAGAACTTCCTTCTTCGGGAAGAATACTTCGGGGGTTTTACAGGACTGGTCCACGAGATCATTCGAAATTCCACCGGACCTTTCCGGACTTGGCCCTTGTATTACTTCCCAGTCGAGCACCTGAATTGGCAAACATCACCGGGGGTGGCTTTGGTTGGAGATGCGGCGCATGTCACCACGCCCTTTGTTGGAGATGGAGTCAACTGTGGCATGCGCAATGCGCGGGCTTTGGCTCACAAGATCCAGGATCTGGGTATTACGCAAGAGGCTGTTACCGCATATGAGCAAGAGATGTTTCCCTATGCCCAGGACGTGATTAGTCGGAGTGTGGCTAGCGGGGAGTTGTTCCTTGCATGGGACAGTCCCAAGGGTCTTCTGGAGAATATGACATCTCCCAATCGCCTCATCCGGGATGAGGGGGACTATTAAAGGAGGTCCTAATACCCCTCCAGATATCACACGATCCAGTCCCGAGGGGGCTGGGGAACGTTCTATGTATGTATATGGGCTTCTAGGAAAACTGGAGGGACACGGTGCTTCCGATATTAGCTGGAAAACGACGGAAGAGCCCATTGGAAAGTATCTCTGATCAATATATTAGCACATCAAATATAACATGGACCAAAGCTTCTCACGGAGAACTTGGGTATTGCGGTTCGGGTGATCGCTCTGTTCCAGGAAGAGCAAAGCCTAGGATCTTTCAAAACGACCGTAGTAAACGATAGGTAATACAACTTAGAAAAGTATCCCCCAGTGGCGCGACCCTAAGGCGGTGAGCTCCCGGCTTAAGTTCTTGTTCCCCACGCCCTATGGCCGTATGGACCAGCTGACCCTAGGTCATCCATAGCTTATATAGTGCCAATCTTAGATCATAAGGACAATTTGTATACAATTCACCGGGAAAGGTATTGAGCTTTGTAAGTTGTTGACATTAATCATGAGATAGATAAACCCGTCGGTAATACATCGTTTTGTCGACAACTCATCATTCTTTTTGAAATCAAAAGGAAGAAACAACATTTGATGCTATTCTGGGTTGAAAAAATTCAACTCTTTCATATATATTTTCTGGAGACATACTGTATTTCCGTCATTCTACGCATATATCAAAACAAAAATGCTTAGGTGCCTAGTGACCTCAGATGAAGTCAAAGCTAAATTTCAAGTTGAATAACTGTATGGGCTTTAGCTCTGAAGTAAAAGTGTATATTTTCTTTTTAAAAAAAATCCTATTCCAATATATTTTCTCTTTCCAGTACCAACTGTATTCAAGCTTTCTCGCCTACCGAGAAGAGGATTCGAGGAATATGTTAAGGAGCGCTGATGCAACCACGGTTTACAAGCCTTTCCGGAGCTATAAGCTCAGGGTGAAGATACAATAACGGATGATCGGCAAGGGACTCCCAAAAGCCTATTTCAAAATCCAAAAGGATGCTGACTGGGTCACTTTTCTCTCATATGGTGCAACAGCTGTTCATGATACAGCATTCCAGATTTTCTGCCGTCGTGGTGATTTTGTACTTGGCGAGCAATATACCTACCTCGGAACACTCGAGAGCGCCACCCTGAACGGCCTCCATATTCATGGTGTTGAGATGGACCCTGAGGGCCTTCGTCCTGATATTCTCGGGAAATGTACTGTACTCATGGGGCTCTTCCCGAGGCCCAAAGCCTCGAGTCTTATATACTATCCCGACGGGCCAGAACCCCACTGGCTTCACTAAGTCCTTGGAAAGACGAATGTGGAATGTTTCTTTGGATCAAGTTCGACTGGCGAGTACATCATCGCTTGTGTACACTGTCAGCCTCTGGGGAAGAGACGGACTTGCAGCTCCACAAGCTTGAGTATTACACTGCAGCCAAGACCTTAGAGTATGGGGTTCTTGTCACCCACGGGTCACTCTTTTCCTTCAACAACCGCCAGAATGGCGATTGACACTTCCGTGGAACCTTTGCTGCTGCACCGGAAGCGGATTTGACAAAGGGTGGGAGGTTGTTTGCGAATAATCTGAGGGCGGAGTTCTCTGTTTGTCGTGTTTGATATCTCTGTTAAAGGGACAGAGTCTGTCGTGACTAAGAGGTTATCTGTAATGATCCCATGCTGTTAAGTCTTGCATCTGATAAGTATTCCTGGGACGCTCTCTCTTACACACATATAACGGCCCTAGCACTGTACACACTTACCGTATAAACGGGATAGCCATCAGTACAGAATTGTAGAAAATAGAATTCTAATCTGTATCTAGCCCCGCAAAAGAAAGAAACAAAGAAATGAAACAAAAATGAAGAAAATTAAAAGACAATAGGATGAATGGAGACAGAATGAGAACGAAATGAGACAAAGTGAAATGAAGTGAGACGAAGTGAGATGGAATGTAAGGTAGTGCAATGTGATGCAATGTAATGCAATGCAGTAAAATAAAAAACAAATTGAAAATAATAATAATAATAATAATAATAATAGTAATAATAATAATAGTAATAATAATAATAATAATAATAATAGTAATAGTAACAGCGAGATACAAAAGACCAGGCATTATTGCGCTATGATGCTTGATTTGAAACAACAGTCCAAGAGGCCCAGAGAGCGAAAGCAGCGGTGGTGATTCTTTTTTCTTTCATTTTTTCCCCTTTGTTTTGATTTAATTTAGTTATTATTTTTATTTTATTCTTTTATTTTTTCTCGTCTGGTTTTTCAAATCAGGAGATCATCTGGTCCTAATGTAAATCCCAGACCTTTCCCAAGTCAATCGAACCGAAGATACAGGTCCTGATAGGCTGCACCTCCGGAGATTACCTCCATGCTACAGCAACCTCTTTGGGCTATGTTAGATATCCTTGACGTGGAGTCACTCACCCTCTCTTCTCAGCCTTCCTTTCAGTGAGTTCCCCGTTGTGTTCGGCAAAACTCAAAATCATGGATACAGGGGGGAAAACATTTAAAGTTACGTTACACCTGCTAGCGGAAGTTCCCGACAGTCATGGAGATGAGTGTGTACCTTGAAAAAGTACTACGTTATTTTCTCTGGGGTGGACTCCAGCTCATTTATCATGCGTCTCGGTCGAGGAAGTCGCGGAGATGGGTTGGGTATTTTTCATCCGCTAACCGAAAAGGTCAAGTTTTGTTTTGTCGGTTCAGAGCCTCTTAGGAGGGAAGTCTTGGCATAGGTAGACTTCGGGAAGGGGGTGGGTGGGTGTGTGGTGTGTGGTATGTGTGTGGTGGTGGTGGTGGTTGTGTGTGTGTACACATAACCTTATACCACGAGTTCTCGACATAAAGCCAAGTTTCTATACCCGATTCCGATTTCAGGCACAGCGCCCAACCCATGAGAGGTCGAGTCCACCTAAAATATCGTGTACGTAATTCGTCGGTGGCTTTGCGGCGATTGAATTTAAATATATTATAATTTATTTTAGTTTGTGCCGGCGAGCAGATCTTCAGATACGCACCTACGGTGGATCCGATCCTCAAAGCCGTCAAGAAGGAGGGTCTGTTGGTTCATCTTCGCGGTTCCCCGGTGAAAATCTCCCAAGGCTAGACCTGGAGGCAGAAACTATCCGGATGTCAAATTTTAATCTAATCCGACTCCGTAAAATTTAACTTCGTCCATGTTATGATTTAGTTAGTAGGATAATATGAATACCGAGTACTTCGGGTAGTTTGATTTGGGAGTCCAATCAAGGCTCGTGTTACCAGATCATAGGATTTGGAAATTAAAAAGTTGATACAATGACGTTTGAAAGGCATTAATTTTAAGCATTACGTTAATCTAAAATTACTAGATAGCCCTCGGCGGAGGAATCTGTCCTCAGATTAGAGGAGCGAATGATGGCTGTCTGAACGAAGTGCGTGTGTTATCAACGGTGCGGACGAAGACCCATTTAAAAAAAAAAAAAAACAAAAAAAGGAAAGCCTTTTTGTCAGTATTTTATGAAACCCGTGGATTATTGGTAAATTGTCGCGTTTTTGTTGTTATTGATTTATTTTGTCCCTTGGGTGGATAAAGCCACAGCGCCTCGGGCAAGAGTTAGGGCTAGACTGTGAAGCAGGCCAAGGCTGGCAGACTTCGCGAGGTACGGTAAGATCCTAGTGGCGTTGATAAGGACATGGCTCATCCCGGTCTGTCCTGTTGGTAATTCCGTGTGTTTGTGACTGTCCAGAAGCTGGAAACCAAGCGAGGCGGAGCAGTGCTTTGGGATTCACTCAGACCCCCAAATGACGGAACTAACTGGGCCCCCACCCCAAATCGTGCAATTCCGCCCAGTTCATGCATGAACTGGGATAATAACAACTGCCGCTCGACTCGTGTTTCGTACGGAGGACTGTTGTGACCAAGCCCAATTGACCGGCGATCAGACTTCCGAACACTGGTAGCGAGTTCAACTTTCTTGGGGTCTCGTGCGAGTAATACCGGTTTGTTCTGGAGATAACCACATACATGTGTATCACTCCTTTTGGGGTCAGTTTCAATGTCTGGGTATCTGAACTTGTTACGGCCAGGAAGCGGCGGAGTAATACAGCCTCAAGAATTAGTCATCTACAGTAGACGCAGGGACACCGAATGGTTAAACGGGGCTCAGGGGCCATCGACCACGACATGTGTGTGATTCTCGGTAGGTATCTAGTACAGGATGGATCTCTCTAATGGCATACATAGGTAGGAGAGGATCGCTGCTCCATCTCCCACGTGTAGGCGGTTCAGACTTCAAGCCTGCCGAGATAGGGTTGGTACCTGAAACTAAAAAGACCTTTCACTTTAAGACAACACTCACCAGATTTACATGGGCCCTGTGGATCCCTTTCAAGACTATCCAACGGGATCGAACGTGACTCACCGCCCTGTTCCGGCCGGGAGTAATGCTGCTCGGGGGGATCAACAAAGGCTAACATTCCAGCTCATAATCTTCCTGGTTGGGACTGGACCCCGACAGTTTTTTATTTTATTTTTTTTTTTTTCAAGGTCAAATCTTAACTCTATGGTAGCCTTTCCGTACGAGGTGCGTCTGGACAGCGGTACCTGACGTCTTCCCTACAAGACATGCGCGGCCTATCGATTGAAGTACGTATTACGGACCCACCACCCTGTGGAGGTCCAGCTATCTCCATAAGCGAGCATCATCTGTGACTCTGGGGGACGTCGAGTGATCAAGGACGAAGTGGTCTCTCACAGAATACTGAAAAGCCCCCATGCCAACAAATACAATTAATATCAAACGAGCCCCTAAGTGAGGCAAATAAAAAGTGATGAACCAACGGCCAGTGAAATTTATCCCAGTCAAGTCTACGCGAAGAACGAGTTGCTACATTCACTAATGAAAGGTAAAGAAAAGGAAAGTCCAATATAAAATGTAAGCCACAAAGGCTGTCCAAGCCATAGCATTGTGTCAGCGTCTGACCGCCGTTGTCCGTAACGAATCCTGCAGATACGCATTAAAAAAAAAGCAAAGCAAAGAAAAGAAAAGAAAAGAAAAGAAAAGAAGAAATAGGCCAGTAGCAGATTTTCCTTGTCAATGAAATTGGATATTTCACTAGCCTAATACAATATGAGCCTTTGGTGTATTGTCTTAGAGGGCCGGTAATATTTCTTTGCTTCGTTACAATGTACTTCCGCATTTCTATATAGATCTAGAGTATATATCTATATGTATGTGTGCGTGTATACAGAATTGGTAGAGATATGGAGCTTTAAAAAGTAGATTGAGGTTAGGGTTGTTATTGGGGCGGGTGCAGGTCCAAATCTCCACCGCGGTGATGCCTTAAGATACTTTTACAATCAACACAAAATCCTTTTACTACTTCTGCATATCTAAAAGGTCATCCCAGATATAGGGATTCTAGACAAGAAAGCATCTCATCAGTTGAACCTATATTGACGAATTTGTGGTGGTTTGAAGTTGAACTCAAAACTCGAGGTACATGGAAATCCGTGTGGCGGGGGATGTGTGTCAGGTGACCAAGTACTGTTATTCGTTGAATTGCTTCTCCTAGCTTAGTAATTTATTCCCAACCCCTTCCGGGACAAATATATCCATCCACACACGGTTTATTTCTACCTCCTCCCCTACGGAACCGATCAGTTTATGTGCTTGCTCTTAAAGCATTCCGATTATCAACATGTTCGGTCATGCTGCACCTCCTGCTGAAGACGTTGATACAGTCGGGGACCGCGCTAATGTGGTCCGCTTATGTACAGTGGTTCCCCCGAACTGTGCCGCAGTTTTTGTGAAAGTGGTGGATAGGACTTCAACTGAATCATACAAAGACCGTTTGGCCAAATACATCATCGAAGAGGCTGAACGTCGCGGGGACTTGAAACCCGGTATGACTATAGTCGCGGCTACAGATGGGAGCACAGGTTTTTCTCTTGCTTTCGCCTGTATCCTCAAGAAATATCCACTTACGATTGTTTCCTCCAACGCCTTTGATGTGGAAAAATTAAGGTCTTTGGAGGGCCATGGGGCTCTTAAGTTAGATCTTGTCTATAGTTCCTCGGGAATTACACCAGACCTGATTCCTTCAATGGTGCACCGTGCAAAAGAACTTGCACAAGGCGATGGGTACTATCTCGCTGATCAATTCCATAACGAGGATACTTGTATTGAATACGAGACTATGGGCCGAGAGCTGCTTAACCGGTTTCCTGAAGGGATTGATGCGTTTTGTGGTGCGGTGGGTGGTGCGGGGATAGCGATGGGTATAGCTAAGATACTGAAGTCGAAGTGGCCAGAAATTTTTATTGCAATGCCTGAACCAGCATCCTCGCCGACCATTAGAGAGAGTCGTCCAGGGGCACATAGTGTTGAAGGTATTGGCTTTTACCCGCCGCATCCAGATTGGAAACTCTGCAATGAAGTATGCGCTGTTCCGGAGGAAGAAGGGCATGATATGTATCGTCGTCTGGTCAAAGAGGAATGCTTGTCGGTTGAAGCGCCAACTGGCTTCAATGTGGCTGCGGCGATTGCTTTGGCCAAGCGTCTTGGTCCTGGGAAGCAAGTTGTGACTGTTGCCGTACAATATGGAGTAAAGAACACGAGTAGTAACTGGTTTACTTAATGGGCAATATATATAGAGGGCCGTCCACATTCGCTATTCTAATATACACTTTGACCATTTCTCAGCATCTGAAAGATTGGTAAAACTTATACTATCTATAGTATTGACTGACCAGAAGTAGATAGAAATCACAGTACCTGGATACAAGGCTAGCTATTTCAATGGTTATTACTGCAAGTAAATTTACAATATACTTGATATAGCAGTAGAAAAATAACTACAATATACTAAGTCTGTCTTAGATCTTCTCGGGCACCCATAGATAGATAAAAAGACCTTCGAGGTCAATAAGTGCAATGGTTTACGGGTGCCTTTTTCACCGCCAAAGTATGAAACATCGGCAAGAGTAACGTTGTTCGGTAAGCACCCTGCGCATGCCAGTACCCTGCGCAGCTCTGTATTCGATACAAATGCGCCCCTTTTACTACTTGAATATCTCAGCAACCACAAGCTATAATAATCCAAAATTTAAGAAGAGTATATAATAGTACTTAATTATTAATATATAAAGTAAAGAAGCTTATATAAACAATACTTGTTTCAGTATTGAATATTACAGCTGTATTTTTAATATTTCCACTTTATAGGGTAAGGTTAAGAAGAAAAAAAATCAGAAAAATTATCAATAGCCTCATTCACCCTATGCTATAGTATATATTTATTATTGTTTCTTTACTATCTCTGGTTACTAAGATAATGAAGTAGTAAAAAGGGCGGATTTGTATGGAATACAGAGCTGCGCAGGGTACTTGCATGCGCAGGGTGCTTACCAAACACGTTACTATTCAAGAAGTTATGTACTAAAATAATTCAGGAGAGAAGTGTTGGTTAATTCTTAGAAAACCCAAAAAAGACAATTCTAGCCTATTTGAAATAAGCTGGAAGAATCTGATACCGTTGATCACCGCGAAATTTGGTTACTTGGAGGCTCTACTATCAGGTACGCTAGACACAAGATAAAGATTGAAAGAATAGATAATGGGCAGGAGACTCCCAAAGGACCATTTCAAAAGCCAATCGATGTTCATCGGTTGAGATGTTTCGACCATGAATTATCTATTTCACTGCGACATGTTAATCATGACAGGAGTGGACAGCGGTTACGTAAATCATGTTTGGTATATAAATCCTCGACCCAGATATATAGTACATTGAGAGATGGGTATACTAATACAAGCAAATGCTAGACGGTATTTGTCCTCTAGCAGCAACTCCGACCTAAAATACCTATTCCCTTCTCTTTTTACTTTCGAAGGAATCTTTGTCTATCCAGATTCGACACTTTTGCCCTCCATTCACCAGGTGGATAATCAGGTGCGCCAGCTTCGTCACCAACCATCTGCGACCGGCCTGCTTCGGCTCTACCGTGGTCACTATTCTATTAATTGGACCCTTGGGTGGAACCCTCTGCACAACTGTAAGCACATCACTCGGAACGGAACGGGCGTTTTGTTGTGTGGACATCAGCAAGATTCGCTAGGAAACGCATATCCACCCTAAGAAAGAAAGGGAAAAAAAAGAAAAAAAGAAAAAAAAAAAAAGGGTAATGGCCCCAGGAACATACAACAGATCTTGACGCATTTGGTGTAACAAACACAATGAAAGAATCCCTGAGGAAACCAGGTCGTTGGATGTCTGCCTGCCGAGTGGTAGGTATTCCTGCGCTATGATGCCAGATCTGAAACAACGGTCCGGTTCCTGAGTCGCCTGTACCCGACGATAGAGCGACAACCTCCGAAGAGTGATTCACTGGGATCTTCCCAGCCTCGGGCTTTTTTGTTCTCTTCGTTGGTTAAACTCTTTAGACTCCTGCCCGAATAGACTTAGACTCATTCAGTAGTGGACCCTTCTTTCGGTCTTCATTCCTTACACGTTTCTTTGTTGGGACTAGTTGGCCACAGATCATCTAACTGACCCAAAAGAGACAGAGAGAGAAGAAGGAGGAGAGAATGATACGGCATGATTCCCAGACAAGTATTAAAGACTTTTGACAGTGTAAATAGTAAAGGCAGATCTTCAGGAAGATAAGATCACACTAAGCTAGGCTATAGGCCGAGGCTGACACTCCGTGGATTGCTCTTCGTAATAATAGAAGTCAAAGATAATATCCCAGTATCTCGGCGATAGTCATCAGGGCTATAATTTAGTAAAGTTACCGTTCTGTGATTGACAAAATATTACTATGCTTATGATAAACTATATTTAGGAAGAGAGAGGGAAAAGTAGAGAAAGTAGCAAAAGTCCTAACTGCCAAATAGAGAAGAGTGGGGACTAACTCTTTGTTTATTTTTATTTGATATTTTTTTTTTTTTTTTTTTGGTTTTCGAATAAGAGAAATGATGTGGTGCTAATGTAGATCCCAGTGCTGCAGTATTCCGCGGTTGGGAACCGCAAGACCCTGAGTAGTCCAGCTCGCGAAGGCATGAGTCACTGAACCAGAGGACGCAGCTCAGAACATTACCATGCTAAGAAATTTGATTGGGCTATGCTAGGAATACGTGAAGTTCCTTATCCTCCCTTTTCATTCTCTCTTGTCGCTCTGCTTCACGGGCAGCAAATTTCTCATGGTGCCTTGGAAAAAACCCAAAATTGTGGATACATGACATGGGTTTCATTAATTTGGCGACTTAACCCTCATCCAAGTTGGGGAAAGGACTGGTATTAAGAACCGGCGATGGGACTTACGCGGTAACATGGCGCGTCTGTCCTCATATTCGGAACCCATGCCAGGGAGCGGAAGTCGCCGACTATTATGCAGTTGAGCGTAGCTTAAAAGAGAATCCATTAATTTTCTCAGTGGTTGGCTCGGTTATCAGGAGTTCAGTTGAGCCGTTCGAAGTTCATTTCCGACTTCAGGTATGGTGCCGAATCCATTAGCGGCCAACATCCGTAAAAGGGTCTTATACGTATTTCTTATGGTGCCTGCCAATATTTAATTTAGTTTGCAATGTTTATTTTTTTTTATGCCAGCAAGAGGATCTTCCAATACCCACTGTGGATCTGGTCCACAAGGGAAATTATAGAGATGTTCCTGACTCGATCAGCAATCAAAAACTGCTGATCTGTTGGACAGTCTTCCTGCTTCCTTGGAGAAAACTCTTGAGGCTGGACCTGAAAGCAGAAAACAATCCACATGCTCAATTTTAATTTCATCTTACACCGTAATTTTTTACCCTTGCCGATCTTATCATCTAGTGTGTATGAATACTTGGGTGGGATGTTCTACGAATGTGATCATTGTATATTTTCCAAATTATAGTGTCCGGAGATCAGAGGTTAGCAGGATTGAATTAAGCATTACGTTGAACTAAAACAACCACCCCTCTTCCCCCGCGGGGGAAGAGGGGAGTGGAATCTGTCCTCAGATCAGTGGAACTCATTTTTTAATCCTTAATCTGCAGGCAAGACTAAGCTAACCAAGTGGGTATGCTGTTATTGAGATGTTGTTATGGCGTCGTCGAACCTCGGTTGGATGAAGAACCTTTTCGGGAAAGCAAGGCAAAAAAAGTGAATAAATGAAAAGAAAAAAGGAAAAGAAGTCCCCTTTTGTCAACATTGGATGAACATCCCAGACACGGCTTGTCGTATACTTTCGCCTTCTATAAAATTTACATAATTGTATTTTTATTGATTGATTCATTTAATGATTTGGGTTGTCGGGGTTTCACACCCAGATGTGGATACATCTACGACCACTGCCGCTAGATTTAGGGCTAAATTGCCGTGCAGATGGGAGGAACGGTAAAATCTTAGTCGCATTCGAAAAGACATAGCCGGGAGGCAACTCCGTACTTTTGTTAGTGTTGTTTTCAACGATGGAAGCGAAGCGAGACCGAATGATGATGGAATTGGCCCCCAACTTGCGCAATACCTCGCAGTTCATGCGCCCATGAAGCACAAAGATACGGCCGTCTCTTGATTCCTATCTCTTTGCGTTTCGTACTTTTGCGGGCCAAGTCGGAGTACCAACGACCTGACTTCCGACAACTAATAGCGAGCCCAAGTTTCTTGGGTCTCGTGGGATCGCATCCTCGAAGAATACTGGTAGAGGAACGCACATTCCGCGCAGCGAGGCCTGCTTTGCACGAAACCACACACAAGTGGATCACTCAATTCGATATTGGTTTCAACAACTACGTATCTAAATAGGCTACAGCCAAGGATTGGATGAGTACAACCTCTGTAATTGGTAAATCTGAAGTAGATGCAGAGACTCGCACAATGAAACAAGGCCTACCCACTACTGAGGCGCTTAGCCACCGCTCCATCTATTAACCTTCACCACGGGAATAGATCTATGGAATGACATACATGCGTAGAAGAGGATCGTGGCTATACTGTACGTAGGATATAGTATATCCCACATGTGTCAGAAGGAAGGAGGGGGGTTGTTCTGTTAGTCTGTACCTTGTTATTGCTTCTCGAAGAATAAGGTTAACGGCCTGTAGCTCCCCACTGGATTGCCTTAAAGACTATCCAACCAGATCGAACGTGATTCACCGCCCCTTCCGTGGCTTCAAATGGAGGCTCTCCTGACTGCGAGGAATGAAGCTTAGCGTCCGAGCCCATAATCTTACCCTTTGGGATCAGACCCCTAATGTTTTTTGTGATTTTTTTTATTCTCGGGCAGTATTGTGTCCTCGGCAGATTTTCAGGAGGATGTGTGTCTAGACAGCAGTACAAGACGCCGTCTACGCAAGACATGCACCGATTAATCAACTCCTCCTACATCGTACGCGGAGGCAGCCAAAATCCCTTCTCTGACTAGTTCTTCTACGGCCCCACTAGCCGCCCTAAAAGACCCAGCACATGATCTGACAGTTAGAACAGGTAGTCTTGCGACGGCTTAAACCGTTTAAATCCAGCTCAGCTAATGGGAACAGGGACATTAACTACCGTTCCATAAGCGAGTATCATCTAACACTCCGGGAAACATCCGGTGACGAGGAACGAAATCGTCTCCACGGAATACCGAAGAGTTAATATCAGCAAATTCAATCGAGACCAGCCAAGTCTCTAAAAGGGGAAGGGAATTCATGCAGGTCGTGTCTATGTTAACTCGGACAACAATGCTCTTGTTTAATAAAATGAGATGAGTTCGTTTCGGGAGGAACGGTAGTCCAGGCAACACCACTGGGCGATAATTTTTGATCCCTCTTATCCTTTATTAACCCTGTAGATCTATAACGGCGGAAATACAAAAAGACAACAAAAGGAAAGAGCCAAAATGAATGTCAAAAAAGAAAATTTTAAACAGGAACATTACGACCAAACTAATGGACGGTAACTGCATGGTGCCGCAAAACCTTACTCCAGTCACAGACATGTCGGTATGCCGCCTTCATGGTGACAGTTCCTGGAGGAGCATCCTGCTATTAGCGAAATATCATTGGTGGCCAACGTGGTGGTTCTACTAGCCCGGTCGAAAGAAAGTCTTTGGTTTATTCTGTAGGAGGATTGACAAATCTATCTTTCTCGGCTCCATCAGAACGGATTTCTAGACACCACCAACATACCAGCTCTGACAGTCAGCACCGTATTCTATTCGTCCACGATGTGTTGACAAGGGTGGAGCTAGACTGGTATCTTACCACAACCCTCATTTCAATTTCGTACAGATCCACACGGACTTGTAGAAGTCATCCGGGATCCGACCAAAGCTCCCACGCAGTCGGTTTCTCCTGTCCCTATGGGAGATACCTAATGTGGCAGCTGTGTGGCTCTCTTTTCCGAATTTTCCTTTTTTTTGTGTTTTTTCTTTTCTTTTCTTTTCTTTCTGGACATTGTGGGTACCTGCCACCTCTTCGTAGGAGCTTGCACTATTTGTCTGACCTTAGTATGGTGGAAGGCTTTTTCAACCCTACCCTCCACAACCTCTCACCCCTAAAGAGTACTCAAGTAACCACCTCAACCAAGGTATGGATCAGCAATGGCTATCTTTAACACACTAATCCTAATTGCAGCTAGTGGGATAAGCCATCAGGATAGTCAGCTGCAATACCCAAGGGGATCTTTACACCTGGCGAGACGTATATAACTGACCGCTGCCCCATGCTCTTTCTATCTGTCACCTTCACATCATTCTACATTTCAAATATTGCTTGCTTATTGCTCTGGAAAAGAACAGCTGCGACTATGGATGGTTCGATGGAAAATATCTCTGATAGGCTACTTGAGCTTACCGATCTCGTCACCCGCCTCCAGAGATTTCTGTTGAGCTTGGTTGATTTGATCAACTGGCCACGAAGCCCCCTGACACTGGTATGATCTCGAAAGTTGCTCAAGAGTCAAGTTATTAAATACTGATACCCGATTTCCCATCACTTCAGGTTGAAGGGAAACTTCACAAATGACCGCGCACGTCCGCCTGACCCTACGTCAACGAACATGGAAAGCCAAGAATTTAGAGGTCGGGCTCTTTCAGTAGCTGCACACGTCTTGCATGTTGGACCATAGACCGCCAGAGGCCCTGCCTGGTTCGTCACGGGCGTAGGCAAAGGTTGCCGGTGCAGTTTCGAAGTCGACATGCGTACCTGCCATGGTGATACGATGCCAGTCTCACGCTTGCATCTTGATTATATATATGGTATTTTTTGCAAATCATAGCATTGGGTGTTGGTGGCTTTGCTTCTAGCGTCGGAGTATACATTGTGTCATAGGTAGCACCGTGATTGAGAGAAGGTACCAATACACTCTCTGTTAATGTTTGAAGCAGAGCTCACCGCATTTGTCTTTTCGGGAAGTATATTTGTTGAATGATTGTTTTTATTAATTGCTCGTTTGTGTTATGTAGTTTTGACAAACCATTACACTCCTGTATCCACAGACTTGAGGACATATCTACTCTTTTCATCCTGATCAAGAAACATGCGAATACTAATTTAACTGTAGATTAGATCAGGCCCTTGAACCATACTCTTGTTAGTATATAATAATGAGCCCTCCAACAAATGTGGTTTAGAATAAAGCATAAATTACTCCATCCCGGATGTCCGATGACAGTTCTGGGTGCTCCCTATCAGATGAATTAACTCAAAGCTTATTCAGCAATATGAAGCTTACACTATCCAACTCAAGGTAGTAGACAGACAGATAATGGACTGCATGAGAAAATCCATATGGCCATTTAGCTCTCGTTTGGCACAGGGATCATCCCCACCGTACATCGCAGTCATGCCTATATCTGTAAGGTCACGGGACGCTTAGGTCGCGCCAGGATTACTAATTTGTTATATCACATAATAAATGGTGAGAGACGATGGACAACCTACCCCATGTTTGGTAAGAAAGACCACCCTTCTAGTGCTATTTCTGCTTTTTCAACGCATATCACCAAGTTTGATCTTTCTATCGCCAGTCACATCATATTGATCACAAGGAACCAGTCGGAAAGAATCTGAAGACAACAATAGAAATGCAGCTGCCGTCGGCTAAACCTACACCTCCCCCCATTATCTCAAGATCGGGAGCGTGGGCGGCGGAGAGGTTATCCTGTAGGAGAGATGATGTCCGATGTCTCTATGATGATATGTGACCGACAGATAAGGCAGAACTCAAGGAAAGGATTATCGGTGACTGGTCAGGTTGCTGTCCTTGAGTACGAAGGATAAATATGGACATACCAGCAACTCTGTGGCCTATACGATCGGAGTTGTGCTCGCAGTTTACCAACATTTGCTCATTTTAAGATACCTAGCTAGAGAGCTCGGCGAATACGACGGAAATACGAGTCTGGAAAAGTATGTTGTGGATGCGGTTGTTGATGTGTATATATTGTGACTGGAGGGTAGGTGTGCTATTATAGTACCAAACTGCGAAGACTGTGTTTCTACTAATACAGATATCAGGTCCAACAATTCAACAACCTTAATCATGTCACAGCCAGGTTTAGGCACGATTTTGGTTCAAACTATGATAATGTGCTAACCACATTTTATGCTAAGCAAGAGGACCCTTATCGCCTGGGTAAGAGAGTCATACGGATTTTCTCGTCTACCAGTCTTTCTAAAGCGACTTGCATATTAACACTTTGCCGGTAAACCTCCCTAGTACCTGAGCTTTGTATACTAGTGGCTTACTGGTGGAAACTTTAAGGCCTCTCTACCGCAGCTTCTCGCCAAGTTCAGAGTCGCGCCGTATCTTGCAAACCGTCGTGCTTAGAAACTATGATATTCGACTAAGTATGGCTTCTGCTGTGTATTACATTTCCCTTCGCCCTTCAACGGCAGAGTTGAGGGGTAAATTACAGATGCAACTACACCCAATTGGCTTCTGTTAACCTTCTGATCACTAATATACATGTTCCTCCAATCAGGCAAATGATAAACATTCTCTGACAGTTTCACCCCCCAACGAGCCGTCAAGATACCAAACTCAGACGTGTATCCACGGGGCAAGCTGCTCTGTCCATAGAATCCCACAATAACCTCATTCTCGGCTGGTTCGAGACTGAAGATAAGATTGTCGTTGATACCATCGTCACTGTCACTGCCATTTCCAATGTGGTTGAGATGGCCCCACTCATCTCTATTGCTCAGGGTCATGCAGATACCTACCAGGCAGCTCCATGCGCCGTCATCCTTGCAAATCTTGACTTTGGTGATGGTCTCATTAGCAGGGATCTCATGACGTTCTGATCTGTATCCACAAAACCGATGGGGATGGCTGGGGCCGCAATTCGCCTGCTTCCCATTGGCATACTCGACGATTGCTCCATCCATGATACATCCAACTCGAAGGTCGATCGACGTCGCACGAGGCAGTTGGCCATCTTGACCGCGGCCGTGAAGGACCATAACCCACTGGATAAGCTCTTGGTCATGAGTGTTCGGATCTATATCTTCTGACCGAATGGATTGTTGGCGAAGAGTCACATTACTGCCTGGGATCATGATGTAGGGCCTTTCCTTGAGCCTCGGCCATAAGTCCTTAACTATGGCCATCTTACCATTCATGCTAATGGCAGAGACTTTTAGCGGTTGATTCTGGTAGAGCCTTTCACGAAGCCTGTCCTATGAAAGCCTTGTGCAACTGGCTTTTTCATCCTCATCACCTATGAAATCATGATTTTGGGAATCGTTTGCCCCATTCTCAATCTTCACCTGCGCAAGGCCTGCCGTACAAGACACCTTAAGGCTCTCCGGATACTCCCCTACCATATTGGTAATATCTGAGCTATCCAAGCTGAAGTCAACCTCGACTCTTGCGTTGGCAAGCCATTTGACACGGGCTTATCGCCAGGGAGTGCAAAATGCGGCAGCAACCTGAACTTGAGCGCATCTTGGAGATTCCACCTGGCATCGTTCTCCGCCGCACTACTGGTCTCATGCGAGACGAAGTTCATCCCTCAGGCTTTGCTGTACCCTCTTGCCATGATCCCCGTAGTATGTCCGGCACCGAAGGCATGGCCCACCTCCTGCAGAAAGGCTCCTTGGCCGACAAAACACGCGCCGCGCATGGTGTCGCATTCACCATTGTCATTGCCAAGGGTGTCACCTGTGGGCGTCATAGTAGATAGACAGGCAGGGACCTCTAGGAAACGCGGCCGGGGGTACGTAGGATAGCTGCCAAAGATGCCCAAGGAGATGCCATCGAGTTTATGGCAACCCAACGCTGCATGTGCCATGATCATGGATTACTCAGTGGAGTAGTGCGCATCCAGAATCAAACCGGCTACCACTGGACGGCAACATGACTCGAACGGGGGCCCTGAACTTCGCGAGGGCGGCTTCGAAATATCTGTGCAGGGCGTCTCGATCTCGACCTCGAGGATTCTGCTGGGCAATATCGGCATCCCGGAGCTGTGCGACAGTCTTACCCGACCGGATAATATATACCTTGGCGACAGATCCCATATGACCACTGGTGACAGGTGTCGTTTGATGCCCCGTTTGCATGGTTGTGTTAGGGGATTACCGAGTCCGTTATTATTATGAGAGTATTGAAAACCCAAAGAGCTATCTGCGGGAGATGATACTCTGCTTCGCCAACTGGTAAAAAGCGGCATGAATCTGGAGACTATATAGGTCTAAACCAGAGTTTATAGTGCAACGGCAAGCGAACCGTTTGAGTCGGTCATACAGAGCGACTCGCTCAGGCGATGGGAGGCTGACTCGGCGGCCTCTCAGTAGGGATAGGGCTAGTTGAAAGGCGGAGAGAGAGAGAGAGAGGGCAGAATTGTCTCCAGCTTCAGCCCCGCCAAAACAGATGGAACACCGACCACAATTCACATAAAATTCCGAAAACTGATCCGAGACCCTGGTTCGGATAGTCGGTTGCTGACTCTCTCCACTGATGTACTGTTGTATCTGATAGCTGTCCTGCCGTCGTGTGGTCTCGTGCCGTGCCCTCCCTGGATAGATTCGAGATCATGTGGTCTAGATCGCGTGTATATACATATATCGCCAAAGAAACTTGGCTCAAGCAAGGCTCGTTTTGGAGTCTCGCTCCATAATTAGAAGCACCCCAACAGTGACTCTCCCTTTCTATCAAAATCAACCACTTCTGCCCTAGGGTTAGGATGCCATCAGTTTCTCTATGAGCCTTTACGTGCGGGCTGGGCGATGGCGTGGCGCTAGAGGGCAGGTACGCAATATCCAGCATAGCTACGTAGGTCTAGATAGAAAAACGTGATTTATGGCAAAGCTAAGACCGAAGAAACGAATAGCAAGGGCTAGTCATGAGTGAGAGTGAGAACAAGGCTTAGTCTGGACTATTATACATTACATCGATAACCATGTCACAAATATACCCATTTCGCGTGTGATTCCGACACGATGATGGCCGAATTTGAAATGAAATAATTTCACAACAATTGAAATCAGAATAACCTAACACAACTGGATTAGCATGCTTGACTTGCTGCACCCTGGAGCTACACGCCACCACCTCCTGACGTATATATGGTTGCCACGAATCAAAAGCGTTTCTTAGTCATTTTGGTATCCTTTTCTAGCCAGGCACCGAAATCCTTCAGCTCGGGATACACCTTCTTCAACATAGAGATATCGGCCTTGTATCCGTTTTTGTAAAACCAACGGTACATATTACCCACATCCTTGACCATGAACATGAGCAGGTGAGCAAGAAAACCAAAGGTCATTGGGATATCCTCGCCGGTGCGGGCCTTGTATATGCGTGCCATTTCCTCGAATGTGATTTCATCGCCAGCTAAGGAAATGCACCGCCCGGTGTATTCTTCGGGATGCAGGAATGCCTGGGCACCGAAAAAGCCGATATCACTGACTGCGACCAGCTGCAAGGGCTTATCCTTGAGGGCAACTTTCCAGCAGGTATTTACGAGCTTACCCGCGAAGCCAGGGGTGAAGTTGTCGAAGAAGCAGGTGGGGCGTAGGATCACGTAGTTCATGCCAGATGCTTCTGTTTTGTCAAGGAGATACTTCTCGATGTTGTGCTTTGTAGCGAAATGAGGTACGTCAGTTGGGTTGTGGATCGAATCGTCACCGCCTCGGTCCACGGAGGTATAGACGAAGTGCTTGACGTTGTTCTGGACAGCTGCATCGATCACAGCCTTGGACTGTTGCTCCTCTTTGTCGTGCTTAGATCTTGTTGGGTCCATGACCTTTTTTATTTTTTAGCAAGAAGTCAGCGGATGGACACGTAAGGTAGACGATCGTCTCGACCGGGTGATCAATGCCAACACTTACGGGTACAAGGAATACACCCCAGATACCTTGAGGGGCAACTGTCATGGCGTTCTTGAAGATCCCCGGCACATCACTGAGATTACCTTCCACGAGCTTGATCGTGGGGTATTTCTCTCGAAGCGACTGGGCTCTGGGTGAATTCGTCTTGCGAGTCAGAGCAAGAACCTCTACGCCCGCATTCGCTTTGAACAGGGCATCAACAACACCACCACCCTGATTTCCAGTGGCACCGGTAACCAGCACTGCTCGAGACATGGTTGAAATGCTCTTCCCAGTTACTAAGAAGAAGGGCGATGTGGAAGGCGATGAGTGAAAGGGTAAGCTGTTGCCAGTGACAGTGGGCCTGAGAGGCAAGGAAAGGGCTCGGGTGGTGTAGCGCAGCATGACAGAAACACCTGAGGGATCAAGGGGGGTGCAGAAAGTGCATTTGTAAGCTGCGCCCATGGAGAGAGCGACTGGAGCTAACGCGGGGGGAATTTCTGAGTCGTTAGATGATTGGTCTGTTTAGGGCTGCATAATCGGGAATATGAGGTGTACGGCGGCCGTGGGTCGTTTGGGTTCGGGCAGAGGAGCGAAGGCCCGTCCCTCGATGGACCACGTTAGTGTTAGCCCGGGAGGGATCGGTGTCTCCACAGGTGGAGTGCGAGGGAGAAGCTTCACTAGGGTCTTTGTTAGACCAAGCCAAGGCCTGTATTTATTTTACCTGGGGATTTGAATACTACTCACCTCATTTCTACATCGTACATCGCCAACACCATCTCGTTTTTCCTACCCAGCACGGCCTCTCATGATCATGACTAGTCTCCATCTTGTCCGTCAGGCAAATGCCACCCTTCGCAACCAACGGCCCAAAATGGTGGCTGTATTTGTAGGGGGAACCAGTGGGATTGGAGAGGCGACGGCAAAGGAGCTAGCAAAAACAGTAGCTTCACCTACAATTTACATCGTCGGTCGCAACCAAGAGGCTGGCTCTCGTATCCTGGCCGACTGTCAGAATTTGAATTCCCACGGCACGTACAGATTTATCAAGTCGGATGTGTCGCTTCTCCGTGAGGTTGACGCGGCTTGTCAAGAGATCCAAAGCAAGGAAGCCGCCGTGGACCTTCTCTTCATGACGCCGGGCCACCTGGCAACTCGGAAAAATAGTACGAGTCCGAAGATAATATCGTCCCCCTCTCCCGGACTGACAAAACTATAGACACGGCGGAGGGACTGGACGACAACCATGTCCTCCGATACTACGCCAGAATGCGATTCATCCAAAATCTGATACCTCAGCTACAAGCCGCCGACCTTCCCGCCCGTGTTCTTACTATTCTTGCTGCCGGAAAGGAGGGTGAGATTGAGGAGAACAATTTCGATCTTCAGACAAATTGGTCCTTCGGTACTGCCGCGGTCTATGGAGCGACTCTGAATTCCTTAGCGATAGAGTATCTGGCTTCGCAGTATACCTCTATTAGCTTTATCCACGTCTTCCCAGGACTGGTACGCACATCGCTCATGAAGTCGAGTTTTGGCAGTCTACTTGGGTCGGTGATTGGTCTACTCACGAGACTGCTGTCGATATCGGAGCAGGAGAGTGGAGAGCGCAATATCTTTCTTGCAACATCGATAGCGTATGCACCGGCCGCGTATGCCGGTGATATCACAGCTAAAGGGGGAAATGTCGCAATCGCGTCGACAGGGGAGGCCGGTGGTGGCTCATATCTCCTGAACTATGATGGGACGGATGCAACCAATAAGACCTTGATGGCAGACTATCGCGTGAGGAACTATCCAAAGAAGGTATGGGAGCATACCCTGGGTGTCTTTCAGAGGATCCTCGGGGCGGATTCTTAGGTTCTCTGAGCTGTTACTCGCGCGATGGAGGCTGGCGATAGAGAAATAGCCTACTTTCATGATTGCACTATTATTGGTACTTTAAAATTACTAGTGCTTCTCTCTAGGGATGATTATAATTGGACCAGAGGCGTAGCTATCTCGTAACTCAATACGATCGGGCTTGGCGATATGACTCGTCCATTTCTCGTACAATGCTAGCTGATCACTGCCTCGCAAGGGGTAATACACTGTACAGAAAAGACGATTTCACTGGTCGAAGCATACATTAGCACCGGGAATCGCAATGGCCGAGGGCCCACCCCAAGGATCAGTTCCCGACGGTGGATCTCCGGGCGCTATTTCCCACCGCACTGCCTTTGACATTCCTCTCGGGCTGAGCAGTCATTCTTAGGGCCGAGAGTGGGTCTTCATTTGTAATCCCATGGGGTCTTTGTTGGTGCCCTGCCCATTCGGGAATGGCATATCTGAGCAGTGCTTGACGAGTAACTTGACCCCTTCACTTGGGCCTATGGGTTCCTGCCACCGCGGTGATGGTAATCGGATCTAGACATTGCACCGCTGCTCGGTGCAGTAATGGTGCGCTGGCCGCGATGTGAACTATTCCGTCGATATAGATGAGATTGGGAAATGAACAACTAAGAAGGACCGGTACTTAGGGCATACATGGTATACAGGCTAGCGACACAGTGTTTATATGACTCCCTAGTAGACTCCCCTACAAAAGAACATTCAAAAATTAGAAGATCAAACTTTTTCGTCTATACCACTCGCAAAACGCTTTCGTTATCGTTAATCCATTCTAAACAACTTTCAGACAGGATGGGGCAGTTTAGCGATCTAGTAAACACCATTTCGAAAGAGTCAGAACGTATTTCAAACCATTGCAAGACGGGAAATCTCCCAGAACCCTCCTTCGATGCGAAATTTCCACCAAACACTCAAATACCTGATGAAAGCGAGGAGCTGACAGGTGCACGGCGGAACCTCTTTCAGGCTGCCACAGACCTTGCGATACTGGCCCTCGGACCGTCCGAATATATTCGTTGGCAGGCATGGAATGTCAGTATAGAGCCCCTTATATATGAAATCGTCACGGTGGCATAGCTGTGGAACTAACCGGAAACTGCAGCAATTCAATGACAATATCAGCCTTCAGTCAATTCTTCGCTTCCGCATCGCCGAATCAGTTCCCCCAGAGGGAATAACTATCTCAGACCTCTCGGAAGCGACAGGGGTAGATCAACACCTGCTCACCCGTATCGTTCGTCATGCCATGACCTCACATATTTTCTATGAGCCTGAACCAGGCAAGGTCGCACACACTGCCTCCTCTCAGGCCCTGTCCAGCAACCAAGGAGTTCGAGACTGGTTGGATATGACTCTTGAAGAATGGGGTCCGGCTGCAGTGCGCACGGTGGACGCTTTCCAGACGTACCCAGGGAGCGAGGAGCAGAAAGAGACTGGGTTCGGGCTGGCATTTAACGGCCAGACGATCTTTGAGTTCCTTGCCCAGCAGCCTGAGCGGTCGAAGGTTTTCGGTGGCGCTATGGCTAATTTTTCCAAGGGCGAGAGCCATAGGGTAGGACATTTCGTCCACGGGTATGACTGGAAGGCCCTCGGGAAAGGAACGGTGGTCGATGTAAGATTGGATTTGAATCCCTCAGTTGTAATACTCGGAAAATACTGATCAGTATGGTTGATATAGATTGGAGGATCCCACGGTCACATCAGCGCTGCCATCGCGGCCGAAGCTCCTGACCTCAGGTTTGTCGTCCAGGACCTTGGCGGGACAGCGGCCGAAGGATGCAAGATGCTTGATGCAGCCTTGAAAGACCGTGTTACGTTTATGGCCCATGACATGAATGACATACAGCCCGTCCTCGGTGCAAAAGCCTACATATTCCGCTCTGTGCTCCTAAACTGGCCTAGGAAGTACTGCGTCAAGTTTCTGAAGAACTTAGTCCCTGCTATGACCCCTGGTGCACTGCTCATTATCAACGAGGGAGTTCTGCCGGACCAGGAGAGACTATCTGCCTGGGATAACCGACTTCTCCGGTGTGTTCACCCACCATTCTTTTGACTCGGAGAGATTTGTTACTGACGTGGAGCTACAGGAGCTTGGACCTCTGCATGATGGGTATGTTTAACAGCAACGAGCGAACGGTAGAAGAATGGAAGGGCATCCTCTCCGAGGCAGACTCGCGCTTCAAGCTTATTAATGTTCGCCGCCCGAACCCGGCGAGTTTACTTTGGATTCTGGAGATTGTATGGGAATAGATGTTTGGGATTTAGGTTAGAAAGGAATTCTATGGATTTGCGATAGAGTATTATGACATCGGAGCCCACCTACAATCTAAACCTAACCATAACGACGTTATTAAAGTATTTTGGCTGTTGTGCTTCCATGTCCTACTTCAGTAGCATGGCCAGAGTCATGTCATTCCACCATTGCCATGCCCAAGGGAAAGTCCCTTCAATGCAATGCAACGGTTATATATAGAGACAGGTCTAGAAGTACACTCACACAGGCCTCTTGGTAATATTCAGAGCTTTTGCGACTAACATTACAACCATGCAAACATAAGGTAAGATTGCTTAGTAGAGACTAAATTTAACACACATATATATATTAATCATTATTCTACAGTTGGGGGATCTCGACCTTAGCTATAGCAGAGGCCTATTTTCCTTCCTCCTTACTTTCCTCCTCATCCGCTGTTCTGTTCGTCTGCAGTCCTTGCGCCGAGTTCAAAACCTGATCTAGGTTATAGCTCTTCGTCAATAGACTTGTGAAGAGCGCGACCCCACATATGGCACAACAGACAGCATAAACGACCCGCAGGCTATCTGTATACGCATCTTTCAAATTATTCTTCTCACTCTCATCTGGCATACCCGCAATTGCTCTGACAAGACCCGCTGCATCCTGACTATATGCATCAGCCATTGGCGCCAGACTGGGGTATTTCAAGAGGTTCTTTTTCATTTGGTTCTGAAAAACCACACCCCCCACAGCAACGCCAATACATTGTCCCAGTGCACGGAAGAAACTAAACATGGCCACGGCCATTGACAGGTTCTCACTGGGTGTTGCAGCCTGCACAGCGAATGTTAAAGCTGGGAAAAGGACGCCCAGCCCCAGGCCGCTGACTAGGTTGATGAAAATCCATTGGGGGATGCTGCTATCCGCCTTAATATAGCACATGAGCCCCATTCCAAGGGTGGAAAGCGCCCATCCGGACCAGACAGCCCACCGATAGCTGCTTGTTTTAGTAATGGCAAATCCCACAATAATAGCGCTGGGGGCGACGGTGAAGGTCTGAGGAAAGAGGGCTACACCAGCGATGATAGGAGAGTACTGCTTTACAGCCTCGAAGTATAATGGAAGATAGTACAAGACACACCACAGAACTAGTCCCTGGACAACACTTCCGATGTAAGTCACAGTTGCTGTCCTGTTATTAAAGATACTTGGTGGGATCATAGGATGTTCGGCGACGTAGGATTCGTAAAATGCGAATGCGACCAGGCCACAGGGGCCTACGATAATGGGTACAAGAGTACGCCATGAATCCCATGCGTACAGCACCCCACCCCAAGTTAACGGAATGAGGAAAGATGTCATGCTTGCGATGAAGATCACTGCTCCGAGCCAGTCTATGGAGCGGAGCTTCTCCCCTACTGAACCTGGAATCGCGCTCAGGTTCAGGAAAATAGCGACAAATACCACCCCGACTCCAATGAAGGGGAAGTTAATGTAGAACACCCATCTCTATAGCCCTGTTAGCGCGTTTTCCTGTATGTTGTACCGGAGACCCTACCCAGGTGACATCCTCCGCAAATCCACCCCCAAGGATAGGACCAGTCACAGATCCAATACTCCACATCGCGCTAAGAATGCCTAGATACTGACCTCGCTGTCTCAAAGGAACTATATCGGTCACGATGACTTCAGTGAGCGCGATGATTCCACCACCCCCGACACCCTGGATGGACCGTCCGACGAGCATGTATGTAAAGTTTTTGGCGATCCCCGACACTAAAGCCCCGACGAAGAATAGTAGAATGGAAAAAAGAATGACTGGACGTCGGCCAAACACATTCGATAGATTGGCAAAGCTTGGCTCAAACACTGGCGGTGTATCGGTCAGATCTGTGAGAGTATACCGCATAGCACCAGTCAGACTCACCTGTAGATGTCAAGAGGAATGACGTTCCAGTCCAGAAGGATTCAATCGCCGTTCCATGCAGTTCTTCCGACATGATCTACTGTTGGTGTCAGCAGTTGGGCGACGTTGGTTCCCGCTTAGCACCCTTCTTCCACATATTCCGTGCAGTCGGGCTCAATGGTTGCATACCGGAAGGGCAACAGACACAGATGTTCCATCGAGAGCAGCCATTAGTGACAACACCGACAGAGCCAAAAACACGAGAAGTCCACGTTTCCCCAGTTTGAAGTGCTCCCCGCCCTCTTTGGACATTACGGTCCCTGATTGATCTTCGTCGTGCAAGACACGCGAGTCGGATGGTGTGTCGCCCGTCATATTTGCCAGAATTGATACTGTAGCCCTCACTCGAAGACGAGCATTGAGCGAAAGGAAAGACTTAAATGTAGCTCTTATTAGCTTCTCATAGAAGCGGACAATACTTTCGGAAATCAGCCCTAGGCGAGAAAGGTCTCACAACAATCTAGAGGGGGTCCATGTGCAATCCAAAATTATTTCCTCCTGGATTTTGAATTACACTATGCTGATAATGGGCCAGACCAACTTTGCATACGCTTCCATACACATCACTCACTGCACTCCCTTCCAAAACGAGAGAGAGGGTCAGACTCCACGGCACAACTCGCACTATTAAGCCTACCTTGCTTTTTCGGTATCCGCTCAAGCCCACCTTTCGGACAATGAAATGAGAGGATATGATAGGCCACTTTACGGGAAAACACTCTGGGGCGTCCGTAGAGTAGTACGCCGGCAAGATTCCACCTTCCAATCCGCTCGGTATCACCCAGTGGGTGGCTTCCGTGATCGTCGGGGTGGATGATCATCTCGGCCTTCGGTGATCTACATTATAAATCAACCGCAGCTGGCATTCTGTGGGGGACCCACAGTGTAATTCCCGGCGCTCGCCGTGCCCCTCGGGCTTGTTTTTTTAGTACCATGGATGGCGACTGCCCTATATTGTTCGCCCACCACTGATTTGGTCGGAAAATCAGGTAACAAAAGCCACCCACAAATGTCCGTAAGTTGATTGGTATTGAATCAGTTCTATTCCACCCATGGTCAACAGACGGGAGTGTGAAACTGGATAGGTAATACAGACATAACCTCTTTTATTCTTGGGCATAAAATATGTATAGTTCCATACCGGAGGTAGCCTCAAGTAGTATATTGTGTATTTGAGAAGCATCACTGCGAGCAATTAACTTGGAAAAATAGCTGAGGGAAAAGAAATTGGAAGGACGAGATAGACGTGGTAGAACGCACCAAATCTCCCCATCACTCCTATAGAACGTAGCGGGAGCAATGTTATGATACGAAAAGAATCTAGGTTGGGCCGTGAACGAGGTGACCAATAAGGTAGAAGAAGTTCATAGATATTAAGTCATGGCTACCAAATAAAACTGCTATCCAAGTTACCGAAGAATAAAAAGCCTTCCTGGACTCGCTCTAGGTAGCAATAATAATCATCTAGGAATTCTACAATTACCACAGCAGGTGAGTCGCTGCTAAGGATATATATACAGGGTAGAGACAAGCATCAATAGATATAACCTCTTCAGCCCTCTCCTTTTGACATCAATCAAACACCAGTAGTAGGACTGTTCCAGCCACGATCGTGCAGATGAAAGCCGAGAAGTAACGGAGGCACCCAGATAAAGTGATAGCTCCGCGATAGGTACGTACGGGGCCCCCTTGGTGGGAGGCATCATACGCGACCTGGATACGAACACTCTCGACTTTCGGTAATTCCTAGGAGAGGAAGTCCCTGATGTAGGACGCCACCTCATGAAGCTAGATCAAGTTAACTTGGGGTTTGTTAAGGCATATTAGAAAGGAGCATAGTGCTTACCTGTTCTCCATAATTCAGCATAGTGAAGTGGTTACCGTCAACTGTCTTGAATTTCACCGAGTTAGTACCCAGGAGCCTGTCCCATCCGTTAAACCCGAAGTCGGTACGGTTATCGAGGAGCCACGTCATGCTCCACGGCTCGTCGTCAGTCTTGACAGGCCGCGGGTCGGTGGGGTGGCGGCACACTCCATGTTGTGCCCAAATGATAAGAACCTTGGGAATTTTTGTGTGAGGCTGGATAGGAATGGCCTTATATTCAGAGAGCGCCTTAATGGTGGCCTCAAAATGTGGAAGTAGCCAGGACGGTGGAGCTTGACCGTTGCTTCCGAGAAGACCAGATTCTGCGAGGAAAGCGTGGAAGCGGTTCGGAAGTGCAGGAAGGTTAACAGGGCATGGGGAATCGAAGAATACAAGCTGCTCCACGGTTTCGCCTTGAGTAATCAGCTGCTGGGTAACTTCATAAGCGAGGACACCTCCTGCGGACCAGCCACCAAGGTAGTACGGGCCCCTCGGTTGGCGGCGACGAACTTCATTTAGATATAGGGTAGCAACTCCACTGATTCCTATGTTGAATTTCGAAGGGTTGGTCATGAAGGGGCAATTAAGACCATAAATGGCGATGGTAGCGTCGACTGGTGGAATTGTGGCATACGACGTGGCTGACCCTGAGCCATCAGGGAACAAAAACAGTGTTTTCGTTGCTTTACTCGGCTTCCCCTGGAGCAAGATAGACACAGCCCGCGCTGTTGAGGCTATGGTGGAGCTTGGCGCAGTCTCCCTGGCTGGGGTACTCGATTTTGGGGTTTTCTGCACAGTGATGGGAGGGGCGGTGTTCGTAGGTGTATTGAGGCCAAGGAATTCTTCAACACAGGCGACAGTTGCATGGTCGACAAAGAGTGAAGATGGGAGCACAAGATCTGTCTGCTCCCGTAGGGAACCCAAAATTGCGATGCTCATCAGAGAGTCTAGGCCGAGGGAGGCGAGATCAGCAGAGCCCGTAACATCCTCCAATGGAATGTCCATCTCTCGCGCAATCGTCCCACGAAGTATCTTGCGGAGTTCGTCTTTCTTCGGGTCAGGCACGTCATTCCTTGGAGGAATTTCATCAGACTCAATGGACACCTTGGAAGCGGCCTCCCAAGAATCATCCATTGAGGATCTCGATGATGTGGATGCTGTCTCTGCCGCTACAAAACTTTGCAGATACCTCATGAAGTCACCAACTGTTGCGTTGTCCAAGAATGCTGAACCCTGAATATCTAGACCTAAGTCCTCGCGGATTCTCCCAGAGATTTGGAGGGAAAGGAGGGAATCAATTCCCAGATTCGCAAATTCACAGTCATCTTGTAGCTCTGAGATACCTAGATCGGATTCCTCAGCGATTATCCTCTTCGCATGTTCGATAGGGCTAGGAACTGAGGGGGCCGGCTGAGGTTCACGAGACTTGACAGTCGGCTCCGGCCTCTGAGTGTTTCGTGAATGCCTGGCCGTGACTGCTGTTGGAACCGCTGCTGGAGTTGAAGCTGCAGGCTTTGTTACACCTGCTGGCGGTAATAGGCGATTAAGAATATTGCGTGGAATACGCTGGAACTTCAATCCTCCAACAACACCAATGACCTCATCTCCATGGAGAATATAGACATTTCCGACCATAACATTATTTGGCGCAGGCTGCATCTTCACGTAAGTTGTGTAGACAGTAGAGCGATCCAATGCGCGAGCAAATCTCATAGATTTCCAGCCATGAGAAATGTAGACAGCATCTGACCCAGCAGCACCACCACCATTAAGGAGAAATCCAGAAATATGGGCAGAGCTATCAATCCAGAACGGATTGACCGTGAACTTCCCATCCTTGTCCTCGGTTTGGAATGCAACCTTAGCGGTACCTTCAACATTTTTGCCGTCAAAGATGATCTCTTCCATGCCCTGGAAGGGACGCGAGTACGAAACAAGTGAGGCGAAGAGCTTATATGCGGTTCCTCGAGATACCTTGTCTGCTTCATTGCGGTCAAGCTTGTCTTGCAACATCGAGATACGATCTTTTATCCAGAATGTGTTCTCTTCCCACTCAGGAATCCAGTTCGCTTTATCTTCAAAGTTCACAACACACTTAGCATGGACTGCAAGCTCTTTTCCGTCATTGTCCACACTGGTATACTGCAGAGATGCTTGCTTCTGCGCCAAATCAGCAGTGACAGAGAGCTGGAGGAGCTGAGAGGCGGTGATGTTGTCCTTCACAATCAGTGGGTTCATAACTTCCATATGTCCAACATTGAGACCAATATTTTTCTTGTCCTGCTTAAGCTCTGCGATAATATATTCACAAACCGTAAGTGCCATATCCGCATAGAGGGATGAAGGGCAGAGCCCGGCACCGTTGACCATGTGTCCCCGAATAGCTTCGCGTAACACCGGATCCGACATGTCTGACTGTGTCACCACCCGGCCTTTGTTGGCATTGAACTCCTCAAAGGCAATCCTGTGCACGGACGTCGTTGACAACTTCGGCGTAACTGAAGCAGGCTCCATACCATGCAGGGCCTTGCGATTGCGTGGATCAACCTTGTGCAGACACCAGTCGTTTACGTAGTCAATCCAGTAGTTTTTGTTGTCGAAGCGATATTGGGGAAGGCGCAGGAATTCATGGCTGGCATTGTACTCGCGGTGAAATTGGTGCCAGTCTATGGGAACACCAGCAGTAAGAAGCGCTCCCGTCGCAACTACCACTGTCTTCCAGGAATCTTCACCTCTCTTAAGGGAAGGGGCGGCTGTCATGCTGCCACCAACCATGGTCTGTACCATTCTCGAGCAAATTGGATGAGCGCCGATCTCAAGTAGCACTGTCTTAGCGTCCAGGAACTTCGCATCGACAGCACTTTGAATGGCTGTGGCAAAGTTCACAGTCTCCCGGGCATGACGAGCGAGATACGAAGGATTGAATATTCCATCAGTAGAGATGACATCCCCAAGAAGTGGGGATATAACTGGTACATTCGGATGGTTGAAGATCGTAGACGATGCTATAGATTCAAATTCCTCCAGGATAGGATCAAGCTGGGCTGAATGAAACGAATACGGAATATCCAGAACCTTGAACTTGAATCCGGCATTAGTCAACCCTCGTTGCAGCTGCTGGATGTTCTCTCTGCTTCCCGAGAGAACCGATTCACTTGGAGTGTTAGAGCAGGCTAGGTCGAATGTGGGGAGACCTGAAGTATGACGAAGTTCATCAATTGATGCATTTACAGCAATCATACCATGGGTGCCAGCCGTTGTGTGCTGCTCAAGCAACCGGGCGCGTTGCCCAACTAAATGAATCGTATCCACGGTGCTCAAAACACCTGCGGCATGCAGGGCAGCGTATTCGCCCAGACTGTGGCCAATGACTGCAGCCGGCTGGACTCCCCATGACTGCCACAGATGCACGAGGGCCATCTGGACGCAAGTTAGCGTCAACTGGGCAACCATTGGGGATGCGTCCTCAGTTGCACATTTGCCCTTAATAATCGGGAGGATCGAAGGGAAGCTCAAATCAACCGATAAGCGATCTAGCTGCTGAATCCTGTCACGGAAATCACGATTCAGCTCGTACAGCTGTTGAGCCAACCCTGTATAGAAAACGCCTTGACCAGTAAAGACGAACACAACCTTAGGGGGCTTTGTTGGAGCTGGGGTCACGTTGGACGTATCTAGGCGCTCTTTCAAGGCTTGGATCAGCTCACGACGGCTAGTTGCGGTTATCGCTATACGGTTGCTATAGTGCACTCGCCGAGCTGTCAAACTGTACGATAGGCTCCCGAGAGAAACATCAGGATTCTCGTCAATCCATTCGATGAGCGTTGATATGTTGTTGCGCAATGCTGACAATGACTTCGCTGATACGACGAAGGGCAAGAATGGACGAGGGTCATGGTCTTTTACTGGTTGCATTCTCGACCCCTCCTGTAGTAGGACAGCTGTATTACCTCCAGCAGCACTGAAGCTGTTAACGAAGGCAATTCGAGGCTTTCCAGCAACGGCCGGCCATGGTTGCTGCTTGAAAGGAATTTTCACATTGAGAGAGTCAAAATCAGGGAGCTGAGGGTTCATGGCTGTCTTGATACCGACATGAGGTGGAATCGCTTGCTTTTCCATCATCATAAGAACCTTAATCAGTGATGATATACCGGCAGCGGCTTCACTGTGGCCAATGTTGGATTTCAGTGCCCCGATATATAGATTCTCACGCTCTGAACGTGCTCCCTTCGGAGCAAAGACGCTCGTCACAGACCGTGTTTCCGCAAGATCACCGGTCTATTCGTAGATTTTAGCAACTATAGTAAAGGGAAGCGGATGGGGACATCATACCTGTGTACCAGTTCCATGCATCTCCACATAGCTTACCTCCAAAGGGTTGACACCAGCTGTGTGCAAGATAGTCTCGTACAGTTCCGCCTGATTTCCACTGTGGGGATTGGTAATGGACACTGCATCTGCACAGTGGTTTGTCGAGGATGCAAGAATGACTCCAAAGATTGGATCCTTCTCCGCCACAGCATCATCCAGACGTTTGAGAACAACACTTCCGACTGCATCTGCACGGCAGTATCCATCTGCGCCCTGATCCCACGTCTTGCATGATCCTGTTTTGGACAAAAACTGCCCTCGACTGAGCCCGGCGTAGATGTCTGGTGCAGTAAGAATGTTAACTCCTCCTGTTACAGCTGTGTCACACTCGCCCGCCTTGAGTGCGGTGCAGGCAATATGCAGTGCAGCAAAACTCGAGGAACAAGCCGTGTCTACACTATAACTGGGCCCACGGAACCCAAAGTGGTAGTTTATACGACCGGGAGCAAAGGCCCGAACACCACCTGGAATAAAGTAGGTTTCGATGTGCTGAGCGGCATTGACCTCACGCCAGTCATCCGAGGTTTGACCATAGAATGTACCCACACGGTCTGCCATAGTTGAAGGGGTACTATTAAGGACAAAGCCAGACATTTCCATGGCCTCATATGCTGTGACAATTGCCAAGCGATGCATTGGGTCCGTCTGTGTGGCTTCCCGTGGGGACATGTTGAAGAATCGCGGATCGAACAGACCAGGCTCCTCGATGAAACAGCCGTAAGGAGTATGACTAGTGTTGTTCGTCTTCCCAGTGGGGTCGTAATGCGTCTCAACTGGAAAGCGATCTTTAGGAATCGTTCGGTGCATATCTCTCCCATTTTCTAGGACTTTCCACAGTGCTTCAACGTCAGGAGCCCCTGGAAAACGACCGGAAAACCCAACGATAGCGATTTTCTCGCGGCCTGAGTCATTTGTCGGGAGTTCATTGACCCGCGATGGTACACTTTCTGACATTGGCCTTATGACTATGGGCTTTTCTTTCCCCGGTTTTTCGATGGCATTGGAGAGGCTTGTGGTAGCCTGCTCTCCAGAAAAGGCGAAGATCTCAATAAAAGATTCCGTGCTCCTCTGGAAAATATTGGCGAGCTCTTGTTGCATGATATCCCAACGCGCGGTCTCGCGTAATATTTCATGGACAGCCTGTTCGAAACAAGCCCTTCCATTGCCGCTATCGATTGACTCGCGGGTCAAGGACGAAATAATCGGGCGACAAGGGGGCGAAATCTCCTTTAGGACCTCTGCTCGCCGCTGTAATACTTCGTCCACGTCATGTTCTTGGTAAAGATGAGGTGCGTGCCAAAGCCCAGGGATGAGGGCCGTGGTTCTCTGCAATGTTCGCCCACGTAGCCGCGAGGCTAGGAACGCGAGCCGCGATTCATGCCCACTGATGACGCACGTCCTTTGGTCGGCGAGCGAGGCGTAAGCTCGAGAATGCTTGGGGATTTCCTGCGGGCAAGTTAAACGTAGGCAACCATGGATTCATTACAGGGACAACCCACCAGCTCATCCTGGATATCCTTTAACTCGCGAGTGATGTCTTCGAGAGAACCTTCTGCAATGAGACGGAAGCTATGCTCGGGACCTGGCTGATCAATGCCTCCGCCAGCCTTCATTATAACAACACCTGTCCGGAACGCTAAGCGTACAGCCTCAACCGCCAGGTCAACTAACTGTAGAGGTGTCGAGGCACATGCTACTGCAGCGGCTGATAATAGGCCAGGCCCATGGCCCAAGATAACATCATCCCTGGAGGGGAATTGGTCTTCGTTGTCTTCAACCAATCTATAGGGTCATAAGCCATCGGGGAAGCTTAATCGGGACTAGAGTGTTCGGTGCTATGAGGTAGGGCCTTACTGGAAAAATAGTGATAATTGATAGACACAAAGCAACGCGATGGAAATTTCTAATCTTTTCACCCGCTGAGACCGCACTCGCTCAATGAGGTCGATCACACTGTTAAAAGGTGGGAGCTGTGCGCGGCATAGTGCTGGCAGCAAGCTGATCTCGTCCCGTAGAGCAACATGTACCTTTGACAAAAAGGCATTCAGTAATATAGATCCACGATTTATTCGATTAGCAGAGGGAAGGCTTTGTTGCCCATCAACGAGCTGATCTGTGAATAGAAAGGCTCTCATGTTGAACTGAGCGATTCTGGTGGCAGGGTGATTGTGATGATGGTTAGTTGGCCTCTGTAAGGGGAAATTATACTTAAAAGTAATGGGAAGTGTACTTTGGCCTCCATACATATGATGCTACCACAGGGCCGCTACGCAATCAGTGGGGACTAGTTCCTATTGCAGTATCCCACTGTTGTACTCCGTGGCGGTTTCAAACCCTCGTCGCTCACCATGAACGGGCATGCTCTCAATACGCCAATAGGTATCTGCATAGACTTCTCTACTTTAATTCTACGATATGCATGGTGTGACATATTCTGAAGGCTAGTCTCCAGACCGCCAGTCCTCGGGGATTCCTGAAGTCCAGCAGGTCAAATCCAGACGGACATGGCATATCCCACGGCCTAAAACTATTACACGCATCATAACTCGGGTAATACAAGTGGCCACTAGTTGCAGATCATCTGTCTTTTCACCGTCACCGTGCGGAGTCTTGGTTCGCCGCTAGGCCATCGGGACAGGAGTCGGGAATCGGCAGTAGCTCGGGTTATTGCATCTGACATGTATACCGGTGATCCCGACATCTTGGGCCGTGCACCGAAATCTCCTGGACTGACTTCTTGCTGAAGGGCAGATATACTAATGTCATGATTGATGGTCCTACGAATACTCCGGAAAGTCACAGGCCTTAAGCCCCCACTACTCCCAAGGTTGCCTTCACCGGAAATAAGATAATAATAATCCTCAGGAAAATATTGATACGATCCCCTTGCATCACCATGACTGCCACTAGCACCGGCCCTGCTGTTACGAAGCTAGCAGCTGAGCTGCGGGAAACTCTAAAGGAATCGACTGTTTTGACTCCAGACTCAGATGGCTACAGTGAAAGCATCAAACGATGGAGCGATGCAGTAGAAAAGAAAGCGGTATGTTACTATCCCACCACTCTCTTACAATGGGGCTCAAGGCTAACAAGTGCTCCAGGGCATCGTAGTTTACGTTCGATCCGCTGAGGATATCTCTGCTACCATCTTAGCATGCCGCAAACATTCAATCTCCTTTGTGGTCTCAGGAGGGAAACACTCGTCTAACGGTGCCTGTTCATCCGAAGGTGGACTGGTGATCGACTTGGCCAAGATGCGCGAGGTCCATGTTGATCCCGCCACCAACCTTGTCCGAGTGCAAGGCGGATGCATCTGGAAGGATGTTGATGATACCGCTTTTGAAAGTGGACTCGCGGCCGTCGGAGGCACTGTGAACCACACTGGCGTTGCTGGGCTCACTCTCGGAGGTGGCTACGGGTGGCTTTCAGGCCGATACGGATTGGTTATTGACAACTTGCGGGCTGTTCAAATGGTCTTAGCGGATGGTACTATCACCACTGTCTCAGAGGAGAATCAGCCTGATTTGTTCTGGGCCGTTCGTGGCGCTGGCCATGCCTTCGGTGTCGCTGTAGAGTTCACCTTCCAGGCGCATTCGCAAAAGAACCTTGTCTGGGCTGGGCAGATGGCGTTCCCCATTGACAAGCTGCATACTATCATTAACTTCGCGAATAACCTAGTTTCCACCACCAATGGAGACTCTGGGCTGATCATGGGCATCACTGCCCCTCCCTTCACCAAACACAAGCCGGCGGTTATTACCAATGTCTTTCATAATGGATCTACCACCGAGGCACTGTCGATCTTCCAGCCTCTCCTAGATCTGCAGCCCATAATCAATAGCACCAAAGAACGGCCATACAACGAGGTCAACGGTATGATGAACCACGCCGTCGACTACGGTGGTCGCAAACTCTCCAAGAGTGCCGTCTTTCAGACCCCCTTACGGCCAGAGTTTGTCAGCGACATCATCCTGCCCGAACTCGAGCGTTTCCACGCTACTGTACCCGGTGGAACACGGTCCATCCTCCTTTTTGAATTCTTCAAGTCGGACAAGTGGTGTGAATATTCTACCTCTGACATGTCTTTCGCCAACCGCGGCCCGCATCAAAACTTGATGGTTGGGCCCTTCTGGGACAGCGCAGAACATGATCAGGTAGCTCGAAACTGGTCCCAAGCCGTGTCTGAGCTCGCCTGGCTCGAGATCAAGCGTAACCAGATTGACAATGGTCCTGCCGCGAAGCCAGCACCAACCACAGAGTATGGAAACTACGACCATCTCGCTGCCAGCCCGCGTCGCATATTTGGGGCTAATCTCGAGCGTCTGATTGAGATCAAGCATCAGTATGACCCGCAAAATGTTTTTGACAAGTCGTACAGTTTAATCAAGGGATATGAAGAAATTGGTCGAGCCGCGATAGGCGTCGCTCAACTCTAATTTTGATAGTATCGTGCCAGGTATTTAGAATAAATTGGACAATGAACAGGTTTATACATGTTTTAGCCCGTACGCTATGAGTATTCTATTGTAGTAATATGATTGTGTGAAAGTATACATATCTATGAGGATAGAGTGGCTTAATATTCCATCTAAGGAGCATTAGAGAAGAGTCTTTAGTTCAATGTACCTCTGCTGCAGATCTAGAAGCTCAGTAGTTACGCTCTAAGAGGTTATTACAATATTCATTAATTGACATATTGATCCAATATAGCTCCTGATGTGCTAGAGCTCTGTGTTTACTTTGGCAGTATGATGCAACATCCTACGTATATGCTTGCCAATCGAGATATCCGTTGAACAGGTCTTACGGTTTTACCATTCTTTATCTCAAATTCGATATACAGCCTTTATATCTTGTTACCATAAAAGGTATCGCCCCGGTATCTTGACTTGTGCATTTCTTCTGCTCATATCTATCTAGCTAAAGGCAATCGGTAACTGACTCGGACAAATTCCATTCATCAGTCTACCAACCTTCATCCTATATTTATGCTAGATACTGCTTGAGCAATTGAATGACGCTCACTGCAAACATCGATTCAGGGGCGTTGCGAAAATAGCCGTAAGCGTACGGGCTAGCCGTGTAAAGCAACCAAACCGCCACCCAAATGTAGCCCACCAAAAGCTGCCACGTTTCCGGTAGCTCTCCCTGTCTCGCTGTGACCTCCCCAGACCTTCCAGTATTGCCCGATACTTTCGGCTTGGTAAGTTTGAAGTAGGCTTGCTGAGCTAGGTCCTCGATAGTGATACCAACTGCCTGTATCATAAAGGCCAAAATGGCCCGGTTATCAGACCCCGGGATGCCAATAACCTCATCCACGAAGTAATGAATCGTTCCACTCAGGCCAAATGTCAACAACACGGTGAGGACTCGTCCCTCGAATGACCGTTTACGCAAGCGGAGGACATCGTAGACGATGAAGCGGATGTTGCTCGAGAGCGGATTGCGCAAGCCTGAGTGCCAGAACACGCTAAAAGTACCACTGATGTTAGTTTCAAATCCCTTCTACATTATTAAACCCCACTATTGTCAGACACTTACGCCCAAAACCGACGGATAGTCCATGCGTTCTCGATACTTCCAAAATACGGAGGCCAGTCTTTAGGTTCTGTGAGGCCCGTTGCGACACCAAAGATACTGGTAATATCATAGATGAACCGAACTGTCGTATATCGGTCAACCCAGAACAAGAACGTTGCGATAAGCCGCAGACGCAAACAGGGAAGTGTCCATAGTTGTGGTGAAAGAAAAATTGCTGCTCGCTCCGCAGAGAAAGCCTCCACTGGCGCCAATCGAAGGTTTGCCAGAAGGTCTAGCACCAGATATCCCAAGGCACATGCGATACACTGGCTCCAGATGAAACGCATACGGGATGGAATATCTGGATAAAACGAAGGTATGTTTGGGGTTTGCCGGGATGTCCCAATTGCTCGATAGCTGAACATGACATGCATCGCCCACTTCAGTCTCGTCCACGGATTCTGGGGACTGGCCTTCAACAGAGATGATTGATCTCCCATTTCCTTCTTTTCTTTCCCGATATCCGGTCGGCCTTTTCTCTCCACGCCCCGGTCGTCCATGTACAGCCTCTGCAGCCCGAAGACATCGACAACAGTCAAAAACAAAAGCATGAACGGGCCGTCTAACCCGCCCGCTTGGTTTCGATTGGGAAAGACCTCCGGAGACAGACGGTGGTAGCATATGCTGGCGACAGACGCGAAAGGCAGTAACGTCAGTCGCACCGGCGACGACGGACGTGTAAAGGCTAGGGTAAGAACAGGAACAGCATGACTGAGAAGCATGAGAGGCAGCGCATTGGAGAGGTAAAACTGTCGCAGCAATTCTGGTATGCCCCAGAAGCTTAGAACCCCCAAAGGGACATAAGCCGCCAGGACGATGAAAGCGACGTCTTTCGCAGGCATAGACATAGTGAGTAGACTGCTGGGTATGCTCTCGACAACTCACATGTGCCTTCTTGGTGGCGCATTCGCACGCCCAATCACGTATGATATATAACTCGGTCTCGCTCATCGTCATTTGAGCCCGGGAGTCGATCTATCAATTGGCGACTCCACCGTCGGGTTTCGGCCTTCACATCGTGCATCGCGGGTAATTCCGCGGTCCGAGCACGTATCACATCTTCAAAACTAGTCTCTGTACCTTTGGCATGGCCATGAATGCTGCTAGAGCCCACCAACCATGATTTTATCCCGTCGCACAATCTTCGGTCTCTTTTTGAAACCCAGAGCCTCGTCTTCCTTCTCTATTTTTTCCCCGCCTCTCCCCTACTACTTTCGTGCCCAACAACCTTACCATTCAGCGCTCTGCCCTCATAGTTTTGCGACCATGTCTAAAGATACTATTGTCATTTTTGGCGCCACTGGCAAGCAGGGTGGATCTGTTGTTGACAGTATCCTGAATGACCCCACGGCAGCCAGCCGATTCCATGTCAAAGCTGTCACCCGTGACATTTCGACGGACAAGGCGAAGGCATTGGCTGCAAAGGGTGCTGAGCTGGTTACGGTAAGTACAATTTTACCCTGATCTCTAGACCTGAGCGACTCAACCTGTCCATCCTCGTAGGGAGACCTGAACGATAAAGAGTCGTTGCGTCCTGTGATCAAGGGAGCCTATGGGGTTTTCGCTGTCACCAACTTCTGGGAAATCTTCAGTGCGGAGAAAGAAGTTCAGCAGGGGAAGAATACTGCTGAGGTCTGCAAGGAGGAAGGCGTGCAGCACCTGGTATGGAGTAGTCTCCTCAACATCAATAAACGTATGCAGCCCTCCGCCCGTTGCCTCTTTGTTCCCCGGCGCTAACACGTTCACTCTATCGCAGTTACCAACGGCGTGCTTTCCCAAGTCTACCACTTTGACGGCAAGGCTGAGGTCGAGGAGTACATCCGGTCCCTTGACATTCCGGCTACCTTCTTCCTCGCCGGCTTCTTTATGTCCAATGTCCCCGGGGTGAGCTTCCGCCAGATCCCCACTGGCAGCTACGCCCTCTCCATGCCTGTTCCGGATGACGCGCCCGTTCCTCTCTTTGCTGCTGAGTTTGACACCGGTAAGTTTGTCAAGGCGATCTTCCTCAAGCGGGACGCTACGCTCGGAAAACGTATATACGGGGCGACCAGTTATTCCACTCCGGCGGAAATGGTGGCTACTTTCCAGAAAGTCTACCCCGAGGCGGGCAAGGACGCCAAGTTCAATCAACTGTCTCATGAGGCATTCAAGGGCATCATGGCTGCAACCGGTGCCCCTGAGATTATTCAAGAGGAGATGCTACAGAATATGCGCCTTCTGTCGGAGTTTGGGTATTATGGGGGGGATGCTTTAGAGCCTAGTCTTGCGGTGAGTTCAGACTTCGGCGATGCTTCTTAACCAATCGACATACTGATCTGTGCAATGTAGATCGTTGACGAACCATTGACGACTTGGGAGGAGTACATCAAGCAGGCTGCCGCTTTCGCCTCGTTGAAGTAGGCAATTAAATGTATAATCCCCTGTGTACATGCCAGGGGTAGCGCACTATATCGTCCCATATGAACAGAGCAAATGCTTATTCGATGTTCCACTAGATGTAGTCCAATTGAGCATGTCATTTACTATTGCTTTCTTCTGTAATTGATTGGTCAATTCTCCGTATAGCTACTTTTTATCTCAATCCATTCCTTCCACAGAGAAAGTTTTGTCTCGTTGCTGCACTCAAATAGGCCTTGCCTTGGTTTAAGATTGTATTCCCAGTTTTGTTGATTTACATGCAGTTATCTGATAAACTCAAGATTATCAAGTGCCTCCAACTCCATACAGTAGCTAGCATTCATCCTTATTGAGGCTTCCTAAGTTCATATGTCCACCCGTGATGAATGCGAACGCAGGTCCTCAATGCCATCCCCTGTTATATAATACCTACTCTTAAGATCTACCCCAGCAGAAGTATACCGGGAGTATACTCTACAATCTACTCACAATAGAGTCACGATAGAGGTAGATAGTTAGGGATATAAGAATAATTATTTATATACTTTGATTAGTTCTTGATGATCAATCTATACTATTAATACAGAGTTATCGTTAGTAGCAAGACCAGTCCCAGCTTCTTTACACTCTCCCGATTATTGAGTCTATACTCAGTAGACCGGGCTCTTCGGACTTGGGTCTAGTATTGATAGCTGTCTAGTGTAGTGATGGCGAGATTTTGATGCATCCCGATATTTATACATATATAGAAAGAAACCTATAGAGAGAGATATATATATCTCACTAGCCGAACCTATAATCATAAACCAGCTCTACACGGATTGATATACAACCTTTGATAATTTAGTTCAGTCGTTTCGACTAATCACAGTAGCCTAGAATATCCAGCTTGTAAGATATTGTGAGTGCTCAAAAATCCATATTCTGGGAGAGGGTGTTGGCCAGTACACATTTTTCGTTCGGGTGGTGATTACCCGTTAGTCACTCAACGAACCTCTTGAAAAACCCCCTTGATAAATTACTCTACGTATATTTTTACAATGCTCTCAGATCTTCTAGTTTTCTTATTATCACTGATGTCTAGTAGATTCTAGTCATTAAGATAAATTACATCTAACCAGATAGCTAACAGATCGCCGAGTCTTTGGACGAACCCCCGGGTGTAACTGTAAGGGCAGTTGCCTCAGGCAACAAGCACATCACTCCAAGCGAGGCGCTGGCAGGGCGCCCAGGCCCTAAATCGCCCCATTAAGATTGGTTCTGTTTGAATACACATACAATTCCCCTAGCGATCTGGACGCAATAGATCCTCCTGGTACTATTCATCCTAAAGCCTGTGGGCCTACGGCTGGCCTGATTACGGATGCCCAAAGCGCGTACGGTAACGGATGGTTAGAATATCTAAGATTGAAAACACGTAAAGCTTGTTGAATACTAGCGAATCTCTAATTTTTTGAAGCTAACGTTACTACTAAGACGCTGCCTTTTTGTGTCGCCTCGGCTTTAGAACTTTCGGGTATTTTTGGTAGTAGAGGCGATAGTTGGATAGCCTCGTTTCGAGGAGGTGCAAAAGGGAAGGTTGACCAGGTCCGTGTACCGGCGATGTGGAACTCTCGGAAGATGGCTGCAAATTCAGTCTCGTATAAGCATAAGTGGATCTCAATATCCATAATTCTCCTGAGTATAGCTCTCTTCGAGGATGTGCATAACTATCCTGTCTAGCCACTCATAGCACTCCTCCATATGGCTTGCGATGTAAATCTCAGCAGCCGTCCCTCTAGCGTCTCTCGGTAACATCCTAAACTGTAAGCTACATTGATTAACTAGTTATAACTAAACTTTCTGATTGACTAATAGGGTCTGGTCCAATCTACGATTAGCAATAACTACAACCGATTGAGAGGTGTTAAAAGACTATCCTGAAATCCCCTGTTTCGGAAAGTGACCGGACAAATGCTGACCAAGAATAGCGAAAAAAATTTTGATTTTTCTAATAATAGTATCACTTTGTTATTGCATGTAATCTGATCGCTGAACGCCGTAGGTAGAAAGGGCAACGATTGCAAATCGCGGTGACGCATCTTATGCAAGGCTACGCCGATGCCCCGCCGGAGATAGTGATGTTCTGACCTGGCCAAACGAACACCTGTCAGATTTGGGCCCCGACGCCATCCATGATAAGATGATAAATCATACGCCTCTGGAATTCGGGAATAGGAGCACATACCACTGAGCCATTGGGCATCCTCTGAAGCTAAGAAAGCCACCACTTTGGCGATGTCGGTGGGGACGCCCATGCGACGCATCGGGGTCCGAGCGGAGACGAAGGCTTCAATATCGTCGATGGTCCACGATGCATCCGCACCGGGGATGTACTTGTACCCGACTTCTGCGGCCATATCTGTCTTCACCCCACCGGGCGCAACACTATTGACCGTAATGCCTCGGGGCCCCAATTCAGGCGCAAAACACCGCGCAAATGCCTCGACGGCGCATTTGCTCCCGGCATAGACCGCATGCTCCGCCAGCGAAACGTGGGCCGAGATACTGGAGGTTAGAATGAGACGGCCATTGTTGGAGAGATGCTGGGAGGCCGCTTGCGCGACAAAGAACTGGCCGCGAGTGTTGACGCTGAAGACACGGTCAAACTGTTCCGGGGTGACTTCGCCAAGCTTGCCGAAATGTTCGACCCCCGAGTTGGAAACAACAATGTCAATCTGGCCAAGTCGGGCCTGGACTTCTTGGAATAGGGTTTGGATCTCGTGGGGGTTGGAAACATCCGCCTGAATGCTGATCGCTTTACCCCCATTGGCTGTGATATCGTCGGTCAGCTCCTGCGCGGTGGAGGAGTTGCTTCGGTAGTTGATGACAACAGCGGCGCCACGACGAGCCAATTCCCGTGCAATCCCGGCGCCGATCCCGCGGCTGGATCCAGTGACGAGGGCAACCTTGCCGTCGAGTGGGGTTGTAGTGGACATTTTGAATGCAAGAAGAGAGCCGTGATAATGCCAGAGAGCTCCGGACACCTGTGACTGATTGCGAGTTGATATGTGTGGACTGTTCCCTGGAAGAGTGGCTCTCTTCCTGCCTCCGCTCTTTATAGGCAAGCCCGACGGCTGGCGCATAACCTGTCATCCTTTGCTCGGACTGATCACAAAAACAAATACCGAACCGCTCGCATTGTATGTGTCGCCATTTGGCCGAAGACCGAGGATTATTCGCGAGGTTCGAGCCGACGGTGCGAGGGCCTTGATGGAGACTGGCCGTAATGTTCTGAATGGTAGATTAACATTTTATATCACTAGAGATTTGTACTGTGTGAACTGGAGCTTGCTCTGCTGTATCTAGAGTTATACGTTCTACATTTCATACCATGGCACCGACTACCAAACCAAGCTTTGAAGGTAAATAAGCGCTCCGCCTCAGGCCATCATTTCTGAGTGGGTCTAACGTACCTTTGAGGGTACAGAATGGCTAGATGTCAGTGAGCTAGCATATGAGTGGGCGGAGAGCTACGACTCCAAGGTAGATGACCCTTTCCGGGCTCATCTCACACTTGTCTAACCCGAATTACAGGACTGGCCACGCCTTCGGTCTATTCTAGCCCCTACTCTCACGGTATGGCACCAACGGCCAGGCCCCAATCTCCGGATGATTTAGTAACCTGGAACGATGAAACCATGTAGATCGATTACAACAAAGTCAATAATTCCAAGTTCTCTGATCTGCCTGCAGACGACTTTGTCGAGATGATGAAGGACCCACTGTTCTTAGGCGACCCCAATATCGACTCGCAGCATATGCTCGGCCTGACCAAATGGGAGAAAACGTCGGACGATGAGATTGTCAGTCACTCTCAATCGAGGGCTGCTCATGTCCGGTGGGAGGAGGGACGGGCCGCGGTGGCGGCGAAGGGGCATGGACATGGAGTTGTTACCACCACGTATCGGAAGGTTGATGGGGTATGGAAATGGGCGGGGATCAAGACATTAGTGCGCTGGAATGAATACGAGTTTGAGAGGGTGTTTCGGGGAGCTGCTGGCAAGTTCGACTAGCGTGAGGGCGAGGCTATGAGGGATTGCCAACGGGAGCGTAGAGCTTCAAGCCCTAAATAACCAGCAATAATAAAAACCCAGATGGCGATTGGGAGCCACGGCAGCTAGAGTATTTCTTACCCTGGAATCACTTGTCTTTCTCATCGGCCATGTATCGGAATGTTTCATCCTGTACCCTGTATTTGTGACGGCCCAGTCCCTATAGCAGGCCTGACGTTATTCTTGTTTTTTGTTTTTGTATCCAAGATATACGATATGCCAGCGCTTCACTCGTGGAATATCTTCTTCTTCGAGCGATTCTCTCGTATTAGAGCTAACCAATTAGATCGAATCATCTACGTTGGCTTGAGCCGTCACATCTTACGAATTAATGGATGACGCGGATCCTCCCCGTACAATGTATCTTTAGCTGCCACTTTGTGAGCTCCAAATGGCTATCTACATTTGAATAAGTGTTCAGCAAAATCATTGTTTTCAACACTTTGCCCCACCATTTATTGATTGGGCTGGCCCCTGCCTATCGGTGTGAGACGTAATATGCAGGCTCGTCGGAAACTACAGCCGCAAAGAAAAAGTAACTTTTATCAGCAGTCATTGTAGGGAGCGGGTATTTCATGCACAGAAAATGAGTAAATCTCCTTTCTGTTAATGTACCTGTGCCTGATGTGACTATAGCTTCCACTTTCTGCGGAAGTGGCAGTGGTTTCGCTTGCTAAATTGGCCGATTAAAGAAAAAATACATAGAGAGTATCACTCTCAAAGTGCTGACAACAGTATTGACTGAAAAGAGAAAGAGGAGATGTAGTTCGGACTTCTGGAGGCCCACCCAGGACAATGGCTGGCTCAGCCTCGGGAATGATGATCGATGATATCCCGACGCGGTGCTCCTGAACATCTGCACTGGCCACTATTGTAATGACTCCTCTCCTCCTAGTGGAGTGATAATATTGTGCCCCGCTGCAAGACAAATACGAGGAAAGGCGATCATCGGGCAATCGCCGTATTGATCAGGGGTAACTTTTGCTTTTTCTTTTGTCGATGGCACGGAAATAGTAAGTGTGTGTAGAAGCCAAGAAGAAGGAAATCAGGGGAATAGAAAACGACAAAAGGGGTCCTCTTAACCTAAGGACAACTGCTCCGCCGATGAGTGCTATATAACTGCGCCATAGATTGTATTTGCATTGAATCCGGTCATCCGTTCGATATAGGAATCACGGCTCTTGAACGATTGTGTTATTGGGTACTTTAGTCGGCTCCATGAGGTTCTATTTCTCCGAAGTTGTGTCCATTCTCTCCGGCGTGCAACTTGCGTTCGCTGCGGGTCTTGATTTGGCACAACCTCCCGATGCAAGCACAACCGGGGACAACCTTCTGCAATGCGTGAAGGGTGCCTTGAACGAATACTTGAGGGACTATCGGATCGTGACTCCAGATAGGAAGGAGTACGAGACTGTTTCGACTGGTGTCATCTTGTAATTCACCCATCCGAAATCCTCTAAATCCAGGCTAACTCTCATAAGGGTCCGCCAATACCCAGCCGTGGTAACATACCCTACTGAGATTGAGGAAGTAGTGAAGCTTGTCAAGTGTGGCTATGACAATGGATACAAAGTTTCACCGCGGTCTGGAGCTCATCAGTAAGGCCATTCGTCTCCGGGCTTACTCACGCACAGAGCTGACCATGAACAAGCTTCGAGAATTGGTCCGCGCTCAATGGAACATTGGTTATCGATATCTCGCATATCGACCATGTTAAACCCTCGTCTGATTTAAATACAGCGGTGGTTGGAGCAGGTGCAAGACTAGGCACTGTTTACAGCATCTTGGGCAAGTACGGGCGCACCTGGGTTGCCGGGATCTGTCCATCTGTTGGCTTGGGTGGCTATATCAGTGTTGGCGGGTATAATATGCAAATGCGCAAGTACGGCCTTGCGGTGGATTGGCTGGAGTCAGCTAAGGTTGTCTTGGCAAATGGGACCATCGTCAATGCATCGGAGACAGAGAACCAGGATCTCTGGTGGGCTATGAGAGGAGGTGGCACATTCGGCCTCACCGTGGAAGCTGTATTGAAACTCACCACGATACCTCGGTCGGCTATGCTGTCCATGAACGCCCCTAAGGAATCTCGACTGGAGGTTCTGAAAAGATTCGTCAACTGGGCGCCGGCACAGGATCCTCTGTTCAATTCTCAGCTAAACCTGTACGGCGACCATGCCAATATCTTGGGCTGGTATATCGGAGAGTCAAAGGGCAACTTGGATGCCCTCATGCATGAGTCTGGACTTCTTGCTGTTCCCGGCGCACAGTTTAACATTACTGGTAACTGCAGTACTGAAAATTCGCGTAACTTCTGGGTATACACACAGCAAACCTGCACGGATGACGAGACGGCCCACGGATTGAGCAACCTTCTTTATAACGTTGTACCGGATGACATTGTGCCGATCAACAATGTCTCATACAGCTTTGACGACACACCTGCTCTCCCGGATGAGCCTCAGGCAATGCTGTGGCCTCATCTGGGAATCGTGGAGAAAACTTACGTCCAAAGGCTTGGTCATTCCAGCCTCAGTGATGAGGACCTGCAATGGATTATTGAGAGAACCGGACAATTGCCCGCTGAGTTGGGTGTTTGGGCTGAAATCACCACGTTTAACATGTCCAGCGCTCCTCCGTCGACCAGCTCATTCCCTTGGTTTCAGGATGCGGAGATCATGTTTCGCGTTGAGGTGAAGAAGGTTGAGAACGAGGAGGTGATGCGGCAAGGACAGCAGTTCATAGATGAACTGGACCGGCTCATGCTTGCAAAATTAGGGTAAGGTCTCCCTCGATTGATCTAGAATATAATTGTCTCACTAACAAACCCGATTGTGGTTGTCACAGAACCGCCTCTTATGCGGGTTATATTGATGCCAAAATCCAGGTCGACCCTCACCAAGCATACTGGGGTACGAATGTCGGTCGACTGGCTGAGGTGAAGGCTGCATATGACGAGAGTGACTTGTTCAGCAATCCTTTCTCTATTCGACCCAAGGCCTAGATACCTGACAGACGGGCCATGGCATGTGTGGGTGCCATGCTCGAAATTGGTCATAGACAGCTTGCATACTGAATCCACCGGATGCGTGTCTGCACACATGGGGTGATATCATTATCATTATTATTCTCATGTTTCTGTTTTTCTAGAGTCCTAATCTGTATATTACTCATGTATTAGTTCTCGTTACTACATTTCTGAGCTTTAATGTACTGATTTGCAATCAACACTGTGGCCCCTTGCGGCTTAGGGAAGTCCGGGCTAATTGAGATGTGATCAAGAGCTTGGGATATTATGGCAGGTCACATTGTCCGACCCGGAAAGGATTTCTCTTCTCAACAGGACAGCAGGTATAGGGACTCCATATGCACGTCTATACCTAGTCCACTGCAAGTAAGGAGCCACAAAACATGCCGAACTCGTCCGTGATAGTATACTAGACAGCTTTAGGAAACATTTACCGAAACCTTACGAGGGGGAGTAGATATACAACGCCTATCATACCACCGGTATTGTAAGAAAGGGGACTGTACACACAACGCTTAGAGATGGTATGGAGCTGCCTCGTCACCAACCAACTTCCCCACCTGGTCAACCAAACCTGCTAAGTGCTCATCCAACGGACCCGCCTCGACCGCGTCCAGATTTGCCTGCAACTGTGTGAGGCTAGATGCACCAATGATCACAGAATCTCCATACTGAGGGCCTAAAGCCGAATGGTAGATAGTCCAGCGTAATGCCAGCGCATGCCCACTAATCCCCACCGCCTTTGCTGCCTTTGCTGTTTCGTCAACTGCGGCCAGGACCGCTGGTCTAAAATACGTATTTTGATAATTTTTGCCCATGTCAGTCTGAAGGCGCGTTAGTGTGTGACGGACTTGTCAGCACGCTGATGAGCGACCTACATCTTTGTCCCAGCGTGAACCGGGCGAGGTGGATTCGGGCGAAACCTGGCCCGTGAAGAGGCCTGCTGCTGCGGGACTAACAGGCAAGAAGAGTTCAAGTTAGCACTATCACCCAGCTACCTTGCGGATTGCGTTGTGGTCTTACCTGTATGCGTAAAACGCTATGCCGTGCCGTCTAAGAAGAGGGAAGAGCTGTGTTTCTGCGGAGCGGATGATTGCATTGTACCGGCCCTGGTACACACTAGGCTTCACCAGACCATGTTTCTCACAGATGGTCAGGATCTCTTCGACCTCCTCCGCGGTATAGTTGCTTAAGCCAAACCGAGCGAATTTCCCGACCCGGTACTCAGCATCTATCGCTCGGCACGTTTCCTCAAATGGGGTAGCCCGGTCAGGTGCGTGTAAATATAAGATATCCACCTTATCCGTCTTTAGCGCTTCGAGGGATGCCGTGATACTTTCTTTAACTCTATCCGCCCTGTGGGATCCAGGCTTCCACGACAGGACTTTGGTGGAGACTGTGGCCCAAGAAGGAACATGCAGATCACCTAGGATCTTTTCGGAGGTACCCGGGGACCCCACAGGGTACGCCCGAGCCGTATCCAGGACGGTAATATTTCTCGCCTGGAGGGTGGTCAGGATGGGAGATGCGGTTGCCTCATCGTAGAATTTGGCCTGAGGGGATCCTGTGCCGAAAGCAGCGGTGCCGAAAACAACCTGTGGATGTGCTGATGGTGCCATGGTCAATGGTCGATAATGAGGTAGCAGAGACTCTGTATTGGGGGAACCTAAATAAGTGGCTGTGAACTTGCCCTACTTTTACATTTATGAGAAGGCGCCGGTTTTCGGCCTTCTCGGAGTGCCGCATTCATTCGCTCGCCGGTCGGTTTTCACCCACAAGTGCCTTCACCGATGGATTAAGGCATAACCGGCTATGTGGGAGGTTCGCGAAGTGTCCCACATATCCATTATCTCAGCCTCTCGAATGGAACGAGGCTCCAGGGCATGGGGGACAACTGGAGCCAGTAGCCTTACTGGCGATCCACCGACAAGCCCCGTCCTGTCCCGTCCCCCAAAGTCTGCCGGTGGGCCCAACGACTAAAATGGCAGTAGCCAAAAGTATTGATTCGTACTTACCTGCTGCATGTAACCAGAGAGAATTCATCCTAGGGAGAATATCGTGCCTTGGGTACATGTAGACTGGAGCATATCCACGAATACCAGTTACCTAAGAGGCTATCTCCATCTGTATGTCTGTATGCAAATCGGTGCAGATACGATGGGGATATCCGGTTACTCAACTCATTCGCATAGCTCTCGCTAAATGCACCCACTCTATCCTGCCAAGTCGTGTATAACTGGCTGAATCAGACCAGTACCTAAGGGTTATAATTATACAGTCCTAGGTTTGATCATGTTTGTATTGTTTGGATATGTTGCCCCTGCCTAGGTACATCTTCATGCATAGCCTTGAATACCATGGCAATTAGCCAACCGAGTCAAGCAAAGAACAGCCCGTGAAACAACCGAGATATTATTGCCCCACTACGGGAAGGAGAAAGAGAGAATAAATAAAAGTAGGGGAAGAGAACAAAGAGAACAAGGAGGCTTCCACGAGACAAGGCTGGTGCTCAACGCCAGCTGAAAATTAACTAAGTCCAATCGTCAGATCGGAAATGACATTAAATTATACATCCACTTCGTAAAATCAATAGTGTATTCAGAGACACGGTTCCCAACCCCGAATTCGATCGAACTTGGCACGAGCTTGCTTCTTTAGATCCGCGAGTAAAGGCGATATTAGGGAGATATCCCCGGTCCGAGTGCCATTTATTGTGGGACTGTATTGTTGATTGAGGCTTTGGATCAACACTCCGACCTTGGCGAGCTCAATTCGAAGAAGATTGGCCTGTAAAACCCGCTCTTCCCCTTGGTCCAGCTGATACGACCCGAGAGAAAGTCGCACCGACGTGGGAGACTGTCTTCCCTGGCTATCGAGCCCACATATTACCCGATCAAACCCTTCAAGAATATGGATTAATAGGGCGACGAGTTCCACCAGTACAAGGATGCCCTGTTTATGATGGGGACTAGTGCACTCCAGGACCGAGATACAGACCGCCATGGTCGCCTTGTGCTTGATGAGGAACTCGTCAAAGGCGACCGTCTCCGATTGAGGCCGAACCCCAAGCTTCGCTAGTTCTTGCGGTAGGATACTTTGACAGTAACACGTGGTGCCAAATAATGAAGCGTGCGATGTGGAGGTCGATGAATGAGGAGGGGTAGGTAAGTTAGTAGCCCTGGCCGCAACGCTGGTCGGGTTGTATGAGTCGGCCAGCGGAGGATTGAGAAGATTAAATTGGTTATCCAGGTCGATCTCCTTGCTGGGGAAGGAATCACTGGGAAAGTTATAGTCCCAATCTTGGAGTAATTCCTCAGGAAAGCGGGGAGTCGTTGAGGGGGAAAACGGCTCCTGGAGAGACGGGGTGCGTAGGGAGTTCTTCTCGTGGCGCTTATATGCCGCACGTTTGACCCCCCGTAAGGACACCCCATAGACGCAGGAAATGTTGCGGCTATGACAGCGCCGGCAGGATGGCCTATCCCTGGAACACTTCACTTTGGCAGCGTTGCAACTGTCACAGGCATTGCGAAGGGGCAGTTCGTCTGTGCCCACGTTGGCAGCCGAGGCTGTCGCGGATTCCGTCGTCACCGGGAGGGATGCCAATTGCGTACCCGAGATAGGCATGGTGATTGCAGGAGAACGAGATTCGTCGGCGAAAGCTTTGATCCAAGTGCGTGTGGTCATCATTCAATTCAATATATCATTCTGCCTTATAAAAGCAAATGTAAGATTTGGTAGAAAATAATTCGGCAAAACTTTCACTCTGCCCTTTAAATTCCCGTTCAGGTCCTTCCTCTTTCCTTTTTTCTGTCGTAACAAAGTTCAATCCTGATGCAGTAACTTTGGTATCAGATCATCGTCAAGGATCTTCAGCTGTATGGGGTCATGACATCCTTTGGCCGCCGATCAACTACTTATGGGACTTATGGAAGAGGTGGCACTTTCTTTCCTAATCTCCTGGTTGATAAGTCATATGCAACTCTCTTGTCTTTCTTTTTTTTTTTTTTTTTTTTTTTTTTTTTTTTTTTTTTTTTTTTTTTTTCTATTTTTTCCTGTTTTTTCCCCCATTCTGTTTGTGCAGGTAAGAAAACAAGAAACTTCATATTTACGGATACTACTTCGGAGATCCAACAGATCTGCATTTATTCCCACTTTTTATTACATATCTACATAAGGGTAATAAAATATTTTCCGTGTCTCCGTCCTTTTGAAGGGCTATGCAGTGTTGGTGTGAAATTCTGTTCCGAACGGGAGAGATCCCCAAGGATATGTGGAGCCATACCTCAGGGTACAGCGTGATTTACTTCGCAGCGGTGAATATGCCACAAACTAGCATGAACTTCTGGCCATGACCTGTCTGGTGGGGTCAGTGAGGTTCGCAGGTCTCGGCTCAAGCGGTCACGGTTGTGGCTGGCTGACTCTACCGGAGTGGAATGCTGATAGTGCGAATCATCAGCTGAAGTGGACCAATCTTACATGGAACTAGTTGTAAACTAAAGTCACTACGCGAGCTGCTGGAACGTGTGGAGCTTGGGCTGGTTGTAGAGCCTGATAGTCTAGTAGATAGGGAAGGGAAGACGTTCTGTACCCACGTAGCCTCAATAGGCTAGGTTTGACCGGTTAAATGCACCGTCGATACTGTGATCATAATCGTAAGCAGCATATCGCCTAAATAGTACGCTCTTCTCTTTTCCTATCCTGCTAGGGGTAGTGGGTCATTGCAGTTCTCAGCTGCCAAGTCCACAGGGCTTGCTGTACTATTGCCTCTTCATCTGGGTCTCACATTATACAAAAGGCTATCTGGGAAACGCTGGTTGGCAAGGATATGCCCTCAGTACCTTGATCAAGACCGCAATAGCGGAGCACATGCATAGTCGATTGTCGATTCCCAGTGGCACCTCCAAAGCCTATGCTTGAACCAAAAAGAACAGGCACCCAAAAGCGTAGATTATTACATATCTATACAAGCCCACCAATTCGCCATAGTTGCTCCCCCGAGAATAACAACAAAGACTAAAAGAAAGCAATGAAAAATATAGCATATGCATCTATCATATATGTAGATCGCAGCAGACCTTGCATCACTGGATACTCCCTAGTATTTCTCGTAGAACAGGACTCCCGGTGATGTCGAATACCTTCTTGATGTAATCCACTTCCAAGGAGAAAGGCTTGCCGATGACATTGGGCACATATCGGCCAGCCAACCTTCCAATCTCTCCTTGCCAATTAGCCACATCAGACCTAAGCAGGAATGAACGATACGCATCCACCGTAGTCCGTAAATGGCTTGAATGGAAGGGCGTATCGATCCCAGACAGAGGAATGGTTGCTCGGCCGCGCTCCAGCTTGATTGGAGCAGAAAGCTGGTTGCTTTCCTGTACAAGCTTTGCGATAATACTTTCAAGACTATTGGAAGCCTCTAGGGGCTGCTTGCCGTGCACGATTTGGTCAAGAACTTTGCCAAGGACATAGAGGTTCGCAGTCTGTCACAATATGAGTATTGCCCCCAAGCTCTTTACCGATAGGAAAGCCTAATTCGATGTACTTACAGTTCCTGTGCAGACATACTGCTCTCCTTCCACGTTGAAGTTGGCAATTTCCAGCAGCTGCTGGCTTTCAGCAGATATTGCCCGAACAATGTGGGACAGGTCCTTAGGTGTGAAACCTGTACATATTAGACCACAGCTGCAGCAGATACGCCAGGCAAACTTACCTTTACCAACCCGTTTTGGGTTCGCGGCTATCATCCCAAACTCAGGGCCCTCCTTGGCTCCCGTGTTTGAAGAATACCTCATAATAAGCCCACGATAAAAGGCAATCTGCGCGATGGCCCAAATCGAGACTCGGTCGAGGAGGGAACTCAACGCTCCTAGCTCACCAAGAGAGTGACCAGCATACATCGCTCCTTCCTGAATGTATCCTTTCGCCTTCAGCACGGCGAAGGCGACCTTTTCCAAAACAAGAATGGCAGGCTGGGTGAACATGGTGACAAATAACAGGCCACGAGGCTCCGAGAAAGTGTAAGACGCGGAATTGGGTGTCAAATTTGGCAGCAGAGGGCGCTCTGTGGTGCTACCATCCGGTAGAACCACGGTAGTCGACATGGACAGATAGGTGTCTCTGATAGCTCTCCCTTTCTTACCTCCAAAGTGTACCGTGAGGTGTTTGGGGTTGTTCTTGACAATTTCAAGTAGTGACCACCCTATACAAGATTTTACCTACATTAGCGCTGTGCTCTCACGATTGTGTTTGAAGCTATACAGGGTGCAAGGCCACTTACCATAGGTATCCTTAAACTGTTTATCAACATCATCCCAAATGGCCTTGGCTAATGGGCTGCTCTTGTAGAGGTCCATACCCATACCCTGGGATGCGCTCCCTTGACCAGTAAACAGATAGGCTGTCCCAGATTGTTCAACCTCCACATCAGCTTCCATGACCTTTCTAGAATCGCTCTTTCGAACCACTTCAATCTTGAAGCACATGCGGCCTTGAGCCATGGCAATGTGCTGCAGATGGACCACTAGCGATTCTAACGGCAACACCATATCCACAAACGACACCTCGAACCGCCTAACTCTTTGTCGGTCGCCATCCAACACAAGGTGATCAAGGGCTGCAGCAGCCACAGCGGAGGTATACATGCCATGGCAGATTGTCCCTGGAAGATTTGCAAGTTGTGCGAAGGTCGGTGACGTATGAATTGGGTTGTAGTCCTTTGAAATGTGGCTGTACTGGTGGCCGTCCTTCGGCATCTGTACGTCGATGGAAGACTTCCCAGACCAACCCGGCTTTTCCAGTTCGACCCGAGCTCCTGACATCAGTGTTCCTTTTCGCTCGAGGAAGTCAAGGACAGGGTTTCCAAGGCATGGACCGTATTGGAAGCTGACTGAGCCATTCTTCTGTCGTTCTCCAGTTCCACAGTCGAGAAAGACGGAGCCTTGAACTTGTAAACTCCCAAATTTGGCTATGCTCTGGTAGGTGACAAAGGATTCCAGTTCAAATATAAGTGATTGTCCAATGATTGAAGGAGAGTCAGTATCAAGGTGGAGCCACTCCCTATCACGGAGGACAGCCTCATCCTCATCTGAAGACGCGGTAACAGCCCACCTTTGGTGCCTGGTACGTCTGAACGTGTTTTCAAAGTCATGAAACTCTCCACGAAAAAGAAATTCAGACGTGACTACCATCACCTCTTTGGCGTCTCGATAGATGATAGCTTCGACTAGGACCAACTTGCCAGCAGCCTCGATTGTGACGGCTTTCACACGCGCCGTCGAGGTTACTGTATCGCCCAACGATAACGGAGTGGCCCCTTCAACATACTCAAATTTGTTTGATCGATGAACCAGAGCTAGAAGATCACCATCGATATCCTTGAGCACGAGTGGCTGGGTTAACGATTCCCAGGCAGCCAGGATGCCAACGTTAATAGGCAGCGTATCAGAGCTCGAAAACGGGAGGTCTTTATTCTCGAAAGCACAACCAGTTGCCAATGACAGGTCAGTCAGCAAGCGCCGGGTGAGAGTCACCTCTGGGCCATGGAATGTGGAATGAACCGTCAGGTTCGGGTCAATATCCTTGCCAAACCATACTTTACTGTAAAAAGACTTGATTTGCGCATTTCGACCCTCCATGACTTCGGTTATAGCCCGGCTGCTTGTGTCAAAATTATACCTGAGGGGTAACACCACCGAGCTCTGACTATATGCACTAGGCTGATGCACCTCAACTACAATGTCTCGACCATTGTGACACTGTACTTTAATGCATGACCTCGATTCAGAGTTAGAAGGCACCGGGACCACTAACTCAGACCTTTCAAAATTGAAATGTTTGGCGATGTGCCGGGGAGAGTCAAGTAGTGAACGAAATGGGTTCTCTCTACGTTTGTGACCCTGCGTAATATATTTGTCAAACAATAATGCCTGGAGCGCGCCCATAATAGCATGAACAGGCTGCTCCAGAGTGCTGGACGCGACGGAGGTCTCGCTCTCAGCCTCAGAAACTTCTGATTCCGGTCCACTTGACGCAGTGGAACAGGAGTCAGGAGTCTGACAGCGACTCTCCTGCTGGGTCTCTACGCCGATTCTTCGACGAGACTTCTGGAATCGGTCAATCAGACCGTACACAATCCCGTCTAAAATATCCTGGGCGGATTCATCCGATCGTGTGGAGTGTGCGGCGGCCACTGGGCCATGAAGCACGCAAACTCGGCTAGCATCTTGGCCGACAACAGCGTCAAGATCCTCGGACTGCCAGAGGGAGTCTTTCTTGAAGTAAAACTCGAAGTCATCGTCAAGGGTCGGGATAAAGTTCACTGGCTTTTGCCCAGGCTCTTTGCATCTTGCGATGAAAAAGGATGCATCTTCGGGACTGAGAAGTTGGACGCCCGCTAAGGGGCACACCTTTACAAGGCTTTCCAGGAACACATTTGGGTCTTCTTCCAAAGTCGAGGTGGACACTGCTTCTCCATCGCCTACCGTCAGTCGTTCTAATGTCCTCGAGGCGATATCCTGGACCAAACGGATATATGACGCATCAATCCACCGCTTCTGGTGATCGACATACATCAGCTCTACCAACCTGCGCAAGACTTCCATGTATGTCATCTGGCTAATCTCGACCACATTAGCTTTCGAGTCGCGGCCGAACCAGGGTTTGGCGTAGTCAGAGTTGAGTCGCTCGATTATGTATTTTCTGTTCTTCATGAGATAGGCGATCCGATCCTCCCTCGGAAGGTTAAAGACCGTTTTATCCATCTCCGCCCATAGCATGACACCACGATTGGCAATCTTATGTATAGGCTCCCCCATCTCCGATTTCACAGTGACGATGCCTCCTGCAGAACCGGTATATGTTTTCTCCCATTCATTGTCGGATACCCCTGGCGTATTACATATAAGCTCCTTCACTGCCTGAGATGTATGTGCCTCTTGAGACACCATCATGCGACTGCCCAGCAGGACTCCATCAAAGGGCATCTCGGGGTACCCGAGCTCAATGGACCAAGTACCCGTGAGGTAAGGGTAGATATCATCAGTATTTCCAAATCCACTCCCTGCCACCAGATATATATTCGTACATCTACGTATAGCGGCATACATGCTTAGCATCGGGGCATGAAAGTCTTCGAAAGAGTGATGGCCGCCCCCACGCCCTCCAGTCCATTGCATGATTATTGGAAAGTTCGGGTGTGCCTTGGCGATATCGATTACATCCCGTATCGCTGGCACGGATCCTGGCTTGAGGGAGATATGCTGAATTCCTATAGAGTTAATATACTCGGCCACTATCTCGGCAGATGGCACCCCAGCTCCGATGGTTAGGCCCTGGATGTGATACTGGTTTCGAGACAGTTGCTGCAGCAGAGGGATTTGCCAGCTAATGGCCTTCGGGTTTGCGTATATTAAGTTGACCGTGACCCCCCGCCCTTGAGGGATGCTTTGAAGCACTTTCTTGACCGCCGTTGAGAGATCATCTTCTTTATAATAACCCCCACCAGCCAGCTCCACATGATAACCGGCGTTGACGATGGCCGAAACAACATCCCAATGCGCTGTAGTCGGCGTCATACCAGCGACCATGACGGGGGGTGTACCTAACAGCTCTGTGAGTCTGGTTTCTAATCGAACTAGGCCTCCAGCCGATGCTGATAATCGTGGTCGGAACCGCTGGCCCCATGGCCGGATTTTGGTGGACGAATCGAGAAGTGATGGGGACAGCAGGTCAACTATGTTCCCCATTTCCTCATCCCGTTTATCAGTCTGGAGGGCGCTTATTATTCGAATCCCGCGTCCATCTACATTCAGCTTGGCCAACGGAGCCATGACGGGGTCAAATGAAAGGATGTGAGTGGTGGACCCAGGGAGTGCCAGAGTTGCGGGCCAATCACAAATCTCAAGCAGGATGGCATCTATCAACATCGGAATCAGGTTTGAAGTCGACGACTGCTTGATATCGTGTCCACTCCTGGTATGCCGAACTGACAGCCGGAGCTGGGCTCCGATGACCACTTTGTCGGTAAATCGTGTTTTCAATTCAGTTGCGATATCGTTTAGGTGTGGTGTATGGAATGGAATGCTGATAGGAAGAAATTCGTGAGTGAATATAGGCTTGCGGCTGCTAAAGGGAACCCGGTTCTGATCATTGCTGGAGGCAGCTATCGATGTTAAATAGCTGTCCAGGCGTGCTAATGATCCCGCAGGCCCTCCGATCACCATCCGATCACGCGTATTCACCACGCTCATATGTACTTTCTCGGAGGAATCGAGACTTTCATTGATCTGAGCAATTGTTGACTCGGCCTCGGAAAGTTGCATCCCAGAGATATCTAGCATGCACGACGGAGATATCTCGGTATTTGCAGGTACGGAAACTCGTGGTGTGGATTTGTAGCATTGAAATCCAATCCAAAACAGAAGTTCCAAGGCCATTTCCGCATAATGGTAGAACGATGCCCATGTATCCGACAATGCAACAACCACTGCAGTTAATATGCCCTGGGAGTGGCCCGCGAAGCTGCTGAAATGGGACCCCAACTGTCCTGGTGTAAGGCCCAGGAGATGACATGAAACGGCGTACCGGGCTAGGCTAAGCAGACCTGTGATCGGCATACTAACAGTTGCCTCCGCCATTTCTGTCGGGCCTGGAATAGTTTGTGGATCGCGCATCCAAGATTCTAAATCCAAAGGATGATTAAGTTGAGTACTGGCCTCAGGAGATCTGGAGAGATCGCGAAGGCGGCCACCAGCAACGCGGAAAAGATCGGCCAAGAATGGCTGGTAGGTATTGTAAAGCTCCCTCAACTCCTGGATGCATACTGTATTTCTAGACCCTTGTCCTCCAAAGATGCCCACAAGCTGAAAGTTCCCTCGTAGTGCCTCCTGCAAAAGTGCGCTCTGAGGACCCCCATACGCCCCGGGCATCGTACACGCTGCCCGGTAGTATGTCTCAAGCCATCGTTGACGTTCAGCTGGACTCTTCGTAATCTGGGATATCACCGCATGTACCTCCGAGTTCCGTAAAAGTTGATCGTCAAACGCGCGGACCACTGCTCGAAGGGCTGATGGAGGTGTTGCTTCCTGGTCAAGTAAATATCGAATAAAAGACAACACTAATTCAACTGGGCTTCTAGGACCGTGCGCTGATTCGCTGCTTGTGGGAAGTTGTACAAGAGACCAAAGAAAATCGTCTCTCTGTCCCTGGAGAAAATTCCAATCGTCAAGATCAATAATAGTTAAAGAGACTAGTACGCCCTGGAAGATTAGGGAAAGCCGGCCCTGCATCTCAGCTGGCGATGAGGTTGGAACTGCACGGTCCGAATGGATCATATTAGCTGTTGGGATGCCTCCAATGTACACACTCTCAAGACTGAAGCTAAAGGGAAGGCATAATCCTGCAAAATGGGTCTGTTGCTTATTAGTGCCTTGGGTCATATCCCCCCTTGATGATCATGTCGGTGAGAGGCCACAGACAATGTGCACTGAAATCAAGCTATTTCAACGGCACAAAGCGAGATACAACCACGGCCTTTCGGGCTGTATTTGCTCACCGATCCTAGGCTGGCCAAGCTTCGGCCACTGCACCCCAGGACCGGCGATGATAACCGGCAGTATGGACCTATCTTTTTTACATGGCGTGATTGGCCAGGACCCGCTGAGTGGAAATCCCGGGTGTCTCGGTCACTACTACGGACTTCGGCTTTGTGCAGTAGAGACCGGCCATGGAGAAAGTGAGAGATCATAGAAGGCAACTTATTGGATCGACGCCACCGATCGCCAACACCGATCGCCGACGGACAGGTGGGGCCGGTATCCAGCAGCCCTAGGTGCATGGATATGGTCAAATTAAGAAAGAATTTTTCATGAAAGTCTTAAAAGAACAGTCTCACTGGCTCGCTCGTACTCCATGTTTCATGTCCCACGGCCGTCAACTTATCCCTTCATACAGCTGTGTCAGTGGTTCGCTGAGCTACGCGGAAATGACTACCCAGACGGCCTCAGTTTCGAAGCTGCCGGATGATCAGGACGAAATAGCATTCAAACTCTTAATTGAGCTTTTATCGTAAGTCCCAAATGTGGCGAAAGGTCAATCTGTCATGATGATAACTAAATCTTTGGCGCCTTGTATGTCACGTACAGGTACCATTTGGCGTCACCCGTGCAATGGTGAGTCTCACACGTGCGCAGGCAGGCTATGGGTAGCAGAATGAGTGACATTGACCAGGATCGAGACGCAAAATGAGCTGTTGCAGCATAATCCACCGATTCATCGCCTTGTCGAAGTCGGACCGCGCACGACATTAGCCACGATGGCTAAAAAGACCGCTGAAAAACGACATTTCACACGCTCCCCAGCGCAACGCTCAAAATTTTCATTCCTTTCAACTGCCGATAACTCCAATGATATTCATTATGAATATGAACAGGAAGAGGAGGTATCTGATAAGGCCGCGGGACCAGCCATAAAAGTGGAGAATTCCATTTCAGAATCCGAGAATCCTCCTGCAGCACCTCAACCCACGCCTCAAGCCCCATCGGTTTCCCAGTCAATGAATCGAGTTCCTACTGAACAAGTACCTCTCTCTGCAAGCCATATCCTGGTGGCATTAGTTGGCGAGAAACTTAACAAACCCTTTGATCACATCCCAACAGATTCCACTATCCAGGACTGCTCTAGCGGTAAGAGAGAAAACCGGAGTTGGCCTTCCTTAAATAAAGCTCGCTAATGTTTCGAACAGGAAGGTCAACGGTTCAAAATGAAATAATTGGTGCATTGGTGTCGGAGTTTGGGAGGCTTCCAGATGGAGCCGAGTACATGCCACTGAAGGCGCTGGGTGACGCTCTGCAGGCCGGGTTTTCCCACCAGCCTGGCAAGCAGATGTCCCCACTCCTCTCCAAATTTATCAATGGTAAAATGCCCTCTGGGTTTAATAAGGCTGCAATTTACGACTATCTGGAATCTTCCTGGGGTCTAAATAAGGATCATTCTATTGTCCCGATGTGTCTTGCAACAACCCTTCAACCTCCTTCCCGACTCGCCTCCAGGACGGATGCAGAAGACTTCTTCAATACGGTTGTCTCACGCTATGCGCCATACGTGGGAATCTCGTTTGCCGTCTCGCAAACGACTACAATACCTGAGCCACCAATTAACCGGACTGCGAATGGTAATTCATTACCGGACCACATCCTAGACCCAGCCCAATTAAATCTTTTAGCGGCGTATCAGACTCGCATACAGCCACAGAACGATCCTCGGTTAGAGGAACTCGCAGCGTCGGCTGAGGAGATGACCAAGCGGCTGGCAGAGGTTCAAGCTGAATTGGGTGACCAGTTTCTTGATGGGATCAAGCCGGTATTTGACTTACGGCAGGTCCGCCAATATGATTCCTGGTGGAACTGGGTAAGGATTGATCTACTCAGATGGCTTGGCCGCACTGGAAGTTCAAGCGAAGAGTCTCTGTTGGATGGAGATGAAGATCTCCGCCACATATTGAACCGATGGGAACCTAGTTGCACCAGTATACTACAGAGTCAAGTATCTAGCAGCATTACAGCTACGGGGCAGCGTGCTTTTTACCAGAAGGTATTGCAACTGTCCGAGACAGCGGAGCTAGCGGACCCGGTCTTTATGTACAAAAGGCCGGCGCTAGCGCCCAAGACAATTATCGACTCAGACGGTACAGTGCGCACTGTAGACGTACCTCGCAAAACCTCCAACTACGCAGATCTTATCCGCGAGACACGTATCTCTGGGTCCGGTACCGACTTACCGTTTATTAATGTCCAAACGCGTGCAGAAGGCGCGAACTTTGCATATGACGTAGCTGCAACCCGCGTCCTGGCCGAAGCAATGAAAGCTGGTACGGAGACGGGATTTACATATATCGGAAAGTCTGCTTTGGTCACCGGCGCTGGAACGGGTTCAATCGGTGCCGAAATTGTGAAGGGTCTCCTTAGCGGAGGTGCACATGTGGTCGTCACCACCAGCCGATCGATCACGGCCAGTAGCCAGGCATTCCAGGATATGTATAAGGCATATGCTGGGCGAGGTGCGAAACTCACTGTTGTCCCAATGAACCAGGGAAGCCAGCAGGACTGCGAGGCCCTTATCCAATACATCTATGGGCCCGAATCACCCACCGGTGGAGACCTTGATTTTGTTATCCCTTTTGCTGCCCTCAACCAGGTCGGTGAGATACACATGATCGATGGTCGTGCCGAAATGGCACAGCGAACAATGCTTGTCAATCTCCTCCGCATTCTAGGCGGTATACGAAAGGAAAAAGAACGTCGGAATATAACGACTAGACCTACAACGGCAATTCTTCCCATGACATGTAATGAGGGTACAATCGGTTCAGACGGCCTGTATCCGGAGTCTAAAATTGCCTTGCGGTCCCTATTCAACCGCTTTTATTCGGAAACTTGGGCCGATTATGTGCACATATGCGGTGCAGCTATCGGCTGGACACGAGGTACAGGCATCATGCAACCTCTAAACAATATTTCCGAGGAAATCGAGAAACTTGGAGTAATAACCTTCACGCCTGCAGAAACTGCATTCAATATCCTGTCCCTGATGACACCAGATATGACTGCGATGTTGGAAGAACGGCCAATACTCGTAGACATGGCGGCTGGTTTGTGTGAGATGTGGAACATGAAAGAAACAATCTCCAGTGCCTTTGCCACTGTCGCAAAGAAGCAAAAGGTCCAGAAAGCGTTACAGGCGGAGAAAATGCGCCATGAAGAGATTCTGTGCGGCCAAGCAATACGTACCCAACCTGCAACATCAAACCTCCTCCGACGCGCCAACATACAGTTGGATTTCCCAGACCTCCCTAATTACGATGAAATAACAGCAAACCTGCCTGGACTAGATGGCATGGTTGACCTTTCGCGCACTGTGGTTGTGGTCGGATATTCCGAGTTAGGTCCGTGGGGTAACTCTCGTACACGTTGGGAAATAGAATCTCAAGGAAAGTTTTCCTTAGAAGGCTATGTGGAAATTGCGAGGATTATGGGCTTAATAAAGTACTTTTCTGGGGATATGAATGGACAAGCCTACTCCGGCTGGATTGATGAACAAACCAATAAACCCGTGGCTGATGATGAGATACCCCAGAAGTACCATGAGCACATCATGAGCCATGTTGGATTGAGAATGGTGGAGCCAGAAATGGCTTTAGGATATGATCCAGCGAAGAAGGAATCGCTGCATGAAGTTGTAGTGGATGGAGACCTCCCGCCATTTGAATGCTCCAAGGCTACCGCAGAGTCGTTCAAGCGCCGCCACGGTGACAACGTCTCCATATATCCACTTTCCGATGAAGACTACAAGGTCGTGGTGAAAAGGGGAACCGGCCTCCTGGTACCTAGAGCAACCATCTTCGAAACGACAGTGGCCGGTCAGGTCCCCAAAGGCTGGGACCCTCTGAAGTACGGCATACCGGAAGATGTTGTGCAACAAGTGGACCGCCTCACACTTTACATGCTTTGCTGCTTGTCAGAGGCATTGCTATCCGCGGGTATCACAGATCCTTATGAACTATATAAGTACATCCACGTTTCTGAGCTGGCCAGCTGCATTGGGTCCGGGGGTGGTCCACTTATATCATCACAACGGCTGTTCCGAGACCGTTACATGGAAAAGCCAGTGCGGAATGATATCCTGGCAGAGAGTTTCTACAACACCATCGGTGCTTGGATAAATATGCTGCTTTTCTCCTCCACTGGCCCACTCAGGACTCCTGTTGGAGCTTGTGCAACTGCTCTGGAGAGTCTGGATAGCGCATGTGAAGCTATTCAGTCTGGGAAGTATAGAGTTGCCTTAGTTGGTGCGGCGGACGACTTTACAGAACAGCCGTCATATGAATTTGCCCAGATGAAGGCTACTGTTAATAGCATGGAGGATTTAAAGGCTGGCCGACGCCCGGGCGAGATGTCACGACCCACTGCCACATCCCGGCAAGGTTTCGTTGAATCTGCCGGTAGTGGGGCTCAGATCCTCATGACCGCGGAGCTTGCAATGGAGATGGGACTTCCTATTTATGGAATTGTCGCGTACAGCCAGCTGGCTGGGGACCAGATTGGACGTTCAGTTCCTGCTCCAGGAAAGGGCCTCCTCTGCGCTGCCCGGCAGGCCATTGATGGCGAAAGCTCACCTTTTCTTGATCTGGATTATCGCCGCACAATGTTTCAAGATGAGATGGCCGAGATTGATAATTGGTATAGCAAACAGCTTCTGGCCAAGGGGCCATCCCAGCACCTGGAGGTTATCCGGGTCTCTAGGGTTCAGGGGGCACAGCACCGGTGGGCCAACAGCCTCTGGCATCAAGACCGTTCAATATCTCCTGTCAAAGCAGCGCTCGCTACATGGGGCCTTACTATCGATGATATTCAAGTAGCCTCATTCCACGGAACGTCAACCAAGGCTAATGATCTTAACGAAAGTGATGTGGTCAATACCCAGATGGCCCATTTGGGTCGGACACCGGGAAAGCCCTTACTAGTAGTGTGCCAGAAGAGCGTAACCGGGCATCCAAAAGGGCCAGCGGGGGCATGGCAAGTCAACGGATGTCTCCAAATGCTCCGAACAGGAATCGTTCCAGGGAATCGAAATGCCGATAATGTGGACGAGCAGCTGAGGCAGTTTCAGCACCTTGCTTATCCTTCGCAGTCGATTAACCTAGACGGAATTAGGGCAACCATGGTGACCTCATTCGGGTTCGGTCAAAAGGGTGCGATTGCGATAGTTGTCTCTCCAAAGTATATTTTTGCGGCGGTCCCACAACCAATATTCGACAACTACCGATCTCGTACTATCCAACGTCAGCAGTCGGCGAATCAGGCGTATGTGTCTGCGCTGCTCAATAATTCAATCGTTAGGGTAAAGAGCATCTCACCATGGAAGGATCAAGCGCAGCTTCGCCAGATGCTCCTAGACCCCCATTGTCGCCTTTCAGATGATGGATCACTTGTCACGGAGCCCGCTGTTAAGAGCGCCCGACAGGATCTACATTTTCTAAGGGGCCAAGAATCGTCCGCAAAATCGCGGATGCAACCAATGGACTCGAAATCCCTGTATGGAGCTGCTCATGATATGATTGAATCCATACCCACATCTTCACGGGGTGCCTCTGCGATCTCCGTCGGCATCGACATAGAAGACATTTCCAGTGTAAATATTGAAGATACTATATTTTTGGAGCGGAATTTCACCGCTATTGAGAGGGAGATCTGTCGCAGTTCGCCGAATCCTCGCGCTTCATATGCTGGGCGCTGGAGTGCGAAAGAAGCCGTTTTCAAGAGCCTGTCTGTTCAATCGCGTGGTCCAGGGGCTGAGATGGCATCGATTGAAATACTTAGCGACTCAGGAATACCGAAGGTGAAGGTAAGCATAATCCGGGATATACCGAGTCTCCGTACCTAATATGCGCGCAACAATGACTGACAACTCGTTACACTAGCTTCATGGCCCTGCCCTAGAGGTAGCAACTCTCAAAGGTATTAACCGTATCGAGGTCAGCATCAGCCATGCTGCTGGGAGCGTCGTTGCCATTGCTTTGGCGCAGAGTAGTTGAGTGGTAGAGGCATTTGACACGTGTCTCCTGTAATGCTCATGGAATGTTATCATTTGGCCATCTTTCACACAATATTTCAGAAAGGAACGGTACCCGAATTGGACTCTGTATGGGTGCCTATACCATTTAATCTTAGCCTTATACCCTAACATTTAATCATCCGGCGTGGCAATTTAGCCCCCCAATCGTTTCTCTCGTTTCAGGATCAACATCAAGGAGCCCATTTTGATATTTTGAGCCGATTACTAGTTAACGTACGGCTAGCTTCCTATGCCGAATCGGCTGAGGGAACATCCGCGACATATCCCAATCTACGTATCCCCGGGTTTGGATATGATTTCTTATCCACATATCCGCAAGGATACGATCACATTACTACATGGTATCCGCAGGTTAGATCTGGACACTTGATGGATAGGTAATATAAATTCACCTTACAGATACATAATATGTACTATTGAGTAACGTAGGAGAGGCTTCTCGGAAGGTTTTATTAAGCTAACGGGATCGGACGGCGAGCGAGCGGGTCCTGTGTACACGGAGAGGACCTACAAAGAACAACCACCTCAGTACATTGTGGCACCTATGCTGACTGTAATAGACATTTGGACAACTGACAAGTACGTTAGGAATCATGAGCTACTGTAGCTTTTCATGTAACCTTCCCGTAATCCTCAATTTTCCCATTCGAGATCATCCTTCTGACGAAGCCTTAAGATACCACAACAAAAACAACCAAAAAAAAGATCACCGAATCGTATATACAGGCTTGTCTAGTTGCTGCTGTAGTGCCTCAGCGAGATGATCTGGCCACCATTTGTGTGCAGCTTTTCGATAGACCCTCAAACGTTCGTTGAAGACACGGTTGCCCGCACATCCCCCTTGAAATAATCGCTGTAAATTGGATCGTGCGGTCTGTCTGACGTCGTCATCCGTAACCATGGCTAAAATATGTTGAGGAAGGTCCAGGGGCTTCTTACATGCCTTATTAAGGCTGATTGTAAGAAAGAGTGGAAATGAAAATCTCGGCCCCATATCATGACCATGATCATCGATGAAATCTCGCCGCTGGACGAGTACTCTGTGTATGGCTGCATTGCACACCCCATCAGTTAATGCTTCTAGTTGCACACCGACATTGATTATCATCGCTCCAGGTATAGGAGGCACGGGGATCCATTCCCCAGCCGCGTTCATGGCCTCAAGACCCATGTGTGGTGTCCCAGGGAGAAGAAAGGTCAGGAAGCCGGAATCTTTATGCCTTCCTTTACCCTGCGTTAGTTGCTCCTCACTACCACTCTCCGGCTTGGAGTATTTAGCTAACGTCAAGCGGCCGAAGGGCTCCGCATCAAATAAATTCATCAGTTCTGGGAGATGGATACCCAGTGCCTCAGCGATAAGGACTTTAAATTCATCCGCCAGCTTCGCAACCTCCGCCATGTATGTTTCTATGACGGGCTTAAATCTAGGTAATATTTTCTTATCGGGCCACTAAGTTCCAGCTTCAATATTAGTTAATGCGGAAACATGGATTGATTTAAGAACAATGTAGTTACCAGATTGGGCCCCTGTAGATTGCGATAAACTGGCTCATTGGGCCCTGGAGCAGGCTGTTCATACCCAAGCTACAGTAGAATAATAAGTAAGGTTTTTGACAAGGCAAATACCGTAGGACAGTGAATGTATGTTATTATTTAACATACCGTGTATGTTTCCCGATGATCCTGTTTCTTAGAGGTGGTTGACTGATCTAAGCCCACATATCCAACAAAATGTTTGCTATTACTCATATCAATTTCACTTTTCTTCTCCGGTGAAAGATCAAAGAGCTCTTGTGACTGATTAAGTAAGTCCTGCCGTGCTGTAGTTGGAACTTGGTGATTTTGAAGGTAAAAGAAGCCAACTTTAATAAGGGCATCTCGAAGGTCCCTCAGGAACTCAGGTCTTGTCCCTGGGGAGGTTGACAGTGAGTAGTCGAGGATAGGAATACTACTGAAGTTTTCAGTCATGATGGCTTAATGAAAAAGTCAATGAATTTAAGGAAGCTGTGAGATGTGCGTAGTTGAAGTACGCAGATATTATGGATGAAGTGGAGTAGGTAATTGAAATATGGAACCATCGCTTACGGTTTACCGGCCGATTTAGGAACCGCCTACTAAACTAGGACTATTCTGCCGGGCAGGAACGTTATAAATTCCTATCCTAGTATTTAGTATATTAATAATATTATCTCTGAGCCTCCATAATAGACTTTACACAGTAAGATATAGTTTAGGATAGGTGTAGTAGAATTCTCTGTTCTGAAGGCCTACTGGTTAGATATATTATATAGAGCTGAAGGTATATATAATCCTATTAAACTATGTGTACGGTTGTCTTAGTCCCGCTTATTATAGTAAAAATGGTAGGCTGGTAGGATGGGCGCACGATTCCCTCCTAGGGGTGTTCCAAATTTCAAATACCAGTCACCCTACTCCGTAAGCTGCAGTACTACCTGAGTGTTCCCAGCCCCCCCTTCTAGTCCACAGATAGCGAGCTTAGTCTTGAGTTGATATCGGGTCGGGTTTGGGTCCAAAATCCAGGACCCGCCCCAGACCCGCGGCAATTTCGGTAAACCTAATCTGAATAAAATCTAAAAATCAGCTACTAGGCCTAAATAGATAAGATACTACTTCTTAATTAGATATTTTATCTATTTAGATCTGGTATAGAAAATTTTAAAGCTCTGTATCTCTCTTAATTCTATATAGAAACGTAGAAAAAAATCTAGAAACTCTAGATTTTTCTAATGTAGGGCATATTCTAGATCAAGAACCTGATCCGGGAAATTACCGGGTTCGGGGTGGGTTTAGCGGGGGAACCCGAGGAACTCTTCCGATCGTCAGGCGGTCAACTACGGTACTACCAATACAGCTGTTAATACTGGATTACTGTCAATACAGAGTTAGAGTTAATACAGAACTTGTAACAGTGGGTGCTTCAGGCAACGATCACCCCGCTGCAAGCGAGGCGCCGGCTGCCCGCCAGCGCCCTAACCCGCACTATATAGATTTCTGGCTGGCTCAAGGTATCAATGAAGGAATTGCAATTGCACATCACACCACGCCTAGCCTATAAGATGGGGACCAAGTTGTTTTGAGTGGCACCTCTCAGGTCAGCAGGTTCGAGAGATGTGTCAAGATCTGCATCAGACATGATACTGCCATCAATGTGCAATCCGGCCAAATATTGCCTATCTTGCGACCTGAAAGTCTCCGACCACCGATCATTCTTGCAGAAGTTGCCTCGGAACGGCAAGAGCTGGACCCCGGTGCTATTTTGTTATTCATCTCCCCATGGTTACCGGGACATATTGAGAAAGGCCTGACCATTAGGGTTGCAAGTCGGCTGCAACAAACTGCTAAAAGCCAAAGTAAGAGAGTATGTGGAAATTTGTCCATCAATATGGGGAGTGCATAGTGAAATAAAGATCAAAATATAAGAACTGGGCTTACCTTGAATCGATCACGCCCCTTTCTTTCAATCGCTTCCCCCATGATCTCGTGGGCACAATCCCCAACATTTGGTCATCCGACTCATCCAGTAAGTTTGGCGTTCTGCAAGACGTGCTTCGCGTGATAGACGTAAACCAACGCTTGAGGCCAAAAAATAGTTTCATAGGCTGTGCTTTGCCGAACCGCCGCTATCACCGGTGCTTCCTGGAGATATCCGGCAAATGCGGAAACCTTCACTTGCATTTGTCTCTGTGCCCCGTGTAGATATGCGCGTGTCTGGCCAGTTTGAAGGCCTACTCGATCCGCTTCTTAGTAAACTGGAAGTATTCAGGTCGAAGGGGAGTGATAGAGTGGCCGTGCCATGTCTGGCCCAGCAAGTTCCCATGGTCTTGAAATGCTTCCCGAATGCAGTCTTGATCAAACAGATTTCCAATGAAGCGGATGCCCAGGCCTCGATGCGATCTGTGACTATGATCCCGGAACTTGGATTCAAGTTCCGCATGGAGCTGTCCTTCGCTTGTCATATCACTTCTGCGGTGTGTACAATCACCCGCGGGACCGCTGTGCAAGGGCCATGGATCACGAGTCTGCTATATAAACCAACACCAACAGACGTGTGGGTTTTCGGAGAGGTGGCATCTATCTGCGGAAGCCAGGAAGACTTCAGCCAGGCAAAGAACATGAGCTCTGTTTTGCGGGAGGACTTGGAGCAGAAAGCAAGCCTTCAAAACGAAGCACTTATAGTCGCCGCAGCCCTGCTCGAGCAGCATCCAACCGATGGACGTACATATGCAGAGATATTATTCAACCTGACGACGGTCGCTGAAAAAACAGCTTGGCTGGGAGAGTGAGGACCCCATCCGTGTCAACTTTCCGTTTGCAGCTATCGAAGCAACGAGTACTGATAATCCATTGCTTCATAGATACTTTACACGTTTCTTCGCCCTTATGCTCCAACCCTTGGTTCGATATGAGATTGCTCTCGACGCCCACATGCAGAATGTTGTGGTCCGCATATGTACAGAAACGGGATATATCAAGGGCTTTGCCATTCGCGACGTTAAATTTCACAAACCAACCCTGCTAAAAAAGGGGTTCAATGTTGACTGGGAGGTTGAAGGTAGCCTCACTTTGACAGATGAGATAATATCTGTATGGAGTATTGCGAGCCACACCATAGTGCAAAGCCATATAGCCGGTGATATATATCCAATGCAATTAGAAGCCCAGGGTGGCTGGGGCGTGGCACGAGAGGCGCTCACAGAGATGCTCGCCAAGGACTCTTCTAAGACCGCAAAGTTGCTATTGAAATACTTTTTGAAAGGGACGGTTGCTCTAAAATGCTTCTTTAGAATGATCGTTGAAGGGGTATACCGTTATATGAGTACTGGACCTTAGATAAAACTTCTCATCTAACTAAACCTTCGCCACTAGAATCTTCAAAGGGACGTTTCCAATCCCCTTATCCAGTTTCGAAGGGACAGTGTGGCTTCCTACCATTGCACACCTTAGATCGAAATGTTCCTCCATATTCTAGTAGCTCTGGGGCTTTCTTCATGGAATCATCAAATTTGCCCATATTTAATACAAAATTGCGTGTCCTGAGTTTTCATGAATTTACACTCTCCATGGATCTATTAGGCGATGCAAGACACGAGAAAAACCGCAGCCAGGCCTTTATACCCTAGTTCCTGGGACCTCAAGGTTGCATATCACATCGGGGCCCCTTAATAGGCCTGCGTTTGATATTCCCATGTGGACCTGTCGCGCATAGTGCGTAGTAATGAATCTACACGAGTGTGTGGTAGCCATTGAATATGACTGTAATTGTAATATATTGACTAGTATTCTCAAAGCATAAACATGAGAAAGTAGGGATATAGGTTGGTGTGCAGCACGAATACAGAACGTAGTTCCTGTACGAGCGGGCCACCCCGACTGAGTAGGCCACCACACGCGTCTTGTACGTGCTCAACTTATGAAGCTATCTAAGGCCCTGTTCTACAAATAATACTTCTTAGCTAATCACTGGAATGGCAAGATAGCTCTCATAATCTCCGCCGGTGTGCACTGTGTGCTTTCCTTCATTATCATCTCCTGGAGCTGTCAACCTCAGCGACTCTGCTTCCGGAAGTGACATATCGTGACCGGAGATCCGTAGCATCAAGCCTTCACCGGCCTCAAAGATCACACCCAGGGGCCATATTGGGATCAAAAGGGGAACGATCTCTCCGGGAACGATCGCTTCGCGGCTGCGGTGATCATACACTGGCACCTCATCTTCGCCAGCTCGGGGTTGTAAGCTCACGTGGTGCGATGCTCGGAGCATTCCCTGCTGCCCTAAATGCTTTGCGACATTGACATTCGGGACCTTGGGCCCTGGTGCGGGCATCGGCGACCAGTTAAGAGACTCAAGAAGCTCTCCAGATGCAGAGGTTTTGCGGATCTGCACCACAACATCAAAGTCATCTTTCACATTGCAAGACATGTACAGCTTCACAAATGGACGTCCGCATAGTTCGGTATATCGATCGAAGATAAGAGTGAAATCCTAAAAGGTGACCGATGGTTAACAACAATGGGAAGAGTATGGTGTTTTGAAGGAAACATACAGAGGAGGCTGTCATTGAATGTCCTTCGTGAGTAATACTGGCAGAGTTAACAAGCTTAGCTATGCTAAAGGATTGAGTAGCAGCGTCCAGGTAATAGCGACGGATATGTTGCCTTGCCGGAGGCCACTGCGCTTCAGGGCGCTCGATAATTGCTTTCATCATACTACCCTCGTATCCCAATAGGGTCAGTCGCACACGGGGTGTTTCCGCCTCCCAGCCGTTTTGGATACCTTTAGCATAGTAGTCGTAGAAACGCTGCAGGTCATCCGTGGCTTCTGGTCTGTATAGGTCATGCCACTCTTGCGTTGAGTGCACGCGTAGCCATTTCCGACATGTCTGTGCTGCTTCAAACGCTCTGAAGGAGCCCTCGCAGTGTAGTCCGGTCGAGTAGGAGGCTGTCAGATACATTGGAATGTCCTTGATACCTTCCGGTTTGATTTGCTTTCCCTCCCAGTATTCGTCGAACAATGGACGAGACTTTAACATGGCACCGATATTCTCTGCCTTTCCAAAGCCTAGTAAATGTTAAGTCCTGATTCATATCTGACCTTCATGCAGGCCTTTGGAGTGTCAGATGTTAGTCAATATGACGCACCTGCCAATGCATGGAGGACCAATTCACCAAATGCAGGCCTCGGGATTCCTCCACGGCATATCTGATGAGCATAGAGATCAGTCAATCCTTCCCATGGGGCGATTGCCTTCAGATTTGGGTGCTGGAAGCGGGACGCAAAGTTGAGCTGTGAAATAGCCAACCAAGAGTTCCCCCTTTTGAGGTGTTAGAGGATTCTCAGAGTGATATATCATGAAACCTACGCCATAACTACTGATCCATTGCACCACGGCTGCTGGGCGATCCAGCTGATTGTATCATAGATGTCAACTGCTTCCTGCGTAGCCCATTAGCCACTGCATTCCTCATCATAGGAGCATGTTACGCCTACCTGTTCGCCCCAGAACATGAGGTTGCCCTCCGAATGCCCAGTCCCCCTGGCGTCGACATCGACAACAGCATAGCCCCGAGAACACCATTCCGCCGGGTTGGGACCCTTAGTACAGTCAGCTATTATTGCTAATTGTAAGGCGCGACGCCTGATGATAACTCACTTCAAAGGTCTCATATCCGCTAAGATTCTGGTAGGGAATACCGATTCGCCACGGCCCCATATTATCGTAGCTGAGAGTACTGGTCCCGACCTTCCCATATGGGCTCCAGGGTATGATTGCGGGTACCTTCTCACTCTCATCAGTGGGACGAAAAATATCTGCATAGAGCTTTACACCATCACGCGTGGGGATTGCTTGGTCTTCTTCCCAAGTCACATCCACTGGGAACGCCTGATATCCGGGCTCCTTAACATGGCCCCTCGGAAGTCGGGTAACCCGGCCTGGGTGAAAGCCCTTGTAGTTGAATCCGGGATGACGGTCTGGTGGTGCCAGTGCTGTGTAAACGGTGTCTGGAAATTGAGTTTGGAGTTTCTCCTCCACTGACATAATGACGGCGATGATATGAAAACTGGCTCGACAGACCACAAAAGAACTGTTTGGGACGGGGAATTAGGAAGGAAATTATGTCTACACTGAGCTATCGAGTAATGGGTATATATACAGCCGGAACTAAAGTAGCCGAAGCTGATCGACATGTCGCATGCCTGGAGCCCCTCGTGGGGGTAACGTGGGTTATTAAGCGGAATCGGAAGTGTTTTCAGCACCCGGAAGGAAGTATAACTGCAGTCCAGCCCAAGTCTCCCCGATGCTCCGCACTTACTGCGAACTTACTCCGTGAATATATGGTCTATAAATGACCAGAAGGAGCGTTGACCTTGTTATCCCCTCTGTACTATCATTGTGCATATCATATGTCTTCTTCCCAGTCAACAACTGCTAATCAACACTATGGCCAACGCAAATATCGGTCTATATGCCGATGAAAATGCTACTTTCCGAGTCCGCCGAGGTCTTGAATTCCCTGTGCCCGGGGATGGAGAACTCATAATCGAGACACAGTTCTCGGGGGTAAATCCGGCTGATGTCAAACATGCCACTCAACTAGGCATTTACCCGGCTGTACTGGGTTACGACTTCTGCGGGAAAGTGCTCCGGGCACCGCCCCAGTCGTCCTTTGTCCCAGGTGACACTGTTGCCGGATATACTCCTACCGGTCTCAACCGACCAGCTGGATATGGGACCCATCAGCGATACTTGGTCTGTCCCGAAGAGATGGCATTTCATGTTCCTGCAAACCTTCCGCTGCAGCATGCGGCATGCCTTGGCGTTGTGGCTATGACAGCTGCTGATACGCTCTATAACATTTTCAAGTTTCCTCCGCCAGACAACGGAGACACTAGGAAGATAAGAGAACCAGTGTTGATCTGGGGCGCATCCAGCAGTGTTGGTCTCTGCGCAGTGCAGCTCGCCCGGGCCAGCGGTATTTATCCGATCTTCGTCACTGCATCCCCACAAAGACACCAACTTCTTTTGGAACTCGGAGCAACGCAGTGCTTTGATTATCGATCTGCCGATGTGGCTTCGCAAATAGAGTCGGCGGTCGAGGAAGGACACTGGGATCCTATAGGTTATGCTTTCGACGCGGTTGGAAGTTACACAGGAACCGGCTCAGCAAACCTTATGGCAGAGTGCGTTTCGGAAAAGGCAAATCTTGTCTCTGTTGTTGTCCAGCGTGATCCTCGGTTCAAGATGCCCTTTGCTACACCAAACCGTGACTCTACTATTCGGGTTCATGGGGCTCCTCATCCTATTACGATTCCAGCTCGACCGTCTGATTATGTCCGTGCATGGAAGGCTCTACAATGGGCGGTTGCGAACTACGGTGCGGTATTCCGATTCCCATCTGTAGATGTGGTTAAGGGGACAGCCGAAACTGCACTCGAACAGGTGCAAGCTGTGGGTGATGGTGCACGAGGGTTTGGGAAGCTGGTCCTTGAGCATCCTTTGCTGTAGGGATATAAAGGTGGGACATTCCATGGATGGAATAGATCCCTTGCCATGTGCCTCACGGTATCTATTGCAGGCAAATTACAGTTGGGGCAGATATTGCAGAAGGTATCCTGCTATCGTCTTCCTCATGTAGTTCAATGTTCACAATACACTCCTTGATGACCCATATACCAATCAGTATGCTCATTAGAGACCAGTAGAGATGGATAAAGCTTGTACTCATCGCCGCTGTAGACTTCAAAGCATTAAGAAATAGTGTGCCAGTGGCCCACATGCATCGCATCCCAATTATGACAAGGGAAACCCGAAGTGTAATACATACCACCTCATAGCAACGATCCATACTCTCCGCAGACAAGATACCACGGGTGAGCATAAACGACGATGATCGTCAATACCTCGAGGCTCGGGTGTTCCAGTATAAGGGATTACTGCACTGAATTACCATCCAGGCCATCGCAATTTCGCTTTGTATGAGGACAAGCTTGCTCAACTGGCCCTAGGTTGTGGGATACACCCCGTGCTGCCGATTGTTCGTTTAATACAATTTTATCCTTGAATCGTCTCCCTTTTCGCAACATCCAGAGAATGATCATCGAAGCAGAAAGCGCCGCAAGGCCTCCAACAACACTCCCAACTACTGCACCCACCAGGATCGGAGAGGGTCCCGAAGAGGACTTCGACATGTTGGTAGCAGTTGATCGAGACGACTGGGATGATGTAGGTTTTGGAGGTTTGAAGTTCAAGCGTGTGACCAGTTCAGCATCCTCGATCCATGATATTGACACAACAAACACTGCTGTTCTGCCGAACCCTGCGACGTCTGTGTGCGTTAACAGGGAGTTTATCGTGGCGGTTTCACTCAGAGTGAAACTAGTACATTCGAACGCGGAAACGCCTATCTCAGGCCACGTCCAGCGCAAGCAGTATGGAGAATCATCCTTGGTGCAGAACATAACAAAGAAATCGTCTGTGGAAGAGAGCAATGACGGGGTTTTCAATATCTCGTGGTGGCCGTAACAAGTGCTAAAGAATCCGTTGCATGGCCCAGCAGGACCCTTGGGGCAGCAGCCCATCATTCCAGGGTAGTCGGCATGCGATGAATGGAATCGACAGGCGTAGTTGTCGTCGCAACCGTATATCCCTTAATGACAAGTCATTGTCAGTATACAATATGCGAGAGGATGAGTCCACCTCAACTCTCCTACTGACCGCTATCGCCCCAGTAACCGCAGTCGCTTGCAGGTCCAAACCAAGTTTTGTATCGACGAGCAAAGCCATGGTTGATTGGTTCTGTCGGCATCGGAGACGGTGGTGTCAGGTCAATGCTACTAGGTCCTGTCGCTCGAGGGGTGAAGAGGGTCATTGCCTGTACCCCAGCGACAAGGACAAGCGCATGGTGCCACTGGGTCTTATACATCCTGCGTATGTTGTGATCAAGCACTGCCGACAGTACACTAGGGGCCAAGTTTCTGAAATCAACTGCTCACGGTTACAGCTGAGCGGATATGGAGCGTACTGAGGTACTACATCCAGTCGCTACGCAGAATAGGTCGTGATGACACCAAAGCCTTTCTCACGAGCTGGATAACAAGATCTGGTAAGATTTCCATAGAATAAGTCAGCAGCTTGCAGCTTGTGGAGGGTAGTATTTGGCTTATTCGGCTGTCGCACAGCCAGCCGACTAGCCCCGCAGTAATACCGCTTCCCCTACAGCTCCAATCTCGGACATCTCAGTTCAATTTACAACGCGGGCAGACATCGGAGCATATTCTATTTGCTGAAGGTGTCCGTCGCATTTATAGAGCACATGATACGTTGTTATACCCTTGGGCTCGCTCGTGATGTGCTGTCCCGTACCGTTTTTAAAGACTAGTGAAGGCTTAACTCTGTTACATCATGACATCCTCCACTATCATCTTGTCTGGAGGCAAACGTATCTTCCAGAGTATCTCTATAGTAGGTGAGAGAATCAACTGACTAACCCACAGGGCTCTAATATCATACACGGAGTTCGTACTCAAATGTAACTTCATCAGTAAGGGACAATGTCTAGTCAAGCGGCACCACCTATCCAATCATACCCATCCCTACGTCCGTAAAGCTGATCAATCAAGCCTTCTATAATACAAGGTATTCCACTGCGCTTAATGATTCGACACGTTGGTCCTTGCTCAGTGATAAACAGCCTTTGTCGCGAATGTCTATCAGTACATGAGGTCTAGTTTAAGTGTCAGCTTATTTAGCCCACGTTGGATATCGAGATTCAATCAAGGCTTACAATACGTGCGCTGCCAAGTTCATACACAGGACCAGCGCGAACAACCCTATCATGCATCTTCTATCCACTCGTGAAGTCCCGCTTTCAGTATCTCTATGGTGTTGTGTCGGAACAATGGGAACCATACTTTACATGTACATGATTACCGTGTCGCATAACAACCTACGTGAAGAGGAGCGCTCAGGAGTTGGCGACAAAGAGGTGTAAGTTCGAACATACTACAGCACCGATATAAAATAAAACATCACAATCGTGACATTAAGACGTGACATTGGCCTTCATTAACAACATCACCCACGTATCCAAGAGCACTCAAGATGAAGTCCTTCCCACATGGCTGATGCACAAGGTCTCTATTTCGGTGGCTGTGGCTCTAGCACTCATCAAGCCAGGTAGTAATCAGCTTTAACTCCGACATAACCGCTGCATTCTCGTGTACATGGGATCTAGAATTGAGAGACCTATGTGATGGGACACACTGGTGTATCAATTACCACTCTCAGTGAGCGGTACTCCACGAGCAGGAACCTCGATTGTCTGATTGACAGTAAGACGGTAGGGCGGTTGCAGGTCATTTGTGGCAATGATATACTGCTTTGGCACATTGTACTTGGCGCTTATCGTATCCAGGTCCTCCCCTTTCTGAACTGTATGAGATCCGCCGTCCCACAGTTTACCAGGGTCCAGACTACCATCGGTAACGAGTTTATACAGCGGACCACCAGGACACTCGGTATTGTAACCATCTCGGTGACCCTTAATCTCGTCACCAGCCCCAGCCCGACGAAGATACGCAATCGAATCTTGCAGCCCGGTAATTTGGGCATCGCTAGGCTCCGTAATGCCAGACTTTCCTAAAAAGGCGAGAACAGCATAATGATCCGAGTTCAACTGTACGTTTCCATTGGCACCACTGCGATGGCCCTTGCCTCGGCCATCGAAGACGTAACCGTGCTCGCACACTGCAAGATTGTAGGCAATGTCAAAGTAATCTTCAGGTGATTCGTCCATGTGCTCGTTTTGCACAGATCTCATGAAGTCGTCGCATTCCGAATGCTGCTTTCCACTGAATTCGGGTCCCAGATAGTGTACTTTTACGCCCTTGGCATCTGTCATCGGTTTATAGGCTTCTTTGGGCGGCCGTGCCTTCCACTCTTCACGGGACACAAAGTTCATCGCCAAGACACTTGGAGCTATCATGAGATACGCCAGCACAGCGAGCAAAGTGAAAGGAGAGCGTCCCGCCCTGCGAGTATCAATATAAGAAGCCATGTTGAAGGTATGGTGGTATGAGCGGAGAAGACCAGTGACATTGGCAGGCCATTTCTGCATAGGAAGAGTCGCTAGTATTTATAGCATTTCGGATCTCCACGATACCCATCAATTCTTCGTATAGGCCCTTGCTTCCCAGTTAGGCCCTTGGCGTTTCGTGTCTATACGGGAAGATTGTGTCTGCCAAGGCGAGTAGTTGGGCAGATTGTGCCGTGGAAAGTGGATAGGCCTCGTATCGTTGTAGATCTCAGAACCCACTTCTCGGATTGGCAGGTGAAGACCCTCTAACGGCTCGTGTTATTATTAAACAATGCAACCAACTCCACCTCGGCTGGGGCCTTTGCAAAACACTTCTTGATCTTCGCTCCAAGGGCCCAACCCTCACATAGTAAGAGTAGCAAATAGTATCTGGCACCAACTTTGGTATGTGACCACAGTCTTAGCTATCTTGTCAACCTATGTATGACCTCACTTCTGTCCGAAGCATTCCCAGTTCTGTTGCACTGGTTAGGAGCGCAGGCGAGCCATTACGGCTGCACGAGCTTCGATTAGATTGACCGGTTCTTGTGAGGCGGATGCAGTCGGGGATTGGTGCTTGATAAATGAAAACATAGGCCAAGTGGAAAATCTCTGCCAAGCATAAGATCGTCACTCGGAGGAAATCGATATACCCTATGAGCCTAAGGCAGCAGTTTTAGGCGCTATTAATGGACTTTCCAAAACAGGCTGCATTCTGGAATGTTTCCTGTTCTGGACGTCTCATCATGTGACTTCCAATGTAGTACGGAGTATGCCTGGTTCCAGCGTCAGCGTTCAGCGTCGGTACCACAAAGGACATGAAAAAGAGGGTATAAAACTAGTTGAGACAGGACAAGTAATCGTTGTCTCAATCGCAAGTCTACTAAACTTCCTAGCATAAAGAGGATTATCTAGTTCGGTTACTTCTGAGATTTAACATTCGCATATATATATTTCCAGAACAGGCCATGCATATTGAACTTCATTCTTGAAAGCGCCCTTTGATATGACAGTGAATGACCATTCCTGAAGCATAGCTGAATTAGCCCCCCTATCTAGGATCACTCCTTTTGCTGGTTCATCTTTGTGTCCAGCCATCAATCCGAACTTCTACGTCTTCGCTTGAACAGTGTAAGCGATGACTAGAACCAATTCGGAGAACGTTGGACTTGGTTTCAACTTCATAGTTACTTGCAACATTGTAGATCCACCTAGGATATGCTATATCCAGTGTTTGAAGGGAGAAGGAGGTAAGACTATAGCGAATGGCAGCGCATACATTCAACAGGTCGCTAGATAAAGCATAATCCAAACATATTATACAAAGACGAAGGTATATAAACAAGCAAGTATTGAGTCTCATACATCCCAGTACGGGGACAAATCAACGCCTTTTGCCGAAACCTGTCTGACCGTACTTATCGACATACACAAATTCGCTATCATGGCACCAATATCCCCTATGGTGAGGGGTTGTGGTATCGAATCCGCCATGAGGACGCCAGATCTTTTCCATCTCTTCGCGAAATTTGGTCTTGGGCTGACCATCACGGATACGTAGCTTCTCAAAGAAAACATAAGCAGCGTAGAAGACAGAGTTCGTGTTGCCCGAGTTGGCACCCGACATGTCCAGAAACCGGGTTAAAGAGTTGCCTTGGAACTTCACGCCCTGTGCTGGCGGGTAGGTCTTTATAATCTCCCTGAGAAAGCCGGCTTTAGTAACGTTTGGATCCCGCAAATAGGCATGGATCTTCTTTCGGACCACGTCGCATGTATCATAGACCTCTACCTTGCCTTCCTCTTCGCCTGGGAGATGAATACCGCTGACATCGTATTTCTTTTGGGTATCCAATTTCGCCTGCTTGCTAACGGGCTTCTTCTTGGGCTCCGTAACACCCTGCAGCTCCCGTTTGACAAAGAACCGGTGCGCGTAGAGGTACGTGTTGGACTCGCTCCCTTTCATTTGGCCACTCATTTTCAGAAATGCATTATAGCTCCGTGACGAAACCCCGATCGCATCTTGGAACTCGCCAACTTTCATCTCCTTCGACTCGATGAAGTTTTTGATTTTGCGGCGAACCTGGTTGCAGTCCCACTTCAAGACATGAAGACGCGGGTCTTCATCGTCTATCTCCTCGGGCTCAGACGCGTCGGCTTTCCGTTTTGTCCCTGCGGTAGAGACCATGGGCTGAGTAGATTTACCGGGCGACAGAATGATTAGATTCGCGTTTTCATCGCCAGGCCTCACGTCAGGAATGTGGGATGTGCTGCTTGGAGGTTGGGGCATAGGCACGAGGCCATTCGGATCTGCCGCATCCAGCGGGGTCCGGGCCGAAGCTTTTTTGGCGACACGAGGCATGTTTCCCAAAAGATGCTTTGCTAACCTTTGACAAGGGAATAGACTATGAAAGGAGGATGTGTACTCTACGGGTTGAATATGTTCGAGAGAGACTTGAAATTGTGGAATTAGGGGTTGTGTGACTGGTCCATTTGGGGTAATCCTGTAAACAAACGCGTGTATGCACAGACCACATAAATCATATCCGCGTCATGGTACGATGTCCCACCGGATAACCTACTACATTTCCAAACACAACCGTGAGGGTTCTCTACCATAGCATGGGTTTTCAATCTACATGTTGTCTATATACCTTCTCCCCACAGTGAAGGCTGACTCATTACTATAGCTGTACTGTATGTTTAGACCACTGTTGTTGATGTTATCATTGCAGCGGCCCGGGAAGCCCAGCTCTCGGAATCAAGATCTACAAACGAGAGTTGCCACTGAGGAAAGGTGGGGAACAGTTGACATCATAGCGGAATCCTCAGAACGTGGGCCGTGATAGCCAGCGGGGCTTTTCTTTCGCCACGGTGCCGGTTCCTTTCCATGCCCAAAGACCGATATCAAAAGAAGAATGACGATATAGTAGGGTTCCAAGCCCGAAACAGTTAAGGTGGTAATTTAATACACACTGCGACTAAGCGCAGACGAGTCCGTTCATTGCCCTTGGCTGCTACACTAGTGACGGACTCGTGATCTCCGGCTTCACCTGTGGCCGCCTTCGCTCATGCAGCTACCAACGGAACTTCCGAGTCAATACCGGACGATACAGGTCAGGTATCAACACATAGTCGCTGGGATGCTGTACTGCGACAGCCAGCTCTTGATCAGCTGGATATGTGTGCCAACCAGGGAAATTTCCGCTTTCCTTTCTCTCTAGGACCCGAGATCTCGCAAGAGGAGCTGCTCCAGATGTTGCCCCCCAAGGACTGTTGCGCGTATTTGATTTCACAATACTTCACGCCTCTTGTCCCTCTATATCGTGTTATTCACGGTCCCGGTTTCCAAAAGCAAAACGCGGCCTTCGCACGGGATCCCCATGCTGTCCACCTTTTCATGGCTTGCATTGCAGTTCATGATCCGCTTCCTATCACTTCAGAGCATAGACCCTAAGGATCCAGTTCTGGTAGATCTATCGGAAGAACAACCTCAACCATACCAGCGTGATACCATGGCTCTTTCGATACATTTTCGAGACATCTGCAAGGTCTGCTTAGCCCAAGACCAATTTCTCATCCGTCATTAGCTTAGCACCCTTGAAGCGCTCTTGATAATGACGTATAGTATCTGCCACAATGAGGGCATGGAATGCCCATGCACGATGTTGGCATCGCCTTGAACATGGGCATTGCGCTACGCTGTATTATGGGCTCGAAAGGGCTGAGCTGCGTTGAAACAGAACGATGCAGGCGGTGCTGGGCTGGTATTCTAATGTTACATAGGCACCAGGAAATTTCGTTCCAGGACATTGACATGTCTTTTCTGCTAAACATGAAGACGACAATGCCCAGCGGCGTAAATGACACTGCTATAGCCGACAACACAGTTGTGCAGCCATCAACTCAACCGACGCAGATGTCTCTTGTGATTTTCAAAATCAGACTCTTTCAACTTTCAACCCAGATATATAGCCACATCCCTGGCCCACAAAGGCTCGACATGGCATCCTTGTACTGCTTCGACACCGCTATAGCCGTAGAGCAAGAGCAATGCACATCTATGTTCCTTGTCGATAGCGCCCCCAATGTCCTGGATATTATTGGCTACAGAAGCTGGTGTGTTCTTCAAACGTACGCACATCAACGTTACGTCGTCCTTCATAGACCGGTCTGCAACTGCCATTCGGGTAGGTCACACTTTATCCAGTCGTCAAGAGACAAATGTGTTGAGTCTAGTCTGGCCCTCTTAGACCTTCACAGACAGTTCTCTGATCTCTCCCGACTACGAAATTACCAGTGGCTCGTTTATGGCCTTACAAGCTTCAACGCCGTCCACGGGGCAGTAGCCCTAGCGTCCTGCCTCCTTGATCGACCAAATGATATAGACCCAGCCGCCTACCGGGCCGCTTTGATGGCACCATCCGAACAATAGAGTCGCTGCTGGACCGCAGCCCTGTTTGTGTGAAAGCGCTACCCATCCTTCGGCATATACAGTTAGCGTTCTACTATGCTATATTCATACCTATGCTCACTCTTCCATAGCACATAATTGTTCCCGGACCACTCAGCAGCCAGGGCCGGAAGATGGCTTTGACAGCACATTCGAAAGCTGGATTGATGCTGTTCAGTGGTTTTAACCCAGAGTTAATTAATTGGGTGTGGTGGTTTGTCTTCGCGTTCATCTGATTACTCCCCCATCGCTGCCTTTCTCAAACCGTGTATCTATCTTTGCTTCTACGATGATAACTTCAAGCTAACATATTTGTTCTCCGTATGACTTCTGGAATAATGGGTTAGGAACGGACGCTGAGTAATGGTACTACTATCTCCGTATATCCTGTGTATATATGCGGACTCTCCCATAGAAACATACTTGTTAATTGTAGATATAATTGAGGTAAGTAAACATACATTTACCACGTACATACTCCCACAAAATATAGCCACAAACAACATATTCTGAATGTTTATGCTGGAGGACGATGACCAGACACGAAAGTGAGAAACTCACTTTGCTCTTCGCCTTCGAATATTATGTCCAGACGAACATTGATACCAGTGCTACCCTACCGAGCTTTAACCTGTTGACGTCTGCGCGTGACGATCATGCAACAGCCAACTGGTTTGAGGTAGAACAACATAACCTCTCTAGGCAGAGCATTTATCAGGAACTGCATCCTTCGCTTGGCCCAGCCACTTATCGTAGGAGTCGCTCGCAGCATGATCATCAAGCATCGCGGTCCAGGTACCCTGTATATCATGTCGAGCAAGCTTCAGGTCGGCCGCACAGGACGGATTACTCGGTGCTTTGACGGACTGCGCGTAGCCCAAGTCCAAGAGACCACTGCTGGTGGATGCACTGCCAGTAGTCTCACCCTGCGACCAATGCAGACAGTCCTGACAATGGAAGATCAATGAGAAACCGGTCGAGTTGGCAGTAGAGGAAATCGGCTTTACGGTCGCATTGCCGCCGTACACACCGGGCATCGCGTATTCCGAGGTGAAGCGTAGGGAGGACCGCACTGCGTCGCCATCGGGGTACGCAACAAATAAAAGGGCGTCTGTCATAGAGCCACCTAGTGTAATACCACACCAGCCCTTTGCTGCGGACTCATCGGTAGCCGTGCAGCGCTGTTCTGGTTAGCTTGCGCTACAACATGTCGAAGATAAGACAAGGGATACCCACTAGGTATCCGATGAAATCAGTAGCGTCTGATTTGAGAGCATCGTTAGGCAATGCTACGCCGAAGGTGAGCCCACCAGCCTTTGAGCTTGATGGCACATTCCATGTATCGAAGGTGATTCCCGTGCCCGGGTCGTTATAAACCACTGCTTCAGGAGCTTGTGCCTGGCAGCCCGGTAGTACTGGTCCAATATTGTCAGGTAGTTTCTCAGATGATCGAACAGAGGCCTAGCATACATGTAGTAACAGCCACGAAGGTGGTCAGAATGGTGTTTCTCAATGTCATGCTGAGGACACGGGTGTTATGTGACTCGATAGAAAACTGCAATCTGAAGTGGCCAGTTGAAGGTATTCATAGGAGCTTAAGTCGAACTAAAAACAATGATGCTAATTTCGAAGATGGGCAACATTCCTGACGCGTCGACATTCCAATCATGAGCTGGTTATTAGTTATCAGCTGCATTGTACGGGTACCTTCCGGACGCAAGGGATGCCTGTCTACAAGATATAATGATCAATACAGAAATTCAGGAGGCTTGTAGTCGTGGTATGTTGTTCATCTTTGTGAGGGATATAGTGAACAGGAGACCATATAGAAATAGACAAGCTAGTCAAGGTGCTCATAGGGTCGGATTATTTTACTCATAACTCTAAGGTATAATAAAGTTTGAATCTAAGAGTTTGACTGAGATAATCATACTGTGGCTAATTGATTAGACTCTCTAACGTATACAGTAGAATGTGAAGAGTCATGACACCTGTCGTCCGAACTAACCCAGTACCAGAAATCTATATTGCACCCACGCTTTCGAACAGCTACGAGTACTGTGAGAATTATCGTACTTTAATACTAACTTGAAGTATACCATATGGTATACTCATGACCAGTAATCTAGAAACTCTCCCCCCCTTTTTTTTCAGCTGATATATGGTATATTAGGGCTTCGTTGACAAACCCCCGTATACGTCCTGCATAAGATGGATAGCAAGATTGAATCTTTTAAATAGTAATAATTTTAATTGATCTTATCTACAATGTCCGGCGGAGTATAAATCCAGTATACGTATTCTTGTACCAATCTAGAGTATTTCAATTTAATACATAAATTAATTACAACTATTTGATCCCTAATTTTTATGAATCCCACCGGAGTCGAGGGGGGCCGAAGGCATCAGCAACCTCGTTTATGACCAACACCCGAACGGAAATACAGGATCTGCGTCTTTTACCCCCGAGACCGGCTTTTCGCTTATAGATGTTGGCTCGAGGTGAAGTGATTATAAAACATCATCTTCTACGCTGCTGCTCTGTGCCCTCAAGACGTGTCCTGATCTTCTACAGCAGCTACTGCGCTCGAAATATTGTGCATTCTCCACGCGACATCAGAAAGATGCAGAGGTGGGCATTTTCAGAGATTCGTCCAGATGGAATTATCGGATTTGTTCCCGGTACAAATGTTATGAACCTAGCTCAAGGTATCGCATTGTACTTGGCACTCTACCGCGAGCTCCATGGTCAAGGGGCGGAGGTTCCGTTCCCAGGGAAGCCTCATGATTACCTTTCCACGCATAGCGATACTTTCCAGGACATTCTGTCTAAGATGGAAATTTACGCTGCGCTGAATCGGGATAAGTGTTCTAACGGGTCAGCGTTCAATGTTGCAGACGGCGAAGCTGTTAGTTGGGAACAGGTCTGGCCTGGTCTCTGTTCGTATTTCGAGCTGGTGGGCGTTAGGCCTCAGGCGGAGCAGAAGAAAATCGAAGACTTTGTTCGTGAGAATCAGGGCGCCTGGGATGCTTTGGTCGAAAGACATGGGTTGAGGAAGGGTTCTCTCAAGGCGCAGAACTGGCCTTTCATTCACTTCATGCTCGTCGACTTTGACTTTGACCGCGAGTATTCACTTGATGCTGGCCGCTCCATTGGATTCACCGAGCGCATTGACACTGTCGAGGGATATCGAATCGCGTTTGATAGGATGGCAGCTGCTAAGATTATTCCTTCTTCCTTTTAAATAACATTGTTTCTAAATTGGCTGATAGTGTCATACGGATACTTGGCCATGTGTGATTTCCACCGCGGCATTTGTCGTAATGAGCAAATATATATCTTGGTTTTGTCATTTTCCTGTCACTATTTGAGCAACAGGCCTTAATCACCAGTTGATAAGATCGTCTGATATGCAATAATCAACCAAATTCCTCTCTACAAGACGTATTAAAGAGCACATAAGTGATTTCTATAATGTTTTCCGATGGCTTCGGCTCAATTACAACATTATTAATATTGGACTATGGGTCAACCACATGTTTGTCTGGTCATCAATTCTAATGCGCACCCTCGGCAGATCGTTCGTTTCTGGTACTTATCTATCCTACAATCCATAGGATTCACGATATTTTGTTTCAAATTCAATTGCCACTTGGGATGGTGAGAAAGCTCCCACTACGAGCCTGCAGACAGGATGTGCGAAGAACATGAACCAAGTCTTACATCCGTTGAAGTTTATAACGAACAGAAATATTGACTGTAAAGGAAATAATAGTACATCACAGGAATGAACTTCTATAACAACATATGAATATCACAGCATTATGCCTCTCTTCGATCAGAAACCTCTAACATTAACCCAATTCCGGCCACTCCTTTTCAGGTAAATCTTAAACCATCACGACGTTTATTCCCGGCCCTAAGCGATGGCTAGAGCAAGGGCCATGGCTGCACCCCCGGCAGCCAAGAAGGCGTGGCCAGTAGGCAGACCCATAGCAGCATTGTCAGTGTTCGACGCGCTTGCGCTGGCACTCGCGCTGGTCGATGTCGCGTTGGCAGCTCCACTGACACTCGCCTTAACAGAAGCAGAGGCCGAAGCCGTGGGTGTAACCGAGGCAGCCGTAGCTGCGACGGTGATGGTCACGGAGGTAATAGGGTAATGATCCGTAGTGACAGATGTTCCAATGGTCGATGTTCCACTTGTTGTCGTCCATGTTTGATAGCAAGTAGCGCTCTTATCGCCCATATCGCAACGGTAAAAGTCCTCGCTGGAAAGATTTAGATCTCCCTTTCCTCCTGGTTTCGGTATAGAATGCACTTACCCTTCATATTCCAACCGCAAGGTCTTTGAGCCAGAAACCAACGTCATATCACAGTTCAAGGAGCTGTCATCGGTAGCAGTGCTCGCGCTGGCGGTGATCGTAGCGGTACTGCCTGCGGGACAGTTGGGTACGAACGACGTCGTGGAACCATTCTGTGGTTTTTGGTTCGTTAGTATATCACGCTTCAGGATATGGATGTACATCTGACGGGGTGCTAGGAATCGTACAATGCCAATAATTTTGAAGTCGATGTCCAGAGAAGCACTCGTCTCACTGCCATCGCTATCATCTGGCATAGCCACTGTGACAACATTCTTAGCAGCGACGGTCGTGGCTGCGGCCAACAGGGCAAGGGAAGAAAGTGTAAAGCGCATTTTGAATATAAGGAGAATGATTTATATTGATTGTAGAGAGATAATTGAATCGATGAGGCAGGATGCTTTACTTCAGCAATCCGGAACAAGTCTGGGTATATATACACAAGTTGCTCGGCAAGATTCCGCCCGGCAATGTCGGTTCACCATTCACGACCGTGGCTGAGCTGCCAGAGGTGTGTAGTTGTGAAATGAATATCCCCACTAGGATTGAGTGCTCTATCATCAACCAAGCCACCATAATGCCTGTTGTTGAGGCTCTTTTTCGCCCCCAAAAGCTGTCAAGTATCTTCATGACACTAATGCAACATGTAAACGATGTAGCCAATAGGATTGCCGTGCTATAATGAAGAGAAATGGCTAAGCCATCGGGTAGACCCGCACTCAGCCTTGCCAGGGAATAATATTAGCAATCGTTGGTACCTGATCTTATTCCACGCTTCGGACGTTGCCGACGTTTCCACCGCCCCCAACTTACGATAGTCGACTGTACTGCGTAGTAAGTGGCCTAGAACTGCTAGAATCACACTAAAGGGTACGCTAGCTCACATAGGAATGTCGACAGAAACCTCCTGATTGGCTCGAGAGGATGTGTCACTATGGTTGGTACGGAGACGGCTGTGCCTCTAGGGCTGGGGATCACGAGGACATGGCTATTCGAGAACAATCCTTCCATTATGCCGCACATGAAAAAGATTAAGAATCACATACAATAATGTGTACATTTTCATATATCCTTCGCCGCTAGCAAATCAATAATTGGCTGATTGCTCAATCCCTTAGCGAGATCCAACGCGGTCTGTCCCTCCTCATCAACTATCTTCACATCTGCCCCATGATCCAGCAGTAAGCGGACAACTTCCTCTACTTCACAAACTACAGCCATGTGCAATGCCGTGGCGCCTCTCATACGCATGAAGGAAGCATACGGGGTCATTTGGTTATTCAAATCTTCGCCCGACCGAACGGCAGCTTCAACCAGCATCTGGCAGATCTCATGAATGCTTTGGTATGTATCCCGATTATACCGATAGCCGAACAAGGCCGCGTGCAGTGCGGTCATCCCATTTCGCCCTTTGATGGAGACCTTCGCACCATAGCGCAGGAGTAACTCTACCCCCTGTAGCGACCCGCCACCAGCAAACTGATGCAGTGGTAGTCTCTCAAGAGGTCTCGGTGCCCCGCCAACAAATTCCGGAATGGTAACATGTGTGCTGTTGATATCCCCGCCCGCATTTCGATACGCGTGGAAAATGCGCTCTATCGTCTCCCAGCTCAGCTTAGGTGAGCAGGCAGCACACCCCAACGCAGATCGTTCTACGGCATCATGAGGTAAAGGGTTTGCATCACGATCCAGAAGCATTGTGACTATCTCCTCGTTGCCATTTGCCGTGGCGAGTGTCAATGCCGATTGACCGTGTATATCCCACCCGGACGGGTCAGCCCCATTTTCAAGTAGAATGCGGACAGAATCCACATCCCCTTTCGAAATTGCACGGTGCAGGACCAAGACATCATCGGCGGGGGCGAATATATCTCCGGTTGCACCGACTTTGTCCCGAACAATATCGACGACTTTGCCAACAACAGTTGCAGAACAGAATCCAGCAGCTAGGCTGAGGATGGTCAAACCGGTTCCCATGAGCCATTCCGTGACATTGGCGCCGTGGGCGATCAGCCAGAGGGCCATTTCCTCCCGGCCAAATTGCATGGCTCTGGCGAGAGGGCTGTATCCGTCATGGCACCGGTCAATATCCAATCCCTTGGAGATGAGTGCCTCGACTAGATCAATATTTCCACCCTGGGCAGCTAGATGCAGGAGACTCAATCTAGGGATTCCGCAACGCGAGAGTACATCTTGAGATTGCGACCGGAGATAATTCAGTATGACTTTCGAGTGCCATCGTGGGACACATTCCGTCCAGTGGAGAGATGGCACTTCAACCTCTGAGGCAGTCGAAATAGTGTGAAAATCATCCAAGTCAGAATCAGGATTGTCCTCCGGCTCCAGGGGTAGAGGCTCATGAACCACTTTGTTGTAAAGACATGGCGTCAGTAGTCGTGCGATGCCTCTTTGGGTCTGAATCAACGCGGCGAGACTGGCATCCGGGAGAAAGCTGGCTACATGCAGGATGAGCTCCCGGGGGAGTAGACAGAGCATCCTACAACGCTTCTTGGCTTGTCCTGCGTGAAGATGAAAACGGCAACTGAAGAGGTCCGAAGACCGGAGTCTCGTTTTTTAGTGCGTGTTAGCCTTAAAAAGTGTGAACTTATCATATCTTTTGGGACTCGCTATTCAAGATTATCGTTCCCATCCTTTACAGTTACGCAGTCGTACTCCTTGTGATGGTCCGTCCTCGAGGTTCGCCGCTGCAGAATTGCCTTTATTTATTTTTTTTATTTTTTTTTTTCAAGGACCCGCGGCAATTGCGCGAACAATGCACATGATGCCTCAGGCGCTAAAGGTCATCTGATCATCTGATCATCGCCATTCCGGTACAAAGGAAAATCCGATGCCGAGAAAGAAATCGTTGGCGCAGTTGCTGCCTGAGGCGGAATTCCTGCATTCGGTTGTGGCCCGCATAAGTAATTTCTCACTTCCGCACTTAGTCTGTTGACGCGATCCTGAGAGCTGTTACTTGACTGTTCCTGCGACTGCATAGAAGTTCAACATCTATTCACGGCAATACATGCAGCGCCTGGGTATCATGACTTGTACTCAAGGGCTTTCGTTCAATAGGCTAGTAACGATTTGGTAGGATGGGATTATAATGTTATTCTGGAGATACACTGAATGGACGTTTAACTCAAAGATGATGGCTATCCGACAACCAGATATCCAGCACCAATTGTGCCAACCAGCGTCCACAGCGAAAGTCTAGGTTCATGACCGGCTCCAGACTCCGCAGTGGCTGTGGCACTCTTACCACCGGATTCTGATCTTGTTGGTACAGCCTTGTTGGTGGCCGCAGCTGTGATAGGGCGTGGAATGTCGTGGATTGTCCAAGTGAAAGTATTTCCGCTGATTGGTGTCGAAATCACGCCCCCAGTATTGTACAATGTTTCCGTTCCATTCGGGGGTAGCTCCCCTGGACCGTGGAATGCTGTCAAATTGCTAAAGCCCAGATCCGCTGTACAAGTGTCGTTATCAAGATACGTCCCGCACTTGTTCCAGTCACTGTTCTCCACGAAAGCCTTATATACGGCATCTGCGTCCAGCAAGGCGGGTATTGTATTTGGACATATGTCCCATATCCTTGATGAGAAAGGTTAGTAATGCAAACTGTAAGTAACGGCTCACTGTGTTGCCCGCACGTACGACGAGATATAAGAACTTTGGCCGCAACACAGACATGTAGCCCCATAGGCCATGGTCTGCTCGTACGGCCAATCCGGCTTCATAGTGTCGTAACACTTATTCATGGCATTTTCTGCCACCGTTTGGACCTCAGCCACTCTGCCCAGATTACAGGAGCAGCCACCGGGGGCATTATCAGGAGGCGGGAAAAAAGGGACTGATTTGTAATCCGTGTTCACGCAGGAGTTAAGCAAGTCGTAGACAGTCTTTTGATATTCGCACGAATATACCTGATAACTGGCATGTCAGCGAATGGATTGCATTATTTGTTGTGATGGGAGCAGTTGGCGTACCTGATTCCAACAACTAGTTGCGGCACAATCTATGTAGTCGGTGTTCTTCACGCACTCGCAGGCGTTAATACAATCTATTCCCAAGTCGGGACACTTCGATTGCACGCATGCAGGATCTCCATTGCACGATTCCGTACATCCTCTGCTTCCTCCAGCACAATGGTTATTGACACAACTGGTAAAGCCCTGGTCGGCATCTTGGTAACATGATTCGAATCCCGATGGGTCAACACAGTCCGGCGACTGGAAATGTCCAACTTGCTTGGCAACGGTTGTGATCGCAAAGGAGGCTAACGAAAGTCTAAGAATGGTTAATGGCTTCATTGTGAGGATGTGTTGAGGTGTACATGTCCGTCGTACGATCTGCCTTGGGGGTTCAGCGGCTAATAAACACCATTTTATGAAACCTGCATAAAAGCAGGATGGGATATAGTCGCAAGGCTCTCCCAGGGTTCAACTGAGGAACTCTTGCATGAGACCTGCGAACTAATCTCAGCCCAAGCCACCCGAGCGCCTTGGCATTCATTCCGGGACCAATCTGGGGGACAGTCATCGTGTGAGTTCTCCAGATCAGGATAGGCGATCTCAGGTTCTGAAAGGGCCCCACCCAACACAGGCTGCTGTTTAGATCAGAGAGGCTTAGCGTTACATCGGATCAAGGGATCGCGGTGGAATTATGGGTGGCGTAGCCCAACGGATATTGTCCCACTCCAGGGTTCATTTCGCGACGAATACGAGATTTCTTTCTGTCCCATTTACCAGCATCGCCCTAATTCGATTTCGGGAATGGTCTCTCAACTTGGCCTATCGCCGTTGCCCCCTTTCTTCCGGGGTCTGCCTCGCCTTCCCAATAGTTGATTAAAGCAGCCTTGCTTCCAAATAATAATCCAATGGGATTATCAAAGGATCCTGCCTGCATCTCGCATCTATCAATACAGAGAGGTCCTCCTTGGCATTTCATATATATGGGAATGTTCGGCGTCCCCACCCACCTGAAGTTTTGGCACTAGGCGCCGGGATGCGGAGGTACATTTCCTCCAGAGCTTCGTGCCACACCAGTCTGGAGTAATTGACATTGATCCCTACGTCCGCTTGCACAAGGGTGGTGCAGAAATTACAGCATCAGCTGTAGCAGAGTGATGTGGCATGGCTACCCCCACTGGAACCCCTCAGGATCCAGTCCGCACGCAGCAAACTAATCTTATCATCTTCCCTGCCCGGGCCTGAGGCTGGTCCTTACTTCAACGGAGCAGTCATTTGGTATTCGTGCTATTGATCGCTCCCGGGGCAATCCAACACGTCAATATTACCTCTGTCTTACCACATGGTAGCGTCCATACGCCTGGCATGGTATCGCGAAGGTAGGTATCCTTTTATCATCTCAATTGTTTTTTCCTTGCATGGATATATAATACTTCGAAACACGTCACATCTAAAGTGAAGAGATGAAGCACTAGACCTTGGGTGGGATAAGTTACACAAATTTCTGTCGACCACTGTTACAGCCAAAGGCGATAGGAGAATGGTTTTCAACTCCCATGGGTTAACCCGAGTCATCTACCCTGGCTAGCTCCTCTCTCGCGCAAATAGGTCGGTGTTGACGATACTGGACAGAGAACTATGTTCATACTGAGAGGGACGCTACTTGCATGACGGATTAACGTCCGCTCCTTTGTTCTTGCTGCTGAAAAGCCTCGACTGGGCTTATTAGCTCTATCAATATTATATGATTCTATGACCACAGCTCATAGCCCACCATAGGTAATTGTTATCGTGTGCGGAATGTTGGAGACATTCCGTCAATCTCAGCACTCCGAACATCTTCTACCTTCGGATGGATCGCGCTCAAGACGGTATTACATGAAAGCAAAGCTTTGACGATGACCCGATCAGTTATGGTTCCGGGTTGATAACTAGCGATATGAGCCCTGAGCTGATATATACTCCTAGTATGTTTTCTTGTATGAATGTGCGAGAAGCTTCTCGATAGCACCTGAGCAGCCTGCGCAGCCTCTTTGAACATTGAATTAGTACTGATGAATGTCAAGATGGTATATTAACTGCGCATTAGCGGAGACATTTATTATTTCAGTAAACTTGTTGGCAGAGTTGTTAGGAGTGGACAATACCCCTTGGATAACCTTACAAGACACGTGTGGAGCCGTTCCCTAAACCAATTCCCGGCCGATGCGCGTTTTTTGCGTTATTCTCGGGTAGCGGCAACAACAATTTTATAAAGCGCGGGACCGCCCTGATGGCGAAAATCACCATTCCTAAGCCTTTCCAAGCCCATCTGTAAAATGAATAGATTACCAGGTCGGATCCTTTCACCCTGGCAGCCAGTCCGGGTGTTCCGGCCGAACCTTCGTTGCCACAAGTTCCTTTCGAGTTTCCCTCCCGCGCAGGCCTGTCAGTCCAGTCAGGACAAGACCATTGTCGAACCTCAGAATGGACATTGTCGCTCAACAACTACCTCAGCCACAGCGAACAAACAGCCATTATCAGCGTGGGAATTAAACTTCTGGAAATGCCGTCATACATGGAAACGCGCAGGGATCAACACACTACGCTGCCTAGTCGGCTGTACGCTAGGTGACTTCTCCGCTCTGTGGATGCTCCAGACATTCTATCCGGGGCTCGGGATGGGTACTATCATGGCCGCATCTAGTAAGTTCTTCGTTGTTCACCCTGTAAGAGTGGAGAAACCATATATGTCCCCAGCTGCTGACACAACCCAGTGGCATCCGGCATCAGCACGTCGATTATTCTGGAAACGGTCCTCCTCCGGCGTGGAGCTGACCAGCTCTCCTGGCCAATGGCACTTCGCACTGCGATGGGGATGAGTATGGTATCGATGCTTGCAATGGAGGCGGCAGAGAATGCTGTTGACTACCACCTTACTGGCGGTGTTGTGGCTCTGGACGACCCGAGTTTCTGGATGGCAGCGGCTGTCTCCATGTCGGCTGGTTATCTGGCTCCGTTGCCGTATAATTACCTCCGGCTGAAAAAATATGGGAAGGCCTGTCATTGATCATCCGGTAGGATTCTGCACTGATTTAAGGGAACCGCATATACCATGTATAGCTGCTAGCGATGAAATACATCATGTACTATTATGCAAGTACCGCGGCAAATCTCCTCGATAAAAATTGTTGTAATTGATACATTGTCTGTGTTTGCCAAGGCAGCAACGCGCCGAAACGAACTTTCGGCGTAGGTTGTCCCCGACCAGAAAAGCCATAAGGATGACATTGTTCATCTAGGGTGCAAAAACATTAGTAAAGTGAAATTAAAGATCGGCGCCTGAGGCTTATATACTTCAGCGGTTCCTATAACTCTACTCCGAGACGCAGCTGAACTAGCTATAGATAACAAACGGAACAATATACTCCTGAAAGGAGTACACTATAGTATATACTTATGAAGTACCATCCTATTCCGTAATATATGTACATACCGCCTATAAACATCTAGGGGACTAATTTTCATTATTGTAAAACTATAGCTACTCTTTACACATCATACAGTTGGATTTGCTAACTCTTGTTCTTTTCAATTGTCTTCAGTACTTCCTGAGGGAGGTTTTTTATACTACTTTCTTTTGTCTCCCTGGTTTGCGCGTCCTTAACTTTATTATTCATTTGCTTTTGTTGAATATACTTACCTGTCGTTTTATGAAAAGATATAGCGGTACGAGAAGGAGCAGGCACGGCTGGGAGAACTTGGAAGATCGAGCGATTTATTATTATTATTCGTATATAAAGCGCATATATATCTTGCATCATCGACATGATGGCTGCATAGTATCGATAGTTCTCATTGGAGTAAAAGCGATGAACGAGGTAATATTAAAACCTTGGGAAGATTGAAACACCTAACTTTTACGTGAGGATATACCAGCTGCAGACCTTCCGAACTATGATCCAAAACTTCCGATACTTTAGTGACATAAACTGACTATATATCTAGAAGTCTGCGAGATGGGCATTGGTGAGTCATTTCGAAAGTGGTATCAGGCCACTAAATACCATACTTGAAGCCACCATCACCAGCGGAAGTCAAACTTCTATCAGTTTGAGCAAATGTCGTATGATGCTTTCTAAGTTAGATGGGGACCAAGCAACGCCATGGGAAAGCTCTGGATATTAGTCAGCTGATGAGTGACAGATAAAGTAATGTCAATGAACGCTAGGATATGATGAACAATTGGCACAGCACCAGGCTATTATCACGTCCTGCAACAGACACGACTAATATACAAGAGAATATCAGTCATGAGATGAGCTTCCACATTGTGAAGCTTACACGCATGAACTACCGAAACTTGCCACTCCTGAATATATACGTAGAGGGGAGGGGTCTAGACTTGCTCGTGGTCTGAACAGGGGAGGCACAATGAATTCTACACTCTTCGAGACTTATCCTGTACGGTATTGGCTGTACAGTAGCCAGCATACACTAGTCTATCTTGAGTGTTACTCTGATTTACTCATGTCTTCAATCTAGATCGTTTCTTACGTAGCTCATTATGTATGACCCCCGCCACCTCGAACCTTTTCTAATCAATCACGTATACAGTACCTCATCGTGCTTTCTGCCTATACGTAACCGATTCCTAGATATAAACAGATGATGGTAGTAAGGCTCAGAAATCCTTCGCGTAGATGGCACGCCTCCAAGCGTTACCTGTGATCTGACTCTCGCATTCAAACACGTCCACGGCTATGGTCGGTGACACCATTCCTAAACTCGCGGTTCTCATTGACGCGGATAATGCTCGGTCCTCTGTCGTGGATGGCCTCCTCTCGGAGATCGCGAAATACGGTACAGCTCATGCGAAGCGGGCACATGGGGACTGGACTAGACCCAATCTACAGGGCTGGAAGGACGAGCTCCTGAGACAATCAATCCAACCCATCCAGCAGTTCGCGTATACCCAAGGCAAGAATGCAACAGACTCAGCGATGATTATAGATGCGATGGACCTTCTGTACTCCTGCCGGTATGATGGGTTCTGCCTTGTCTCAAGCGATAGTGATTTTACTCGGCTGGCTGCCCGTATTCGCGAGTCGGGACTAATAGTATATGGATTTGGGGAGAATCACACACCAAAGCCCTTCGTCGCTGCTTGTAGCAAGTTTGTTTATACGGAAAATCTTGTACACCTTGACAAGCTCGTGCCGCACGCCGGCAGTGTTGCCGTCCCTGAGAATCATTCATCAGCTTCACAGGCCCACAGAGATGACCAGCTAGCAAATCGGTTGCGAACAGCGGTAGAAGCAGCCTCCGATGATGATGGCTGGGCAAAGCTGTCGCAGGTGGGCCACTTGCTCACAAAAAAGCACCCCGATTTCGACTCTCGTACATATGGATACCATAAGCTCAGCGATCTTATCACCGATTCGTCGTTGTTTGAAACCGCCCGCCGCTCGTTTCGAAAGGGGTCACCCGCAGAGATCACTGTACGCGATAAGCGTCGGAAGCCTAGTAGTTCTGCTAATTAGGTGGATATGAGTTGCTTCTCTCTATTTTCCTTTATCCGATCTGGTATCAATTGGAATTAAGTTCTATGTATATTGTTTTTCATTTTTCATTTTCTTAATAGCTGTACCAAGGCGATTTCTAGCTATAGGCGCACCTGAAATCTCATTCCATACCTCACATATTATAATTTGAAAGGAGTAGGTGCTAAATGGTTTTCTTATTATATGACGTATTTACAGTCATTCTCCAAATCAGTTTGACCCACAAAGATATAATTGTTTCCCAGCCCGGCAACATAAGGTCGAGGCACGTAGTAACATATATTCCGTATAATACAATAGTCATCTAAAGGTAGTTGCCTGTAATATCGCACAGTGCACTAAATCTCATGGTCAGATATGCTACAGTGGAAAGCTACTTCAGCCTTACGACAGGTCCTGCAAATATATGGATATAAAGGTAGCAATCCATTGTCGTATGGGCTTCAAATCCCTCATTACGCTAAACTATCAACCTTAAACAACTTATTCCAAATGTAAAACAATGGCCCACCGAAGATAATTCCATTACTTGGTCTGAGAGAAAGTCCCAAGCCTTGCAAATATGTAAGTTTGTTCTCTTCCACGAATATATTCTGGTAAACTGAAAGTAGCAAAGATATAGAAGAAGTAATTGATTATTTGGGGTCTCCAAGTCTTCGAAGCTGAACAAATGATGAGATATCTAGACCAGTCAAGGAGCTTTCCAGACTTTCCAGTAGGGGAGCCAAACTTGACGATAAGCCGCAACTATGAGCTCTCTTGCTCCTTTGGCCGTACCATTGAGGATACTCCATTTTGCGGCATTCGCTGGCCAATCCAATAAAGGACATCCCTGGATACTCTGACTTTGGTCTTGGGGAGAGTATCTGCATTTGAGACATTTGTTTCGTTAATGCCCCAAGTAGCATGCAATCACATTCGTAAGAACATTGAATTGTGCTACTCTGTAGCCTCGATAAGTGGTCATGCATGCACTCAATAACGCTTTCAATTGCATTCTCTCGTGACAAATTGATCGCATCTGGATTTAAATTAACTCCCGAGCATATAATGGAAAAGGTGAACTAGGTCTCGATGTGAACTTACCTCGTACACTAGAGAGAAATGGGAATTGGATGGTTGTCAATTTCGTTCTGTATCTGAGCTGTAGGTATTTAGAAGAGCTTTCGAAAATCGCATCGTGTTGGAAAACCCAGGATACAAACAGCCATCTCTCTGCATCGGATACCGATGCGAAGGGTATCTCGGCTAGGGCTTTAATCCACATTTCTGAAAACACTTCCACTACTTCATAGCATTCGTAGTAATCGACTAATAGAGCTATCTCCGCAAGCCTTTCTGGAGATACTTCTCGGGGTACTGTCCGTGTTCGGCCGTGGATTATCATTGTCAAGATTAGAAAGGGTACTGCCGGCCAATCTTGCAAGGGTATTTCTAGATAGCCCTTAGACGTAAGCTCATTTCCTTCTTGAAAACCATGTTGGAGTGTACGTTTGAACTGTGGACAAGAAAGCGTGAGGTGCTTAGAGGATACGCGGATCTGAAGCCGTTGCTCGCCCTTTTGGTGGTCCTGGGGTGACTCGGCAGATTTGTCTATACCCTCACTATGGCCGAGCTCGACAATGTCGTTCTCTTCTCCCAAGTTCCCCATATCCGGTGGTGGCTCAGATACTGCTTCAGAGTGTATGGAAATGTTTGACAGCCCAGAAAGTGTAGAAGCATCGATATCCCACATGCTCCCTGGCAGATTCTCAGGCACATTGTATAGAACCAGGATAACGTCACCTTCCGGATCTAGTGTGTAGATTATGTCGTCCATGCTTCCAATGCTTCCTACTTACCTGGGCTTCCCTCCCGAAAAGGAATGGAATAAGAGAAAGCAGTGATAATGCTGGACCGCTTGGACCAAGCAGAGGTGGGGGTTAAGTGAAGTGGGGTAAGACGCAGGGTGTCCATGCCAGTTCATCATTGATCTATTGTTAGCAACTATTTCCCCCGTATCGTACCATACCCCGACAACCCCTGCTGCACGACCACCACTTGCTAACATGTTGTCTGGGTCGGACTTGGAGTTAATTGTAAGTATACGACATGAACTCATTGACTCGAGTGGACGCTGAAAGGAAACTTGAAACCCCTTGTATCTTCTTGACCTCACGACTAGGAGACATTATACTGATGGCGGCCTCGTAGGTACCGCATAATGTCAGACCACTTATATTACAGACCTCAGTAAGATACCGGTTATTTGTGAGAAGATACTTCGATACCACACAGTACCCTGAAACGAACGAAGAGAGAGGAGAAAGAAAGGAGGCTGCGAGGGCGCACGCAAAACGACTAGTGGCGTTTCGCTTGAAGCGCTTCCTTCCACGTGTGCTGGTTTTGGAATCTCTCCTTCCCGTGAGGCCTGGGACATTTTTAAAGGTCTGATATATAATATTACTATAATATGGAAGCAATACATTCAAATGGAGGACAACTGGAAGTGCAGTACATTATAGTAAAATTCATAATTCATTAGATTGTATCCCAGACCACACGCGTTATGTTGCTCCCATCATCCAGTTGATGTGCCAAGTGTACCCTTTCTCCCTCACAACCTTCTTAACAGGATTCCCATGCTCATCAAATTTGCCTTTGACAACCACTTCTCGCCAGCCGTGACCCCAATCTAGTTCCCACTTGTCGTCCGTCTTCTTGGCTTGACGAGGAGGAGCCGGCAGCCGGTCTCCAGACTCTCGTGCCCTCTCAACGGACACGCAGAACTGGAGCGCCTTCTGGATTTCTTTTATACGCTTCTGGGAGAGGTTGCTCGTAGATACCTCCCCTTCACTGCCGCTACTGGCATCCTTGACACACTCGCAAGCCCAGCAGAGACAACAGGTATATGGCTGTGCGAACTGCCTCTTCCATAAATCAGCAGTATTGGTCTCTGATGTATTATTTGCGGTAGATTTCTCGGTCTCCAAGGGTCTCGCGACTTCGGCGTAATCCAAGTCTCTTCCAAAAGGCCGGCTGGTGAACGTCTGAAAATTGTCTGCATAAAGTTGATGCGTTCTCAAAGCAAGTTCAATATCCCATGTTGGCACTAAACTAGCACGTCTGTCTGGATGCAGTTGTACGAGAAGAAGAAACCTTTTATATCTCTCCAGGCAGCGGGTCAATGATCCAGGGCATGCTGGCGAGCGGAGCCAGAGAAGCTCATGTGTGTCATTAACAAAGCTCTCTTGCATGGCGACTGCATCTTCCAGGTGAATTGAGTACTGGGCGCCCATCGACGCGGTGTACGGCGGTGGGGACGCAAGACAAGAAATCAGGTCCACAGATTGTGACGACATGGTCTTGAACATATTTGCTGCCGCAGTCGGCAAGTTGTAATTAAGTGTCCTCTGATCGATGACTTCGTAGAGTGCGTGCCAAGGAAAGCAGAGCATGAATGCATTTTGTTTACCAAATTCCACAGAATCAGAAAAGTAGGAAGGATGGAGAATGTAGCTGTACCATACTAGTAGCACATCTAATGGAGGAAGATAGTTTTTGGAGAGAGTACTCCTGCCCTGCTGCGCTGCGGCAGGGACAGTGTTGTATGCTTTTGCATGTCGTAGTACTTTGTCGATATTTTGCCACCAAAGGTCAAAGCGGCCCACGGCTGCCTTTATAAAGAGTTCCCATTTCCTTATCTGGCTTGTACGCGCCATCTCCGCATCTGCAGCCGTCGGATGTGATTTGGAGCTTTGAGTATTTTCTGCTGAGGCAAAACGGGGTGCGGTTGGTCCGATGACAGCGTCCAGGTCCTTGGAGTGCATCACATCGTTTCTTAGCTTATAGAAACATTCAATGAGGCATAGGTGCATTGCTAGGTGGTTAGTTGATGGGTACAGAAGGTCGACTTTGCCTATGTCTGAGGCAACGAGAGCTCCGGGTGTACGACTAGGAGGGATGGAAATTCCTCTAAAGATCGCGGGGTCCGGAATCTGGATTTCCTCTTCTGTAGCACCTGCGGGAGCCAAAATGGTTGGGCTTATCTTCCATGAGTGCTGATGGTTTGATGGCTCCTGTCGGCCAAATCGCAATCCACTCAGTCCAGACGTCATATTTGCTTCATAAACAGGAACAGGAACCACTAATTTTCTGCGAAATACTTTATGGCGAGGTATATGGTGGTAAAAGGATGCCCGGAAAGCATAGGTTGTTTCCGTTCAATGTCAGTGTTTGGGATTGGGCCACCGCCTGCTTTAATACTTTATACTTCACGGGCAAAAGCATAGCCACGGACCATAGCCACAGAACCCAGCCACAGTTCGGGTACTCTCGTGAATTACTACAAACAGTAAGGCGTGCCTATCTAGGCCTAGTGCCATCCGGTCAACTGGTATTAAGTATATTCTCCATAAATTATTGATGTACATTCCAAAAGAACATATGCTTCCATAAATAAAGCCCTAGGAGAAATAAATATCGCCTAGAAAGGCCTTGACTAAATGATAGTAACTACTAGAAGCTGGGAAAAATACTATGACGCGAGATAGAGTGTATAAGATACCCCTTCTCTCGCTTCGTAAATAGCCTATTAATAGCCTATAAGGTTGAGTGGGCTGCTTGTCTATTGTGCATCTTCATACCTTTTTTTATCAAATATTGAAAGTATTATCGAATAATGTAACCGCAGATATAGTTAGCCCATGGTCAGAGCCGTCACTATTACTGATATTAAGCACCAGTAAACACCACAACATCATGCAAGCCATTCGGATTCATCCCACTCCTCCCCGAACTACTCCCTATTCACCTTCCTATCCCGGCCTAACTACCGCCCTGCAGCTGGACAACATCCCCGTCCCGAAGCCTTCACAGCCTGGGGAGCTGCTCGCGCGTCAAAGCTACAACCATTGTTCGCGACATGTTAACCTGGCCCGAAACCTACAGTCATTAATACGCCATTCCTGGCAACTATGTCGCCGGAATTGTAGCCGATGTCTTCTCGCCCGATAGCAAGTTAAAGCCAGGAGACCAGACCTTTGGCATGGCTGATATAGACCGTGCCGCCACATGGGCCGAATACACCATTCCCAAAGAGGATGAAATCGCCTTGAAACCGACCGGATTCACTTTTGCCCAGGCTGCCGTTTTGGCGCTTAGTGCACTAACCGCCTATTAGGCCGTATTCCACCACGCCCGGATACCTCGCCCTACTATGGAGGAGGTCAAGTCTCGCGCTGCGCGCAAGCAAGAGCAGCGCGTGCTGATTACCGAGGCTGCGGGTGCAGTGGGAGTGTATCTCGTTCAGCTCGCGGCGGCGGCTGGCATAACGGTTATAGCGGTTACTAGTTCTAATGCGCGTAATGGAGAATTTCTCCAGCGTCTTCAGGCAGATAAGGTAGTCGAGTACAGTACGCTAAGGTATTATCGGGGAACGTTCGACGCCATCATTGACGTGCTTGGCGGGGAGCAGCTGGACAAATGTTGGGACTACATCACTGAGACTGGGGTGCTAAATTCTATTGATTCTGCAAGTTTCAACTTTGTGGAAGAACATGAGAAGCGCGGTCTACGTAAATCGGGAGTGCGTTCTCTGCTTTCTATTGTGAAGGGCAGTGTCGAGGCATTACACTACCTTACTGAACTGGTGGCTATTGGAGCTCTGAAGTCACTGGTAGCGGACACTTTCCCTCTTGCAAGGGCTCAGAGACGTACAGTCTTACAAATGGACGGCATTCTAGGCGGGGTAAGTTCATTCCCATGGCCTGACAGTTATGGCTCTTCGCCATGATCCTATGTGCCGGTAGCAAGCTAAGCTCCGCAATATGAATTTGCCTGAAAGCAAGACTGATGATTATTATGTGGTTCGCTTACTTTGACACGGGGAAATGATATCAGAATCAAAACTTGATATTCCAGTAACGTATAAGATAGATGTATACCCTTGCAGCGTGTAGCGTCCGCTTGTTCTCTTGAGCCATCGGGGAAGTGGATTCATTCACAGTTAGATATATCTTCAGCCTTGTCAATGCCACCACCAAACTGTAATATCTGAAATGTGTAATACAAATTCAAGAGTAAACAGACATACAGGCGATAGATATACTGCCTAATTGAAGCTTTTAGACACCATATTGCCCATCCGTCCGCGACGTACCCAACCGGCCTCCCGACTTCAAGCTTTCATCTTCTGTGCCACAATATCCTTGTACTCCTCATCATACTGCACCAGAACGGCTGGTCCCTCCCGCTCGAGCGTCTCAGTGTCAAGCACAAAGTTCGCAAAAAATACCGCTGGCTCGGTCTTGCTGGGGTTGGCACTAATGCGATGATGGCACCCTGGGGCTTCATGCCAAGATCCTCCCTGGTCGATCACTTTCATCGGGTCGTTATTCATTTTGTTCAGCATGGAACCTTTAATCACATAAGCAGAAACAGAGGCTCCTCCATGACGATGAGGAGGACTAGCACCGTCTGGTGGGTATTCGACAAGCAGACCCACAGTAGTCTTCCCAGGGCAGTTGACCAATTTATACTGGTAGACGAGGGTGGTACTCGCAAGGGGGCGGCTGTTGTCGCAAAGGGAATTAGCAAATCAGATGCGTTCTGCTATGCCAACTTCACTACACACACACCTCGGATCGTAGGTCGGTTCGTCCATGGCGAAAAGTATTTATATATAACACGACACCTGCAATGGGTAATCAATAATCTCACTGGGCCTGCTGTGCATGATGGACGAACTGAAATCCTCGACAGCGCCAGTGACGGGCCTACTTATACGTTTCGGGTGGTCTGGATGTGATGAACCAGAGTTGAAGCTGTCTGCAGGATCAATCACACATTCTCTGTCCTAATGCATTTCAATCGTTGATTCTTGGTGGGAAATGGCCTTACCACGGATCCATGAACACTGAGTAGCATGACTGAAGCCGGGATAGCTGCAGGTGGAGAACCTTATCAAAACGAATAGGCTATTCGGAAAGGAGGCCACTCGAGCCCGACCCGCGTGCACCTCGAGGCCCAGGGCCCTGAAGAAGCCTACTTTTTCTAAATACCAGTGTCACCTAGAGTTACTCTATATTTTGAAGCTATTCAACCACTAACTATACTATCTGCCGAATATCCCGTTAGGTGCTGGCCGTCTTGTTTTTGTTTTTTTGGCTACCCGCATCCAATTAGTAGTATTTTCTGCCTTGGGTGTCCGCGTTCGATCAGGTACGCTATTATAATATACAATAGGGCTGATGAGGTTTTTCAAAAAATGCCTTCGCTCATTGGTATTCGCGTTTGAGTTACAGGACGCTTTAGCCCGAGCTAGGTGGCGTGATCGATTCGCCAGGCCTGGGCGAGTAGTTACTTTGACCAATAGCAATGATTATCCACTTCGTATTGTTGGAGAAAGGAAGCGACAGCCGAAAGGCAGCTTCGAACGACGAATGATAAGCGAGTTCCATCATGCGGAGACCCCACTGGAAAAACGCCAGCGTGTAAAACACTTCCAGATGGTGCTCCATCACACGCATCACCGGAGTTAGTGATCGAGGGACAGTATGCTGATCCAACGTCCGGCCTCACATCTTTCCATGAAGCATGGCGCAACACTTCCATGCAAAAGGGAGACATCCAATCCCCAAGGTCGAGTGAGGCAGAGATGAACCAGCCCTTAGTTTCTGCTGGAGACCGACCGTTCTACCAAGACGCGCATAGTCCGGACCCGTTGCCCAATGCTCCCACAGCGCGCCGCTTACTGAATCTTTACTTCGAGTCCTGTGTTGTTACCTATCGAATATTCCACCAACAAACCGTGGAAGGTTGACTAGATACCATCTTGGACAATTGGCGAACAAATCGCCCAATAACACACCCCATTAAGACTGTTAAGTATACAGTCACACAATCTTTCAATCAAAGACCGTCCAGCTCAATATCATTCAGGATGTACCCCATTCTACCGGGTGTGAACGCCTGGAACGTTTCCAATCTTCAGAACCCCACGAAGCGGGCAATTGGTATCGGTATCTTGTCTGTATGAGTAATGCGGGAGGCATTACCGGCAGTTTTATCTATCAGGAGAAGCGCTCCGTTATCCACCGGCTACAGGAACTCGTTTGCTTTTGCATCGGCGGGTTTCATTGCCTGCCTAGTACTCGAGCTCTGTCTCTTTAGGTTAAATAAACAGAAGGTCCAGCTAAGCGAAGCGAAGATCCGAGACTGATATACAGATGAGGAGTTGAACGAAATGGGAGAAAAAAGTCCCCTGCTCAAATATACACTGTGATCGGCGTTTCTGGGATGATTGTCTGAGGGGAGGGATGTATATGATATAGCCAGCGTTTAAATGCCTCACGGGGGGGCTTATTATCCAGTTGTACTTTTTTTCAGGTCCTTTAGTGTCGGGTTTCCCCGTTCCTCTGTCTAGGCGTCATGCATTATCGGGGTTTGTGGATCGGTTAGACCCACCGAGCCATCCATCCCTTGACAGCGGCAACATTTCCTCTGCCACACACTTGTTTGCCTTCGAAGGACCATAGGACATTGATCAATAATGAGTGATCACTATTTGTATACTTCTGTTAGGGATGCTATATCCCTTGGGACGATACTACCCGAAACAGTGCCAAAGCCCAGTAGCCACATCCGACAATAGTGACTTTCGATAAAAACAAGGAATCCTACAAGAGACCCCTACAGTCCTGGGTCAGGGAAGACCACAAATAGAAATGAGTAAAACTATTGAGTTCAGCCTCGATCGTCAACGACTTTACAACTATTGAGACATGTCTAAGACGATTAACTCCGCCCGGCGGACCGTTGAGACGGAAGAATCCCATGGGATTATTGTGGGGATAAGCAATAAAACGGGGTTTACGGGGCAATGCGAAATCCGATCCCTTCCAGAAATTGGGTCTTGGATTCCCATTTCATCGAGAAGGGGGTTTAGATCCCCGTTCCAGTCCCAAAGTTGAGGTTAGATGGGTCTTGGGCCCACGTACTATCTCATCTATTATGACGATCATTGAACCCGGTCCATTAATGGTAACTACGTAGTTACCTTTACACCATTAGTATGATGTAACGATTTGAATACAATGCATATGTTCTCTGGCCGAAGAATTACTCCATACATGGAATTTGCCACCGCAGTGGAGTTAAACACAGTATTATTATATTCAGACCGTCACAAAAGGATATAAAGAGGCGAGACTTCCGTTGAGCAAGAGACCATTCAGCCAGATACAGCAGCAAATAATTCTTCCATAATCCATCAAACAACCACTCCATCGATCCTCTAAACATTCACAATGCGTTTCCTCAGCATTTTCGCCGCCATCGTTGCCCTCACCCCTGCCGTCATGGCACAGGGCCAGAACCCCAAGAACTGTCTTGAGAAATGTCATCCCTACAGCGCTGGTTCCAATGAGTACTGTGATGCTGACCACCAGGTATGTTTTCCATGTAGCTGACCGCGAATGCATGAATGTCTGGCCGCTAACAATGCATATAGGCTCTGTACCGTGAAGGCCCTGTATGTATACCTAGATTCTTCTCATCGAGGCTTAAGATAACGTGGTATGATAAGTGGACAACTTACTGACTATGATTATAGGGCTGTTTCAAGTGCTGTGAGTCCGTTTAAGCGGATCAAGGAGAGCTGGGACCAGAAGTTTAGTAGTCTCTTAGGTTGAGGATCTGTAGGTTGATTTTGTGTTTCGCAGTTGGCTTCTTTGGGGGCTGTGGAGTATTGTTTCTGTTGAGCGAATACCGATGTGTACAATGCAATCTGTTTATTGGTGTGTCATTGGGATGTTTATAAAACAATATAAACTGGAAAATGGAAAAATGCGAAATGACAATAAGCCATCAAAGGTGCAGCCTAGTTAACATGCCAAAGGAAAGATTTACATTCTACCTATGTATAACGCCATCGTCTGAACAAACATCAAATGCAACATCGCACAACGCATACATTCTTATATCCATAACAGAGGCACTACTGCTTTGTCGCCGGGAAATTGCCAGTTCCTAATATATCACCATCCTCTTCCTTCCCATCCCTTGCCCGATCAATCCGGAACTGCGTCGTCTTGAATAGTCTCGGCATAGTTGTCTCCTCGAACGATGTTCCCTGCGCAACCATCTTTGCCAGCTCCTTGGCCGCCAACCAGATGACCGGCATGCCATGGCCATTAAAACCAGCAATGATAAACTGGCCATCCTTGGTAGGCACTTCACCGACGTGGGGATTTGAGTCATAGGAGTAGCCCATGACTCCAGTCCAAATCTTATCCACTTGAGCCCCTGAATTCTCCCACCCGCGATAGGTCCGTTGCATATAATCTGTATAGTAGTCCTTTGCCGAATCGATAAGAACACTGTCGTCCACGTTGTTGTACCATTGCTCCCGGAACGGCCGGAACTTCGCGGCGGCACCACCAACAATGATACTGCCGTCGGCTCGTGGAATTAGGTATGAAAGAGTGTTGTCTTCTGTTCGGTTGATGTAGGAGTTGTTAAGAAGGGGTGCCGTGGTTCCCTCTGGTACCGTAATTCGACAACAGATACCTTTGCATGGAATAATGTTGTTCTGGTACTCGGGGAGAAGGCCCGCGACGTAAGCATTGTTCGCATGGATGACGTTGCCTGCGTGCATTCTTCCCCGTGGAGTCTCAACCACATACCCGCCATTTGGATCCGGTGTGATTGAGGTCGCGGGGGTATATGTTTGGAGATTGATCTTGCCGGCTGCAAGCAGGGACTCAGTAAGATGCATGATAAGTTTGTACGGCCACACAGTTCCAGCCGTGTACGAGGCGCACGCCACAGCACCTTTGACGCCGCAGATCTGTACCATATTAGCATCCATTACTTGACTAAAAAATAGCAAACACTTACACCTTCCACTTCCTTGCCAGTATAGAAGATAGCATCATTCATATATTCAAAGTTTTGCGCAACTACGTTTTCGAAAGTTGCCTTAGCCTTTGCCGCGGCTTCCTCATTGCACCAGACGTCGATCGTCCTTGTTAAGGTAAAATCACAATCGATCTTCTCCTCTTCAATGACTTTTTTGAGCGCGGGCAGATGAGCAATCTCGAACTCCGCTATCTCAGCCCCTGCTCGTGCCCCAGCGCGATCGATGTATGTAGGAATATGACCGTAGAAATCAGGCCGGAGATGACCTCCGTTGCGACCCGTCGCGCCCGAGCAAACTCCCCTGGCTTCCAGGATTGTGATTGACTTGTTGAAATCCTTATGGTCCTTCACAATATGGTAGGCCGTACTGATACCAGCGTAGCCCGCGCCAATTATGACAATGTCACTGTGCTCGGGCAACTGTTCCGTCGAGCGATGGTCACTCTTCGGATGAGGCTGGGTTTGCCAGAAGCATTCCCCGGGATTGGGAACAGGGAAGCATCCTGCTGGTTGTATATCAGCTGCAGAAGCAGGCGGTTGCATATTTGTGTTAAAAATGTGAAGTTATGACCTCTAGGGCTTGAAGTAATTATCGAAAAGATGACGCGGAGTTAAGTTTATAAGAAAGTGATGTGTCCGAGGTCTTATCTTATCGCCAATCGGCCTCGGCACGGCGTACGATTGATTCTTTGGATCACTAAAAGCTCGCTACCGGACCGGAATTGCCTAATTAAAACCGGCGGATATCCATGGTCGGTCCGGGCTCCACTGAGGTTCTCCGGTTTATCAGTATATCAATTAATTTATTTCTAGAGCTGGCTGTCCAGCTATTCCTCTAGGCATGTACAACATGGTAAACTTGCCGGGATCCATCCGGTTCACTTAGCTCTTATCTTAACCACGTATGTGCAGAACTCCCGCCAATGAAGGAAATGGGATTTAATATTGGCTTTGCATTAGCCTCTGATAAGCGGGGGAAATAGCCCCATGAAGAACCTAAACTGCACAGAGATATATGAAAAAGTGTACAAAAATGGGAAGAAGTCACCCCCCGGTCGAGCACACAATCTCCCACTTTACGTTTGACATTATAGATTGTAGTCTCCAGCAAGATGCCTCCTCATACCGCGGAATACCCCTCGTTCGACGAAGTCGGTCCGGCAACAATGGCAGAGAAGAAGGGATTCCACGACAATGTGGGATCGTACGATGTGGAGAACACGGCCGGTCAGCTGGAGGAGGTGCACGACTTCAAGCAAGGCCTCCACCAGCGACATATTCAGATGATCGCGTTGGCTGGTACCATCGGGACTGGTCTGTTCCTAGGCTCGGGACGAGCCATCGCAACAGCAGGACCTCTGGGAGCCTTTCTCGGATACTCCATCATAGGTCTCACGGTGTCGAGTGTTGTGTTTGGTGTGGGAGAAATGGGTGCCCTAGCCCCCCTCACCGGCGGTGCCATTCGATACCTAGAACTCTTCTGCGATCCTGCGTTGTCTTTTGCCATTGGATGGAACCATGTATACTCCTACGTTGTATCAATTCCATCCGAGATCGTGGCAGCTGCCGTTATTGTTGAGTTTTGGGCTACGATCAACAACGCGATATGGATAACAGTGTTTGGCGTCCTCATGCTTATCACAGCACTCCTCTTCGTTCGTATCTACGGAGAGCTGGAGTTCGGCTTCTCCATGCTGAAGATCATGCTGGTCATTGGAATCAATATCATGGCCTTGGTCATCACATGTGGCGGGGGTCCCGACCATAAAGCCATCGGATTCAGTTACTGGAAGAACCCCGGCCCGTTCGTACAATACCTAGGAGTCGGTGGCTCATTAGGCCGCTTCATGGGATTCTGGACCACATTCGACAACGCTCTCTACGCATACTCCGGGATTGACAATATCACGGTCGCTGCAGCGGAAACACGCAACCCTCGACATGCAATCCCGCAAGCCGCGCGACGGATCTTCGTTAGAATCTTCCTCTTCTACATCTTGACAATATTCATGGTCGGCTTAGTCGTACCATCCAACGACCCCAATCTCCTCGGCTCAACAAGCACAGCCGCTCATTCACCCTTCGTCATCGCTGCCCGCAACGCAGGGATCTCGGCAGTGCCATCCATCATCAACGCCGTCGTCCTCACCTCCGCATGGTCATCCGGCAATTCCAACATGCTCGGTGGCTCCCGAATCCTCTACGGGATGGCCTGCAACGGGCACGCCCCGAAGATCTTCAAGCGAATGAACCGTTTCGGCGTCCCATACGTCTCCGTCGCCCTGTACGGCCTCTTCATGGGCCTGGGCTACATGACCCTCTCTGACTCGGCAAGTACAGTCTTCACCTGGTTACAGGATATCGTCGCCATATCCACCCTAGTCAATTGGGTCTGCATCTGCATCGTCTACCTCCGCTTCTACTACGGATGCAAGAAGCAGGGGATCGATCGTCATAAGGAGTTGCCGTGGGCGGCACCGTTCCAGCCCTGGAGTACGTGGTGCTCGTTGATCTTACTCATCATTCTTTTCTTTACGGGTGGTTATAAGACATTCATGCATGGGCATTGGGATACTGAGACATTTATCTCGTCGTATCTGAATGGGCCGCTGATTTTGGGTATTTATCTCGGCTATAAGTTTGTGAAGAAGACGAGGATTATTCCGCTGGAGGAAATCCCTATTCGCCCTTTTATTGAGAATTATCAGAATAATCCGGAGCCGGAACCGAAGCCAAAGAAGGGGTTGAGGCGGCTGAATATTTTGTGGTCGTAGTGTGAATGCTCGACGTTTGAAATATATATATACTTTGAATATAGTTATACCGAAAGCAATGATAATTCATATTCAAGCGAACAACGTGTTCAATCAGACTTAAAATCGTACGACCATATACCTAGAATACACTATAAGACTTACTTCCGATCATACCATAGAATAATCATGATCACAACTACCAATTCAACCACCCCATTACCCAATGTTCGATTGTTTTATCAATTATCTTATCTGGTCTTATCAGATCCATCACATGACCACCTCTGGCCGGCAGAACAAACCAATCACAATCTACCGGTCCGGCCTTTCCTAAAGAAGTAAGCGATATCCGGCGCAACAAATGCCGGCGACGATAACAAGCGAGTTCAAGTGATAGCGGGGAAAGCTTTCGATAAGATCGAACCCGGTCAACAGCTTTCTCCGTTATCGGGTCCAGTGTCAACACAACCTCGACCCATGGTATTTACCACGTGGACCGTCCTTGAAGGTGAGATATTGAACCCAAGACCACTTGAGTATGAAACTGAATTAAGGAGATCAACAGCACGCAGCAGTCATAAAACCACCCTTAAATACGCGTGCTAGCATCACATCATAGCAATCCACCCCGCCGATAATCCCACACCCCACATTCGACAACACAACACAACACCCCAACCACAAAATAATAAAATTAAAAACAATGTCCCCTCACAAACACGTCGTCTTCGACGTCGTCGGCACCTGCGTCTCCTTCGATGCCTTCTACAACTGCATTGACCGTGTCATGGGCGACAAGCTCCGCGCGCAATGTATCACGCCGCGTTTCTTCGGATTCAGCTGGATGACCGCTGCCGAGCTGGAATTTACCTTCTTGTCCATTTCAGAACGATACAAACCGTATAAAGAGGTTATTACGGCGCTGTTCTATCGGACCTTACACATGGCGGGGGTCGAGGACCCGAGGTCGTTTGCGACGGAGGCTGAGAGGGATCAGTGTGTGCAGGGATATTCGGAGTTGGAGCTTAGGCCGGGGACCCGGGAGTGTTTTGCGAGGTTAAGAGAGGCGGGGTTCACGGTTTGGTGTCTTACGACTGGGGATACGAGGCGTGTGAGAGGGTATTTTGAGCGTGCTGGGGTGGATATGCCGTTGGAGAACTTCATTAGTTGTGATTCGCAGGGGGTGGCTAAGCCCACGCTGGCGGCGTATAGGCCTGCGATGGAGAGGTTTGCCGAGGAGGACGTGAAGTGGTTTGCAGCGGCGCATATGTGGGATGTTTCGGCGGCGGTTAAGGTTGGGTTTAGAGGGGCGTATTGTACGGTGTATGAGAAGGAGTCGTGTGCGGAGATTTTTGATACCCAGATGGAGGTGTTGGCGGATTCTTTGCCTGAGATGGCGGACAAGATCATTGCAGCCTCGGGGTAGTGTTTTGGAGAGATCAACAAAAGTAAAGGAAGCCACAGTAATCAATTGCAAACTCATTCAATCATCATAACGTACTAGATACATCAATATACAATGGGGAGGGTATAGGTAAGTTCCTCGCTCAACGTCGGGAGGTCCTGGCGTCGTGGGACGCACGGTAGGGAAACATTTGTACAAAGCCACTGGGGCCATCGGCTTCAGGACGAGGCACTATGCCAGCCTCGGGCACGGCAAGAAATTGCTCAAGCACTTGCGTTTCCGTCTGTGTCGGCCATGCCGAGGATAGCGCTAGATTGCCAGCCCCAAAAATGGACAATTCGTTGACCGGATCCCAGGCATTGAGGGCGTCCATCTGCATATCTCTACGGGACTCATTGGACGATGCGCTGAGATTCGGAGGCTCCATATAACTAACTGAGGTGGGATCAAAGTTTATAGGCGGCAGTGCAGAGCCAGCTGATGCTCCAGCAGTGTTCGCAGGAATAGAAACATTGTCGCACATGTTCATAGCTCCACCACCCCTCCAGGATGACCCCCATTGCTTGAATGCATCATAGTCTGACATCGCTGATATTGTCTCTGAGGGGCCATCGTTCGGCTGTGTATCTTCTGTCTCGGAATGCAAACGAGCGAGTGCTTGTTCCAACGCCTCAATCAACGCCACTTCCGATCGAGCCGAATCCCCAGAAGCCGCCATTTCACGGATCATGTCCAGCCCGTCTTGTAATGTTTTATGATACTCTCCCGAGCGGTTCTGGATCGAGTAGGCAATCAACACTAACAACGAGGCTCGACAGGAACTGTATTCAATGTACGAAGCTCTAGCGAGACCTGATCCATGGTCTCGCAGTATTTGACAGAGCCGAATCACCTCCGTTGCTGCCTGTATGCAGCATATGACGAGACCCTGTGTACTAGAAGTCTGCCTCGGGCTCGAGCCCTCGCTATTATCGTGTGCCGCGTTCGTAAATTCTGGCCCAGCTGGAGAGCTTCGGGGGGATTGTGAGGCCTGGTCTCTCAGAAGAAACGGCCGTCCGATAAACATATTGACCAGGCAATACTCCAGTCGCAGATGCATTGCAGCGCGGTTTAGATTCTGTGGCTGACTTGAATAACCAAGTACATCTTCTGGTATTGAATTCCACCAATCAGTCATGGCGCATTTTTTGTCCCGCAAACGAGCCAAGATATTTGGGATTGTTTTCTTTTCGCAATGACGCAGGAGCGATCTAGGCACAATATCAGTTTCTTGCCGTGCTACGTCTACCGAGTGTATGTCGCGCTTACAGTTCGTGGAAGAAGTCCTCGAGAAAATGGATAAGTTGGATGGATGTCACAGCGCGTGCAACATTCCACAGGGGATCTTCGGCGTGCATCCCCTCGCGATACTCCGGTACATCTGTGTCGACATCTGATCGCAGGACAGACAGCGGTCGTCCGTGGAAAATGGATATTTTTCTGGGAGCCCATCATTAGCACTCAGATCATTCCATACAGCCGTTATGCTTTACCTTTCAAGCGAGTAGGCAGTCCACCAAACACGATTCCGCGTCTCAATCATATCTGGGTTGAACGCGTCACTTGTACACTTTCGGTGCATACCATTCTGCATAGCGAGTCGCACGGCGAGATTGATATAGACATATCCGAGGCCGGATGCATCAATGGGCAACGAGTAAAACCCAAAGAGTAAGCATGCCTGAACGCTTTCTAAACAAGACGATTCAATAATTTCAGGCAACAGTCGGACCGCACTCTGATAGAAGGTGGCACCGATGTCATCTTCCGAGAAGTCTCCATCCTTCGCTGTATCGCGACTGGGCGAGTCCAGGTACGCATACTGCGTCCCGATCGCGAATATTGTAAGCAGGATGCTTATGACAGCGGCACCCTTCTTACCAAAGCTGCTAGGGTCGTGATAAAGCACATCGAGGTTGTCGAGGAACCACCTCTTCCGGACAAAGAAGTAATGTGTTTCAGCATACTTGAAAAAGATATTAGCCAGAAATCTGGCTATTTGTCGTGGAGGACAGGAGGAGACCGCCGCGGATAAATGACTCTGGCCAGAACGTAGTTGTTGCGCTCGCCAATACTCAAAGACACGTTGATCAGAATTAGGAGTTTGCTGCTTCAGTTAGCTTTCGTCGTAACTGGCATCGGTCGTGAGTACCTGAGCAACTGAGTGCCGGGTTTGATGTTCAATTTGGTGTTTAATGCGCATGGAAAAGTTCCAATATGAGAATTCTCCAGAATAGTCTGCTCAACCTTAGCGTTGTTACTAATTAAAGCAGTGATGGGAGGGAACGAACGAGTAGTGGTATCTTCAACCGGGTCGATTGTACAAGCTTCGTCATCTATGGAGAGACCATCGACATCTCCGTGTTCCACCGGCAGTTCTCTGTGGCGCTCTTGGTCTGACGCGAGGGCATTTGCCATTTGAGAGAGATTGTCCGTATCAAGGGAGATTCCCTGCACCGTGTGTTTTAATATACACTCCATATACCTTGAGCGCTCAGCCAGCTCTCGGATATCTGCTCCTACGGCAGGAGATCTGGTTCTAACAGCCCATTAGGGGACGTGTATAGTGCGGATGGAGCCAAGGTACACACACCTAGGAATGTAGGCACGGAATTCGCGCACCCTTGATGCGCGATTCTTGAACTCACAGGAGCGATGAGAGTGGGAGCATCTACTGCAGGGAATTCCACCTTCACACTTCTCCTTCAAGCGCCGGCATTCGTCGCAGCTGCATGGTAGAATCTTAGTCCTTGAAGTACTCCTGGAAAGCTTCACGCCGCCGACTTACGCCCGTGCTGCTCGCTTTTTATCCGTTGGCATCGCGCTAACCTTACCCTGTAGGGTAACATCTGTTCCCAGGTAAACGACAGAGGGACAGTTGGGTCATTAAACGGATATGATCCAGGACAGGTAGAGAGACAGTGGCTGAAAATGGCCAGTCAGAGCCAGATCACGGGATGCGGGCGCGGGCGATAAGACTCGGGGTGTCCACCAATCATAAACCGCCCCTCCATCTGCCCTAATCGAATATGGTGTAGCATAATAAATTGAACTAGTATGGAGACACTGCTTTGCATTGATAAAGCGGGGAAGATCTCCACGAGGACTGCATACTATGAATTGCAGTCCGGAGTATGCGGCTCGGTGGGTAAACAACACAGGTGCTTCACAAGACGAAATGGAACTGGACAAGAGAGGTTCATCAAGATTTTGTGACACCGCGTGAATAGCCTCGTGCTCGAAGAGCTCTAGCTAAAACCTGCGTTGAAACTTTTAAATCAAGTTCTTGAATGATCTTCGCGTATGGCAACCGTTTCGCCCGCTCCGAGGACGATATAAAAGCGAGTATATCGTCTAATTGGGTAGTAGAAAGTTTAGGGGTTTGGCCACGAGCTTTTTTAGGTGAATAAGTCTTGGCTTGGCATGTATATTGCACCTGCCGATATGTGATACCGGGCAGGTGGTCGACGATTTGCTGATAGGTAAATCCAGCATCCCGTAGAGTCAAGATACGTATCCTATCGTCTCGGTCGAGGCGCGTAGAATTTGGACGGTCAGGGGTTGAAGGTCTAGCAGAGTCGGTCATCGTAAGTCGCAAGTCGCAAGTCACAAGTCGCAAGTCGAAGGTCTGTGAGCTACTAGTAGTAGAGAACTGTTTTGGTTTGCTTCACGCGATGGTCGCGCTGGACGGGTCGCATCGCACTTTACCCTTCAAGGCAATCGCTGCCAAGGCTGACTGATCCACACTATTGGACTGTCGACACCTAAGGTAGTGGACACCTCTTCGTCGTTTCTATCGTTTACGACCTCTCATTTGAACATATATAGAGGTAAGTTGAAGGCGATCCTCATCGCTCGGCCCACGTAAATAGGAAGACAAAGGACATGAAAGGCAAGCATTTGTATTCGGGATGGGCAACCAATCTATAGATCGATTCGGGCCGAATACTCTGCAGCCCGGGTGGATACCCTATCGAACGACGGAGACGAAGTGGACCAAGAGGACATGGACGGAATTGTGAGTAATCGTCTGGACAAGTTTACTGCTGCATAGGAGATTTGCGGAGCCGCTACCCCACAACAGGCTACGATATTATATCTACTACACTCTGTGAAGAGATCAGTAAGGTAATGACTGTAACCTGATTGAATAGAGGGGAAATGAAAAGCTCAGTGTATATGCGAAATTCTGGGGGCGTATACAGTCTATCAGATTATACTATGCAAAGCATCTTTATGTAGCAATTTTCCCACGTTCATCGGCGTTCGATAATGTGTGCTAGTCAAGGGTCTGTAACATTTTAATGGAAATGATCAGGCTGGGAACTGAGCTCCTCAGGTTATTAGGACAGATTATAGAGTAGTCCTGAGAGTATTACTTGAAGCTACAACCCAAGACCCAAAATCAGGGTTGTTTCGAATACGTCCGAAGCAGTGGTGGGGCCCAAAATTTGGGTAGAGTCCGCAGGCTTTAACCCCTACAACCACCGAACCTTTCCACCATTGACCATTGTCAACATCTTGCGCTGTAGCCTGTGTATTAGCTGACCCATAAGTTTACACCACAGGGGAGTCGAGAGGACAGACATGTGTGAGTACGATGGATACGAGGGGAGGCTTCTACCCCATATTCTTCACAAGGAGATCGACGCGAGTGCCGCTTTCTACTCGGAAGGGGAAATGATCAGCTGTACCAAGGCACATGAATTTCTTATGTTATCTTCAGTAAGTTGGTGTACCAACACGTTCCGGTTAATGTCTGAACCTGATTTGATATTATAGAGCCCCATTGGAATTAGCGGCACGTATTAATTAAACTAATCCTTCGAGAAGTGGAAAATCATATAGACATGTTCCCAACAGAACGTCGAGCGCGAAAAATGCCGAGGCTATTGCGATAAAAGCACAATCTGTCGTTGAAACTGTTGAGTGATCCTTAATTTCATATAGGAGGAAAATAATAAGTCCTAGTGACAAGATGGACTAGCTGCATGCATCGGGTTGTTTTCGGGGATTCGATGGTATTCGTGACCAGGGTAAGTAGATCCCATATTTGAGCCCTACACTACCTGCCCCGCACTTTAGACCCTTTCTATCTGCCTGAAGGATCGGTCATTGGAGAGCCTACTGCGCTTTTAATTAACCAGCCTTGAAAAACCTCGGTTGCTGACAATAGTCCATGATGCGCTTCGTACTGAGTGCCATTCATGTGCCATTCTCATGCAATGAAATTACACTCAGAACTAAGAAATGACTGGGTATATCCTTGCCTATCCAATAGTATTCGTTGTGATAACACCATAGTTCGCTTTCAACTTACTCGACTGAGGGATGGGGATGAAATGATATATAAACTCGGTACGGCCTCTACCTCTGGGGGTAATTGCACATATTCAAAATAACACGCCATGGCCAGGCTAAGCCTTTTGTTGGCGCCACTGCTCGCCGTGCTCTCGCTTGTTTCCGCCTTCCCAGCCCAGCTGCCTCCACGGGCCTCGGCACCTGCGTTACCAGTGGACGACCCTTTCTATATTCCTCCTGAAGGTTTTGAGTCCTCGGCGCCTGGGACAATTCTCCGTCATAGAACTCCTCCAAACCCAATTGCGGCGCTTGGCTTCGCCAAAGTCAACATTCAGGCAGCACATCAGATCCTTTATCGAACAAGCGACTCTGCTGGCAATGCCATTGCCACAGTTTCCACCATCCTGATTCCCCACAACGCCGACTACTCCAAGCTGCTCTCGTACCAGGTAGCTGAAGATGCAGCCGACCCAAACTGTGCTCCCTCCTATGCCCTACAGCTTGAGGCAGCCCACGACGGTATTCTGGGCCTGGTAATCCCCCAAGTCGAATTGTTGTTCTTCGGCGCAGCCCTGAACAAAGGCTGGGTGGTGACAGTCCCAGACCATCTTGGGCCCAAGGCAGCCTTCCTCGCCAACAACCTCTCTGGGCAAGCGGTTTTGGATAATATCCGCGCTGCCTTGGCATCCTCGAGCTTTACAAACATCACTTCGGATCCTACCATCGCGCTATGGGGCTACTCTGGTGGAAGTCTGGCCAGTGGATTTGCCGCCGAGCTGCATCCCACCTATGCCCCCGAGCTTAATATCGTGGGAGCTGCACTGGGTGGTACAGTGCCCAAGATTCGACCAGTCATTGAGGCAGTCAACAAGGGTCTTTTTGTCGGACTCGTCCCCTCTGGCATCCAGGGTTTGGCAAATGAGTATCCCAGCATTCAGCAACTTATTAATGCTGGGCTTAAACCATCAAAGAGGGCTGACTTCAACAAGACCCAGAACCTGTGTCTTTCGGGAGATATACTTCAATACCTCGGTCAGGATATCTACGATTATACGAATGACCGGAATATATTCGATCAGCCGGCGGCTGTGGAAGTGATGGACGCCAACGCGATGGGGCAGCATGTGCCCAAGATCCCTCTTCTGGTATACAAGTCTGTTGGCGATGAGATAAGCCCCGTGAATGACACCGATGCTCTCATTGAGACTTATTGTCAGGGTGGAGCTAGCGTTGAATATAAGCGTGATGAACTCTCTGAACATGCATCACTCGAGATTACGGGGTCCGCTGATGGGATGCTCTGGCTTATCGATCGCATGAACAATAAGCCCGTCCAACAGGGATGTACCAAATCTACTACCATCACCGGTCTTGCTGACCCAAAGGCTCTTCTAGCCTTGGGCGATGAGATCGTTACGCTCCTTAAGGCAATCCTATCGGGGCCCATTGGGCCTGGTGTCGTCGGCTAATTCCTTGATTGTAGTACTTCTTCTACGAGAGAGGCTAAAGCTCGTCCATAATCATGGTGGGCAAAAGGCACTATTGGAGCATAATAACAACCAAATACGCGGTATGTAACGTCTTTTACATGTCTGGCTTGCTATATGTTAAAATGTTTCAATGTGACATATCTCTATCAGTATGTGTCAATGATCATTTATGTCTTTTAACCCTTAGTGAAGATTGAAAATTATTCCCACGACAAATACATCAGTAGTATCAACCCTCCACACTCGTAATCATCATATAAGACTACCTCTAAATACGTGCAGCCAGGGTTCCCACCGTCTCCTTCAACGGGTGGTCATGTCGCTTAGTCCGACTCCGGACCTTCTCCCCATCCTCAGGTCTAACATAGCGCGCCTCAACCGCCGGATTGTATCCCAACGCAGACTTCTGTCGGACCTCTGCATCCGAAAGAGTTGGGTTGCTCTGTCCGTCAGCCCTCTTGTAAACGGTCACAACGACCGCACCACCAAGACCTAGATTATGTTGCAAAGCAACATTAGTCCCCTTAACCAAGCGATTGGTAGCCCATCCCCGCAACTGCCAAGTGAGCTCGGCACATTGGGCCACACCAGTCGCGCCAAGAGGATGACCCTTGGAAATAAGTCCACCGGAAGGGTTGATGACAAGTCCACGACCACCGTATGTAATATCACCCCGGCGAACCAGCTCATGGGCCTTTCCTGGCTCTGCGAAGCCAAGAGCATCAAGGAGTAGCAGTTCGTTTGCCGAAAAGCAGTCGTGCAGCTCGCACACCTTGATATCCTTTGGCGTGACACCCGCTTCTGCCATGGCGCGTGCGGCTGCTTGCTTGCTCATCTGGAAGCCCACCAGGTCGATTGCACTTCGTGAGTACACTTCCGGTCCGTCGGTCATAAGCTGCTGTCCCGCAATGAGAATAGCCTGGGATTTAAGGTGGGGTCGGGCATCCAGAAATCGTTGCGATACAATAACAGCGGCTGCAGCACCATCACTGGTGGGACTGCATTGCAACTTGGTCAACGGAGCAAAGATGGTTCCCGAGTTCTGGATCTCCTCGAGCGTATACGAGGTCCGGAACTGAGCATATGGGTTCCTCTGAGAATGTTCATGCGAGATACGCGCAATCTCTGCAAAGTCCTCTGCTTTGGCTCCGAACCTAATACACAGATTAAACCACACCATCCACATGATATACAAGGTAAAAGCAACATATAACTCACTTAGTCATATACTCCCTCCCCGCATTCCCAAAATACTGCGCATTCCTCGGTGCCGGATCCTTGCCATACACCTCCTCCATCATCCGAGTCGACGGTCCATGCGCACTGGGCCGATCATCCCAAACACTCTTAATGGAGCCCGGTCGCATCTGCTCAAACCCAACGACGAGCACACAGTCTGCGGTACCACTCTTCACCATCGTCCGCGCCAAATGTAGACCTGTTGACCCCGTAGCACAGGCATTATTGGTGTTGTAGATAGGGATGCCCGTCATGCCGAATTGGTAGAAGATCCGCTGGCCAGAGGTGCTGTCTCCGTAGCAATAGCATGCGATTCCAGTTTGTACATCGTCGTAGTTGATCTGGGCATCGATCATGGCTTTCACACCCGCTTCGTAACCGAGTTCGGGATATTCGCGCGTGCGGCGTGGTTTAAGGAATTGGGTCATTCCTACGCCGAGGACGTAGGCGTTGTTTGTGGTTGTTGACGCCATTTTGCTATTTTCAATTGCTGTATAGGTTTTGCACGTTTTTGGTGTAATCGCTGTGGATATCTGGGTAATATATGTAATCGAGCTTCTTGTCTGGTTGGTGGTGAGGGGATCTCTCCCCATAACCCCGGACCGAGGTTGCCGTTTCCCCTCACTATAGAGTTCGCCCCTCATATTGGCTTCTTCGCCATGTTTAACTCCTTTACTATATAGCCTTTATGTTATGGTACCTATACTTTGGTCCTTCCGAGGTACTGTCCTCGGACCTGGTAGACGCGAGGTTACTGCATCATGAGTCCAGACACTTCTGTCTGCGTCTCTAACACCACGCTCCTCCTTACGTCGATGTTCCCAAACCATAAACACCCAATGCGATTCAATTCGTTCAGAAAGTGCTGCGTATTACTCTTGCAAATGTGAATCGTATCTTGGTCAATGATAATGAGAAGGGGGGATTAGAGTATTTAATTTATAGTGCCACAGTATCCACCCCATCCACCATATAATCACATCCAACCCAAAAATATAACTCAATTAACCTTCTCCCAAACAAACTTCATACTATCCGGATCTCTCATCCCCATAACCAACAACTGATAATTATCATTTGTTGACCTCAAGATCCTCGCCTGCGCCTTCTCAAAGTCCTCCCCATCCAACAACGCCGGACGCATCCGATACTCCCTAAACAACGCCGCCATGGCTGCCACAATCTCCACCTGTGCGAATTTGCGTCCAACGCAGTTCTGCACACCCGCTGACCAAGGGAAGTATGTGCCGGCGCGAGGTTCCATAATTTCTTCGTACGCGAGTTGCTCTTCGCGTGTGGTGGTGTCGGTGCTCGGTGTGCTAGTTTCGATCCATCGGCGGGGATTCCAGCTGTTTGGCTCGTCGGACCAGTATTTAGGGTGCGTTTGGCTGGCGAGGAGGCTGGGGAGTACTACTGTTCCCTTGGGGAGGACGATGGTGCGGTTGCTTTCCGGGAGGTGGAGGCTGGTTCCGGTTTGGGGTGCTACGGATTTTGGTAATGCCATGATGGGTGGGTAAAGACGGACGGTTTCCAGCTGTTGGAGTCTTTGAGTTAGTATACGGGTCATGGAGGAGAGATCAGCCGGGGATACTTACCACGACTGCCAGACAGCGCTTCAGTCGAGGGAAAGCCTCCTTATAATCCCATGTGTCGCGGTCGGGGTTGGGGAAGACGGTCCGGATCTCCTCTGCGATCCACTCCTGGATATTGGGGTATGCAGCGAGCAAGAATAGGATGTAGGCAAGAGTACCAGCAGTTGTATCGTGGCCGGCAAAATTGATAACATAGATGTTGCCCAGGATTTCGTCCAGGGTAAGGACGGTCTTATTGCTCTTCGGATCGACGGTCGATTCGCGAACGAAGGAAGACATGAGTGTGCCGGTACCTGGCTGGCCCTGATCCAGGAGTGCCTTCTCGGTGTTGAACATGTTGAGCATGTGTTGCTTGAAGTCCTCGACCGCCTGACCGGCGCGACGACACCAGCTGGGGAAGATGGGCAGTTTTAGCACGGAGGGGGGAATCAGCATAATGAGGAAAGTGTTTAACATGACGGTCTTCAGCGACTGCGCGTAGGAGCGGGGATCCTCCGACTGCACCTCTTGAGCGCTCTGGAAGCGTGTAGACCGCTTGAAACCGGTTGCCGCAAGCACATTGAGAGCCAGAGTGCGGGTGTCAGTGCCCAGTCCGCCAGAAGGTCCAGCCGTGATGCGAGTGGCGAGCATGCTCTGCGCCTGGGTGAGGGCCTCGCGCCAGACAAAGCTGTTTAAGCTTTCATTAAAGGGAGAGGCGACAATCTTACGATGGCGCTGCCAGCCGGCCCCCTCGGTCTACCAACAGGTTAAAATTTACATCAAGTGGCACAAGCACAATAGACTGACCGTGGCAACATTAGGCCCGAACACATTCAGCAGTGCTAGTAAGGTCAGCGAACCCGCCTCCATAACTTATCGTCGGGTCATACTGAAGAGCTCAAGCGGGCGCACGAAATCTGTGCGACGCGCGATGATGTCGGTAATAGCCTCCGCGTCGCAGATGTAGACAAACACCTCGTTAGGGGTTGCGATGGCCCAGGCATCGCCCATTCGCATATGTGACTGGGCTTTGTCGGCAAACTGCCATGTGCGGCGACCATAAGGATTGACGCCGCCGAATTGAAATGGGAGGATATCGAGAACGAAGAAGATGAGCGGCTCGAGTAGGATCCACAGCGGATTGACGGGGCTGCATGGAATGACGACGTAAGGAATGCCAATCTTCCGGATACGGCGGATGTTCCCCACCAGACAGACGACGTTGTACACGGTCCAGCCCAGGACGGCCACTGCAAGACTTAGCAGCAACATGGCCGTACAATTGTCGTGGTAGACGATGGGGGAGAAGGAGGTAGGGAGGAAAAGCAGAGAGAGAACGGAACACAGGCTGGAGAAAAAAAATAGGTGCCAAGACGACGACCAGGAGATTGAAGTCGGGAGAATACAAGTGGTGCTGCTTCGAGTATTCCTTATTGCTGTCCTCTTACTCGTCGAACAATGCGCCGATCGTTGCTGGAACTTCAACTCCGCCTCGTTGGCTCAGCGACTAATCCGGGATTAAGATCTTAGGGCTGCATTAGTGCTTACAGTTCTCGTTCCAGAGCGTTTTGTTCCCACTTCGAAGCACCAAGCGCGAGTCAGTGCCCACTAAAAATAACCAAACAAACGCAAAACCCCCAAGGCAGACAAGGCTTTGACAAATGGTTCAGTTGGGGCTGCAAACATCATGGGATGCGGGCCGGCCCTAGAACAGGAATCGACCGTCACGTCACACTTTCCCCTACATTAATCATACCGAAAATCCAGTCAATCGATGGACAATTCTCGATTCTCAAGTCCCATTGCTCATGTTAAATTCTTGTATCCCTCCTTCCAGCTCATTGTAACATGGAGATCATCATCCGGTCTGGTCCCGAGAAAAGTAGTTCATCGAGCGGCCCTTGGTATCACAGTAACATATTAAGCATCGGTCCAGGCACCAGGTCATCCTTGAACATGTCTTGCATCAACTAGATGAAACGCTTCCCCCGCGGGTAAATTCGAGTTGGTCGAGGAATCAGTTGGTAGACATAGCATTCACATCGGCGAACAACGGGCGAATGTTTGCTGAACGTTGACGATGGGTCTCCAACTTCCTTCGCATGGGGGCCTTATAGGGGACCCAATATGGTAACTCGACTGAACCGCAGAAAAATGGCAGATATGTAAACCTTCAATCCGTCAGAAAGTTTAGGTCGCCAACACCGCCAACGCTACAAGCATCTAGACAGTGCTCGAGGCCTAGTACATCTGGACCCCGGAAGTGCGCGATGCTATCAAGTACTAAAGCATCGTCTCAAGTTTTACTTTCTGACTTCCTGTGTGCCCGTGTTTTGCGGACTCCAGTTCCTAATACTTACCATATTTGCAGAGGACGGCATCCCGACCGGAAATCGTACGTATATCCCAGTCTTTAATGCTGGTCTTTAGCCGCTAGCCGCTTTGTTCAGTTATCGCAGTCTCTCTATAGCAACTGGGAGGGTAAGTCGATTTTCCAGCCTCCGCATGCTTGCAGAGTCGTTAGTGACTCGGACTAAGACCCTGGAGGTAGCGGTCTTAATTATTTCGCTGAATCACATGCTCCGAGATGTGCCCCGACAGATCCCTGAATTTTACCGGAGCGAGTGATGTCCTGAGGCGCGTCTAATCTTTAGGCACTCGCCCCCACGCCGAAACGTCAATCTAGCTTCCCAGCATCTGGTGCAAATCCGTTTTGTATATCATGATTTTTTCACTTGCCTGGATTTGCGCATTTGTCCTCTTTGTGGTAGAGTGGCTCAATACGAAGAAGGCTCCAAATCAGAGGCGGGAGGCCGGCAGGGAGGGCGGCCTGGCATAGTACTCTAGTAATATAGTGAGCATAGATACAGCTTTTCTGCATGTCTCAAAAAGGTCTGGCTATACATGAAACTGGTATATGCACTTAATCTACTATCACGCAAGGGCCAAGTGTGGTCCGATCATCCGACGTATACCATGTATGAGTTGGAGTGCTACTCTGCAACCCCTGGTCGCCTAGTGATCGTCGCTTGAAGAAACCAGTCTTTCCTTTATAGGGTATACCTACAGCAGGAGGTCCAAAATCGATTAAAAAACAGCTCAGCGCGCCAAGTGATTGGATGAGGAAATGGCAACACTACGACCTTTAGCCCTAAGGTAGCGTATCTACAATTTCGCCCCATGAGAGTCAGCCTAACGAATATCTCGATTATTATGAGATACTCACCCGCTAGCCCCTTAATGCTTATTCCTTACATTTCAAATAGCAATGTTGTAGTAAAAGGCCCACTCGGACAACCGTAGGAGCGGGGTTGCGCGAGGATCTTACTCGTAAAGGTTGGTGAGGTCGAAATCAGTCTTGCACTCGCCCCCAAATCTCGCTTCCAAGGCATTACCAGTTTAACCATGCTGTACATAATGCCTGTCAATAGCACTACAGAGCGTACAGCCTCCCTGTCCCGGTGTCGTTTAATGACGAGATTGGAGTTCTTCCTTCACATTGGCAGCCTCCAAATGGGATCCCACAAATCAAACATAGCTACCCTGACCCCGGCCTCTTCGCGAACCTCGGGCGTTCACGCAACATACATCTAGTCTGGAGTGGCTGCACAAGCTGCTCGTCATTCTTTGATGTGAAAAAATCATTATTCTCTGGATTCCACCATGACAAACTATCAGATCGACACTCCTGCCAAGGTGATAGGGCCGGTTTTCATTGTAAGTCAGAGCGACCGGCTGATATGCGCTGCAATCCGGCTAACCTACCACCTTCTTGGGCCATAGGGCGTCCTTTGGGGTGCAACTGGGCTCTCTTTCCTCTTCGTTGCAGCGCGCACGTTGGCTCGTATCTATACCTTCCGACGTCTGTGGTTTGACGATGCCTTCGCTGTCGGAGCGTGGTTGATGCTTCTAGCTCAAGGGATCATCTGGCAGACCCAGGTGGACTCGATGTACCTTCTTTTTCAGGTCGATGCTGGCAACCTTATGCCGACGCCCGAGATCCTAAATCGCCTGGCACAGCTGGAGCGAGGCGAGTGCGCCATCCTTATCCTCTTTTACTCGTCTCTGTGGTCGATCAAAGCCTCGTTTCTGCTCTTCATCCGGCGGATCGGAGGTACGGATCGTTCATGGCGCATCTGGTTTTGGTGTGTTGTTGGCTTCACCGCTGCGACATATCTCGTCTGTGTGGGGGACGTTCCGTACCCCTGCCTGCTGAGAGACCAAGCCTATATCCTGGGTATGTTCACAGGGAAGGACACCTGCTTCTGTGGGCCAGGCTAACTCTTATTTAAATTTCCTGCGATAGAAAATTGCCCGAAAAAAGCAGCTGTTCTGTTTCAGTACTACACTTTTATCATCAACCTGGTGTTAGATGTCCTCACTGATCTCACCAGTATAGTTTTCAACCATCACCACACTTACGAACTAAACTTACTGACTATTGGTTCCCATTATAGTTATCAGCCTCCCGATCACCCTACTATGGAATGTCCGACTTCCCGTCCGCCACAAGATGATTCTGATTAGTATTCTGTCTTTGGCAGTCCTCATCATCATCGTAGCGATTGTGCGAGTGGCTGTCGTTGCTACAAAGGAGAAAAACTCCGACATGTCCTGGCTGTGGATGTGGAGCTTTATCGAAGCCACTGTCGGTATGGATTGCCTTTGAGAATCTTGATCACAATCCAGCCATTTTTGTGCTAACCATAAGCCTGGCCACTAGCTAATATCATTGCATGCGTTTGCTCCTTCCGCCAGTTGTTCGTGAAGCAGGACAAGAGCCGCGTTTCGGTATTTCCAGGATATTGTCATACAAAGTACCCATCCATGGATGCTAAACCGGGGTTTCAGCGCGTTCGTACCGGGTCGGAGGGAAGCTCTGATCTCCATCTCACTGCTTATGATAGTCAGCACGAGCTAACACCTGTTGTATAAATGGGCAAATTATCGGTGTTGGAGTTCAGCGCGTCTCTTATGTTTCTTTATGCCCTGTATATCTGTATTTGCTACACGATGACATGATAGATGTTACAAAAGACGTTTTTCCAAATTTATTGTGCTATACGATATGAACCCCAGACAGCCTATCTGTCACATTTCTGGTGTTGAGTGTCCCAATCCTTAGTATTAACATTGCCATCCATTGTGGCAGCCCTCAGGTCCTAGGCTTCGGGATCAGTCTAGTTAGTTCATCGCCCGCCCTCTTGTTCCGAGGCATCACCCAAATCAAGTTTCTTACAAGTTAAACTGGCAATAACCAAGTCCTTTATAAAATTAATGGAATGCAACTCCCTGCTATTCATCCGTCCATCTCAATGTGCATTATGTTTGCTATATGATCGCTTGAAACTGATGTAAATCCCTAATGAAATCATACGACTCACTACTATACATATTCCAACAAGGTTACTCCAGAGTCGATGTCAGGTGGGATATATGCCACCTAGTGACCCTCTATGACAGGGTTGTGGATATGAAAATATATTTCCGAACTAAGACGTGACAACCAGGTTCAATTTGCCCTGCGGCCTTTTTTGGACATGTGTATATCGATTATGGTTCCATGAATTACCTATTTATCTTGTTCATTGAGAAAGACACACCTATACTCTCTCACTGCGTGTGTGGTTGTCTTTTCTTTTCCTCTCTTTAGTTGTGCAGGAAGATTCTAGCCACGTGCCCAGATCTTCGGTGTGATACGCGGTAGCCTCGGAGCCCTAAATCGGAAAGCCAAGTTTTTCTTTTCTTCACGGTAACCTCCAATAATTGGCTCTCTGCTGCAATCCCCACTATGGCGAATAATTTCGCTAACCACCCACAGATAGCCTCGCATATCTATGGAACGCAGTGGAACCTAGCAAGGGATGAGATAAGGCGCATGGTACACCGACAAACAGAGAGAAAAAAAATTGGGGGAAATCGAGGCGCCACCAACCGACCTCCAGCAATCCCCCATCATCAACACACCACCCAACCTAAACTAAGATAAGATGCAATCACCCATAGCCAGGGAACGATTACTCGCAACAACAGATCACCTTATCAGGGCCGATCGAAATTTAAGCGATCGTCAACAATCATGGATCCACCCTCGTTTAATCCAGAGCGTGGACCCGATCAAGGGCCGTCAGCTCCGAGTCTCCCAACCCGTGCGAAAGGGTGAATTATTGCTTGTGGACCTGCCCTATGCGCTTATCCCGGTCGTCGATTGTCCGGAACAAAGCGAAGATATTCGTTGTAGCAATCCTGCTTGTCATAGACGTGTTGCTCAGACCGTAGAGCGCGTATCTTGTCCGAACCGATGCTCGGCCGATGTGGTCTGGTGCAATCCATCGTGTCGGGATGCCGACAGTATCCGCCATCAATTCGAATGCACCTGGTTAAGGAAATATGCCACCTCAATACGCTCCAAATGGGGCGAGTATGACTTCGGTATGCTGTGGTTAATTGTGCGCATCCTGGCCAACCGGCATGTGGAATTTCGGAATACACCCTCAAGCGACAAAACCGGTTCGGACTTTTCGAATCCTAGTTCTTTCGAGACAGGTTGGAACGCTATCCGCTCGTTCTGCGGGTCTCAAGATACCTGGGGTCATTCCCAAGTGCGACATTGGACCATGTTGGTCAAGAAATATCTGGGAAGCAGCGATTCCCTATCACATGGCTTGAGTTCCAGCGATGTGCTGGATTTAATTTGTCAAGAAGAGGCCAATTCATTTGGCTTGTACCCTAGGGAGACCGGGGCTTTTCCCCTCCCGGAGCTTGCAGTCGATCGCGGAGAGCAGTTCGGGGCTGGCGTATACCCGACTGCAGCTCTCGCGAATCACTCTTGCTCTCCGAATGTCTGATCTATTTATATTCCGCTCCCTAATATTAGTCATGCACTAACACCTGATGTAGATAATACATAAACCCGATAGCCAAAGCCGAATGGTCTTCGTCGCTTCGAAGGACATTGCTACCGGCGAGGAGTGCTGTATATCCTACTTCGATCTGACGAAGAAGGTCGAACTCAAAGATCGACGACACCACCTTCGAGAGTCGTTCCTCTTTGTTTGCAAGTGCGATAGATGTGTCTCGGAGGAACCTCCTAAGGAGGAGGTGCAGTGGGATGAATTCCCGTTGATGGAGGATTTTTAAACGTTTAGCACGTATATGTATGACATTCATGATACTAGAAGGTACATATCGGGAGTTTTGAACCTCAAGGTCGTTATTAGTGCATCACTAGGATAATTCATGTTCAGGGGATTCTTTGGCAGCATTTCCCTAGTGGATTCAGATTCTAAATAGGAAACACGGGGCTGAATGAAAGATAACCCCAACTAGCATCGGCTGTAGAAGTCGACCATAAGTCAGAACTATACTCACCAACCCACCACGCCATCAATAATCTTAACCACCTCCGCAGTCATACTCAAATAAACACCATGACCAGCATCTAACTCCACAATCTCAAAAACCCCACCTTTAGACTTAGCCTTCTCAACCATAACCTTCTGAAGCTCAAACAGCACCGCAACATCCTTAGTCGTATGAATATAAGTGGATGGAATCTCCCTCCAAGCACACCTCTCCAACGGCTGAAACATCGCATCACCATTCCACCTCGTCAACGTCGAAACAAGGGCCTCGGCATCCGCATCATCCACCCCTGGCCCAGCCATGAGCTTCTTCAAATCTTCCCTCGGAAATAACTCAAGGATATCGGATGCATTGGCGATTTGATCCGCGGTACCGAATTCTTTAGCTATGTCCAATATGCAGGCACCTTCCGTGAAAAGAGAAGCACACATGTAAACGAGATGACTGACACCACCGATGAGTCCTTGCTTCTTCCGGTCGTTCAACCCAAGGCTGTGCAGGGCGTTGGTTCCGACTTGCCCACCATAGGAATGCATGATTACTACTATTGTTCGACCGGCGGAAACAAGGCTTTCGACATAGCCGCGGATCAGGTCGGTGTCAGTTGTTAGATCTGCGTTGGGGGGTTTTGCGCCGTTCATGCTGGGGAGACGAGGAATGTGCACTTCGTAGCCGTTGTTTTTGAGCGCATCGGTAAATTTGGAGTAGGACTTTGGGGTATGCCATGCCCCGGATACTAGAAGTAGTGTTGGCTTGGAGTCCATTCTTTTTATTCTTGCAATATTGTTGGAGTTGGGAGAAGGCAGTGGAATTGCTACCGACGTTGCATCTTGTCGGGCTGGGAAAGTCAGGTTTATATAACCGCGTTTAAGTGTTAAGAGGAATAGTCTCGAGCTAATAACAGGGCTCAAACCCAGCAACCAATGAGCTTGTGCTCACTGAATACGGGCAGACTAGATTCAACCTGTCGGATACGCAAGATTAATAGCCCCCACACAGTAGTGCTTATGTTCAAGTGGGTAGGACGATGGGACTAACCGTACGTTGACCAGTGCATATGTCTTGATCTGAACAGGAACCGGCCAGAACATCGTGATAACACGGGATCTAGGAGAAAATGTACCCTGAGATAGGGAATGGCAGCAAGGCTCATTTTACCCTCCTTCGTAAGAATTCCACCAATTTGCCAGTCTTCATCACTGTATTTTGGCAGTGACCCACACTTAAAGGTTACTGTATGAGGGTCAACATCGAAATAACGCCGAAAGACCGATACGCCGATGAGAAATCCGCCCATACCCGGATAATGGTTCTTGGATGATTCATCACACTCTTCTCTCTTCCAGGCCACTGGGGGCCAGATGAGATATACAATGGAGTCGCCAGAACATCGCAAGCGAAGACCAATACAACCGTCATGTGCAGAATGTCATCGGCGAAAAGTCCGTTGTGACCGAAATGACCCTTGCGGTCGGTGTTTGGCGGCCGAGCGACCTCCCATACTCACGAGGCTGTACCAGCGACACACGGCGCCATGAGAGTGATTTCCTGGATCGGGGAACTATACACGGGGTCTTGTCAAAAGCTCGCCTTCTTGGGACCACCCATCCCATCCCAACCTATCGTCAGGCACGCCTCCGCCTTCGGGGCGCGTTCCAGTGTAACTAGTCGACTAATGTTAGTGTGGTGAAATGTATCCGGTTCATTTCAACCCGGAGTATGAGCGAGCTACGGACATTGTTCCCTCGTCGGTACTGTCTGAGGTCCAGGGTTTGATTGCTTCGTCCAAGGCTATGGCGCGATCTGTAAAGAACCACTAGACCCCGGCAGGCTTAGCACTGGAAGAGGCTGCCAGGTCTCTAACGGCTCGAGGAATCTGTGATAAACTTGTTGGTCATTATATACCCATTGTGGAGCTTCCATGTCGTATCCTTCATATTCCAAAATTTCGGCCGAAATACTCCGGCTTTTGGGACGAACCGAACCAACGTCGACCTTTGTTCGTTGTCATTGTCCTTCTAGTCACGTCAATTGGTATCCATTTCTCTGATTATAAAGAAATAGAGACACTTCAACGTCTTTATGCTCGTCAATGGGCTCGAGCAGCCCAAGCCTGGCTTTCGGACATTCGATGCAAAGATTTCGCCACCATATCTGGATTACAAGCTCATTGCTTGGTTGTACTTTCGCTCCACTTCAACGGTGGCAAGCCTGATAGATCATGGCTCGCTCACACAGGGGGTAGTGCAGCGCATAGCGAACTATATGGACTTGCATCGTGACCCAATTCACTTTCCAGAAATGCCTCTCCATCATGCGAGATGCGACGCCGATTGTGGAGCACCATTTTGGAGCTTGACGTCCAAATATCAATGGACCTTGGCATGTTACCAAACGCGATTGACTTCGATACTACGCCTCCTTCCAATCTGGACGACGGGGCATTTGATGAAACAACCACGGCCTGTCCTACACAGTCAACCCCGTTAACACCAAACCCAAAGTTCGTTGCAAACCCACTCATGACACTCTTTAGCAGCCTGTATGATGATAGCTCGACTGATGAACGATACATTCACTGAGCCGTCGTACGAGGATGTGTCGAGAGAGACTGATAATCTAGTAAGGACTATTACCGCTAGCGAAACAAGCTTGCATTCATATACTGCAGTCCACCGCAACCTAATAAACTTTCTCACGCGCCGTTTCCCGCTAGGCTTACGCAGGCCATTTGCAACTAAGGCTTGTCAGGACCCACGCTATTACTATTCCCCCAAGGTCTGCCTCGATAACGCCCTCCTTTTGCTTACACCTGAACCGGATTGGGACTTCGAGCAAATGCTGCTGGTTTCGATCACACTCTTTCACCATATCATGCACCACGCTGCGATTGTGCTCTGTGTCGAAATTGTGGGCCAAATTAAAGAAGATCAATCGAAGAAGCTCCTCCAGATTCGTCAGGACACCAGAGCACAACTCCTTACCACGATCAGGCAGGTTCTAGACATTACAGTCAAGCGTCTCCACTGGGGCTAAACGAACGTGAAGAGCCATGTCTTTTTACAATATGGCCATCGCGCAGATTGAAACCATGGAGCAAGGCATGGATGTTGCCGTCCATGTCTTGAAGACAGCTACAACAGGCGCACGAGAAGCCTTAGATATTTTGCAACAGCAGAGTGTTACTGGAGCGCAGGACGATGGCTACATATCCCGTTCTTTGGGGCCCGAGCTTGAAGCCATGCGTCAGGATGATGCCGTACCATTGACACTGCGCGAATTCAGCAATATGAGCGTGAACTTTGGTGATATGGCTTCTTAGATATTCTGGGACTCTATGGATGAATATTCGCTCTATCCAGTATATTATATGCAGGTGGACAACGCCTCCCCTCATTTACTTTGTGGGTGGCACTATACATAGTCCCCATCCGACCTATTTGTGAATTTCACATAGAGGTATAGGTAGATTATGCAAACTTAACAATAGGACTACTGTGGTCTGTCTATCCCACCTTTCGAATAGATATCTAGCGAGGAACCCAGTGTATCATTGATAGACCTGGTAGGAATAGAACAAAATCGTTTCCCTGAGGCGGCTTAGTCGCGTAGCCTTGTTGGAAGATATCACTGATGTCTTCGGAAATTGCCTAAAACTCATAGTTAATTAACAGCAGGATTTCACTCTCGTAGTTGAACATACAGTATGTGATCCATTATGAGTAGCATATACAACGACAATACTTAGGTATGGTCATGCGTATTACGCATTGTATATGAACCAGTTAAGAAAAGGGTCATGTGAAGTATTGAAAAGGTTAATGGTTTTTTTGTCTCTATTTGTTTAAGGAGCCCAAGAAGAACATTCGAAAAAAAAATGAAAAGAAAAGAAAAGAAAAACCGGTTGCATAACATACATAGCGCAATGACATATGATGCCCGAAATTGCGATATAGAGAAGAATAGTACATAGATACGTCTACCTAAACTCACTCGTACGGAGCTATTCAAACGATTGTATAGTCCTTTACAGGGATAGTGTCCTCGATGGTATTTGAGCGGGCAAATTGAAATTGTTCATTGGCGCTTTTCGAACTCTGGCGAGCTACCAGCCCTATGTTCCTAGTAACCAAGGTTATCGCCGCTCTTCGCCCGAAATGTCCGCACCGAGCGCCGCTGAGGCGAGACAGCATAAACAAGCTATAAAGTACTTCGAGATCTTCGAGCTCGGGATAGTTTGGGATTGATCATTACCTCAAAGATTGTGTCCTCAGTTTTCCTTTTGGTCCCGACTATTATCACCAGAATCAATTATCCAAGACGCTTTATCCACACGCCTTTTAGCATGTCCAACAATCCAAGCAACCAGCAGGAAGCCAAGTTGGCTTTGAGCATGGCCCCTGCTGCTTAGAAATCAGATTTTCCTGATGGAGGCCTACGAGCCTGGTCAGTCGCCGCAGGAGCTGCTGGACTGATGTTCTACGCCTTTGGATATGTCAATAGCTTTGGCGTATACCAGGAATATTACCAAGGCAACCAACTGTCGACGCGGCCGCCCAATGACATCTCATGATTAGGATCATTACAGGTGTTTTTTCTATTCTCAGGTACATTCATTGGTGGACCATTATTTGATCGGTATGGATCTGTAGTTGGTGCACCCCTTCCTTTCACCCCAATCTTCATCCCTCGTTCTACTGAACCCTGCGGAAGCATATGGATTTTCATACCTCATCAAATCGATGATTGGAATAGGTACTTTGGCCAAGTGCCTTTCTCTCTATATTTTCTGTCATGATGAACAGCCTCTGCAAAGAATATTACCAATTTCTGTTGACCCTGGGCATTGTGGGGGGAATCACATCCGGCATGATCATGGCACCTGGTCTGGCTGCTGTAAGCCACTACTTCTTCCACGATCGTGGCGCTGCCCTGGAAATTGTAGTCTCAAGCTCATCTCTGGGCGGGGTCATTTTCCCGATTGCGTTGATGAAAATGTTAAATACCCCAAGCCTAGGATTTGGCTGGAGCGTTCGCATCTGCGCATTCCTAATGCTTGGTATTCTACTTCCCTCATGTGCAGCTGTGCGGTCCCGTCTCCCACCACGCAAAAAAGCTATCGTTCTCTGGTCAGCCTTCCGAAATCCCCTACTTGCCAGTACAGTGCTCTGCAACTTCTTCCTGGTAATAGGACTCTTTATCCGAATGTATTATCTCCCCACCTACGCCGAGCGTGCACATGGCATGTCGCAGCAGCTTTGCCTCTATCTTGTCGCCATGCTATATGGTGGCTCATTATTTGGTCGCAGCATCTTGGGTATGGCCGGCTCAACGTTCTTGGTATCTCTGGCCTGGCAACTGGTATTATGTGCTTTTGTTGGACACGCGCTCACTCGGTTGAGGCGAGTATCGTATTTTCCGTGACCTATGGCTTTCCCTCAGGTGCGGTCGTCTCCATGCTGTCGGCTTGTTTCTTCCAGATTCCGAACGATCCGCGTGACATTGGAACGTATATTGGGATGGGCATGTTCTGTGCAGCTCTTGGGGCTTTAATCGGGACACCGATCAGCGGCGTCCGTGTGTCCCAGTCTGGTGGTTCCGAGACCGCGTGGATATTTAGTGGGGTCGTGACTATAGTCGGTAGCTTCATGGTCCTGGTTGTGAAGCTTTTGTCAGGCAAAGGGGTTTGGTGTAAATCTTAAGGTATGTACCGTGTTTATCAGCAGGCCAAGCCAACGCATATTACCGTGAACATCGAGAATATTATCCTTTTTCTCTTATATTGGTCGTCGTGGTGGTTGCAGTAAATCAAGTTTTGGATGCGGTCCTTCTGTTTCTCAGCAAGCGTTATTCGTAATGTAGTAAACGAGATTCTCCGGATAATACACCCCGACGAATAAGAAGTCGCGAGGATATCCATGAGATATCTATAAAGTAGATGGGGATTAACTGAGGACCTGTGGGGTTACTCGTATGTACGGAGACCATATACGAACTTCAAAAACTTTGTCTTTTTGTGGTTTTGGTTTAGTTTTCATCACTATTAGTTCGGGGTGCCACGCGTCCTACTGGGTCCTGTGAGGCCTGTGGCTAGGAGGGGGCAATAAACCGGCAGTCGACACTTAGAGAATGTGATTATTTTGTGCATGAGGCAACATAGAGCCTCCGCCCTGAAATAGAACACCTTCAGTGCGTGCGTCCACTAAGCGTTTCAAGATTTTACCAAGCTCCACCTCACTTCATTTGTCCTTACATAACACAAGAGCAAAATACAACGAGAGACCCATAGGCAAGGGACGGGCAGGAGCAGTACTTGTAATACGTCCCGTCTGATGAGACAAAAGTACTACTAGCCAACGCGATAGGATTCTCACTTCGTGAAGTAACCTTATGATTGGTCAGTACACTCACCGCCCTACTTCATGAATACACCCTGAACGGGGTGTTACAGTTTCAGCGTACCGGATAGTCAATGTGTGGTCCCCGCCAATAGTAGAGCACGACGCTGTGCAGGATGATCGGAAATGTGACCCATTGACTAGCCGCATTCTAGCGTTTCTAGCGTCTTGTATCCCCAATACAGATACCCAAGAATGGTAAAGAATCAACCAATGATCGGGCAACATACCTTATTTTCCGCGGTCAGGGAAATACGAACCTTATGCAAGTTTGTGGCTTATCACAGGGGGGCCCAAAGGAATACAATGTTGAACAGTAGTACTTAGTACGAATAACGGTCTATCGCATCTTCTCGCTTCAATATGCTGTGGCCTCCTTTACCTTGAAAAAATATAAATATGTCGTTGAAATTCACCTGGACAAGTGGAAATCCTCGCTGCCATGCCAGAGAGTCTTGCTGGCAACAAGCTTTCGGAGAGATATATCTCTCTTTTGGGTTTTCTTTCTTTTCGGTTTGTTACCACGATTATAGCTTTTTTCTCTGGACGGAATCCCTCCACCATGGCATGGTTTCCGTCAGATCCTAACTGGAATGACTTCTACCTCCCGGCTGGGACGGAACAAGAACTCAAAGACCTCGAAAGTATCTTCGGCGACATACAGCAACCCACAAACCAAACTCACGCTACGCCTCCTTACACCCGATCCGATCTCCCAGAGGTGGACTTCATGACCCCAAATCCACATAGCTCAATTGCCCCATTGGCCCAACACAACCTAGGTCTCGGCAATCAACTCATGATGAGCAGAGACAGCCCTCAGCCACAGAGCATGACTCCGGCTCCTCATGCTGAACCACCGTCCGAACAATCGGTGAACCCCAAGGTCACGCCCAAGGGTCGGAAACCCCGAGGCCATCGAAAGTCTGTTGAATTACAGTAAGTCTTTTGGCACAGGTATATACGGCAGATGGATTTTTATAATCTAACGAAATTTTGGACCCAGTAGCAGCAGTACCACTCGTCTCCGATGTGATTGGATAGACTGTCAGTATAATGGTACGTTCGGACGGAAGGCCGAGTTAATGCGACACATCGATATCTTGCATGTGTCTTCACAACAATCACAGCAATATGACTGCCCGGTCAGGGGATGTTGGAAGGTCTACAATCGAGAGGATAATCTGTTGAAACATATCCGCAGGATACATTAGATACATGGGCAACATAATGGGGCATATTGCTTCATTCTGCTTTTTAATGCTGTATACATGGCCGATTTTGCATGTCGGGAATCGAGCCATTGAAATATGTCTGAACAGCCGATGCCCATTTTCTCAGCGAGCGTGTTATCATACATTGAAAAGGTGTGATCCATAACACTCAATGAAGCATGTCCTGGCTCCTAGTTTAAGTGAAGTCAAATTAATTCTCGGGAATCTTATGTTCCTCCACATCAACCCCCGCATTCCAGCGATATTTGGCAGCCGGGTGGTCCTCTGGTGGCCCACTCTGCCCCGGCTTCCCGTAGAGGTTCTCCCGATAGGTCCCCTTGTGGACAGCATAGTCATCCCAAAACAGACCACGACGACGAAGTTCCGGAATCAGAAGTTCAATGATATCCTTGAACGAACCGGGCTTCACGGTGTATGCCTTTTGACATTTAGTATGGTGTACTTGAAACATTCATGTGGGAACCGGATGTGCTGCGAACTTACAAGATTGAATCCATCAACGTCGGCCTCCTGCACCCATCGCTCCATCTCGTCGGCTACTTGCTCGGCTGTACCAACTGGGGTTGCCCCTAAGCCGCCCACGGTGATATGCTGACCGACAGTGGATTTGGTCCACTTGTCGACGCCTGGCGTGGCCTTCGACCACCCTTCGACAGCAGAACTGCAGAAACAGTTAGCCATACAACTATCCGAAGACAATCGCCACGATCGTGTACATACCGAATAGCATTACTCTCCACATGCCGAAGCTCCTCATCATCCCCATACGTATCCAGATTAATCCCGGTCCACCCACCAAACAGAGCCAACGCCCCATCTATCGACCCCAAACTGCGATAATACTTAAATTTCTCCTGCGCTTCCTCCTTGGTACGACCCAGGACCGGACAAATAAGAGCCAAGAATTTGATACTCTGCGGATCGCGCCCGAACTGCGTTTTCGCCAGCTCGCGGATTTCCGCCACGTTCTTCGCTACAACCACGGGGCTATGTCCGGCGACAAAGATTGCTTCGGCGTGTTGGGCGGCGAAGGCCTTTCCTGATTTTGAGGTGCCGGCTTGGAGAATGACAGGTGTTCGCTGGGGACTGGGTTGGCAGATGTGTGGTCCTGGAACACTGAAGTATTTTCCGACGTGATTGATTTCTCGGACTCGGGATGGATCCGTGTAGATTCCCCGTTCTCGGTCGAGGACGACGGCGTCGGATCGCCAGGATGATTCCCAGAGTTTGTATGTTACTTTGATGTACTCCTCGGCGATTGCGTAGCGGTCGTCGTGCTAGTCATGGTTGGATTCAACTCAGCTTCTATTTAATGGGGACACAGCTGTGCTTACTTGTGGTTGTTGAGTATGACCTAGGTTTCGGGCAGCGGAGTCAAGGTACCCGGTGACGATCTAAGAGGTACTATACGTTAGACATCTCCCAACTCAACCGGTACAAGTACGACTCACATTCCAGCCGACACTATACAAGACCAAACAACGGGTTAGTCAAAGTCAACAATCAAAAAAAAAGTCGGTGGGAACTTACCGCCCCTTCGTCAAATGGTCAATCGTCGAAAGCCGTCTAGCCAAGTGATACGGCTGCTCATAAGTCGTGGTAACTGTCACCCCGAACCCAATATTCTTAGTAGCAGCCGCCATAGCAGGCACCACAGCCAAGGGCTCATTGACCGGCCACTGTGCTCCGGAGATAATCGCCGGCTCGAGGTTCTTGGGGCCTTTGTATACATCATATCCTCCTAAAGGGGGTTGAGTTCATTATTCTCCCTTCAGGGTCATAGCGACATACCGAGAACATCTGCTATAAAGATGCCGTGAAATTTAGCCGATTCGAGGAGTTTCGCTAATTCAATCCAGTGGTCGATATCATTGAAGCGATGGGATTCGTCTTCAGGGTGTCGCCATAGGCCTGGGGATTGGTGGCCGCTGCCTATACTCGTGGTTAGCGATATCTATGGTGTCAATTGATCATGGATATGATCCCTCTTACACATTTCAACGAAGGCATTAAGGATAAGTGACTTGCGTGGCCCATGGGGCGGGGAGGGGTCGTTAGTCACAGTCATGGTCAAAGAAGGGCAAAGTCTCCTAAACTCTCCAGTAAACTGAAATATTAGACAAGAAGTCCACGTGTAAGATAGGAGAGAGCGCAATATCAATTCAATTCTAGTCGCCCGTCTGTACGAAAGGCGAGGGAACAAAAAGAGACTAAGTTAATATGACCAAGCGTCACTTCATGAGTATTAATATCTGCTAACAGAATCTACCTGAACTTCCCCTCATTGCGTGTTTTCAGTGAGATGGAGGGGTGTTGCTCCTATGCTGCATAGCATCAAAGTGGGTCACGATGACACCATGCGGGATGTGAGGTCGGTCATGCGGAGTACATATTAACGATCACATCTTTTTAAACTCGGAGCACTATTTCCCTGTTTCTATTCTGCCTCACCTACAAGTAGGGTTATCGGGAAGGGAGGATCCAAAAGTTAGTCGCGGAGATTTTCTCTACCAAGAAGATCCGCCGCTGCTCGTCACCAAACACCAGCATCACGCAATTCAGTACCCGATCATATCCCGAATTAACAATAATGATCAAAATAAAGATGGAAAATATCGAAATAAAAAGGTACCATATGAGGTACTTACCATTGCAACCTACTAATCGCCCATTATTTGCTCCCAATGTCCTCAACGTGGTATATCACGCCAGCCACGTGGATGGAAGACGACTGTCATGTTTCTGCGCTCTATAACCATGTCGTAAGCAGAGGCCCAACCGGGATATGTTCAATTAGGATTATTTTAAGCTTTACCCATCTACCAGACTATCGGTTTCTTCGACCATATATTTGGTTTATCCACCTAGTCCGGAAGCCCATCTGATAAATGAATTGGCCAATCCCAAGACGCATAGAGCGAAATCACCTCATATAGTAACCATATCATATCATTCACCCTCTCATAGTCCATGGTATCTGCAAGGGCGTCGATCATGTACCGCCTTGAACTCCCACGAACACAGCTATTCGTGGGAATTGCAGCCGTCAAGGCATCGGTACAGAATATAGAAATATTTATTTCGCACAATACCCATTGAAGTAAACTTCTTCTTAACTAGAAACCGTCTGTCTAATTCTCACATTCATACAGTAGCGATTCCATAAGGGAGAGAAACAAGAGTTCTCTCTAGCACCTGATTGCTGGTTCCATTCAGCGACCATGGCAGAACTGACAGCCAGAAGTGACAAGGACTCTGTGCAACCACCTTTGTCGCAGGCGGTTGGATATATAGTCGTAGTGGTCATTGGCCTGATCATCGCGTTTCGTATGCGAATTCCGTACATTTGCGACTACGGGCAAATATGGCAGGCTCACTAACTTTGTCTTAGCGATGATGCTTATCACGAAAGTCCTCAAGAAGACAACGGGAGAGGACAATAAAAAGACAGAAATGTTGGGTTTCAGTGGATGTTGGTTTGACCAAGTTATGCTAATGGCTTAAAGGTTCATGACAGCGAATCGAACTGTTCGGACCGGCTTAACAGCATCAGCTGTGATATCCGTATGTCTCCTCCTATACGACTGATAGTCACGTCATGAAAAGCCTAACCAAAAGACACAGTCCTGGCTTTGGACAACAGCTATGCTGGGCTCATCCTTTGTCGGATATGACTATGGTGTAGCGGGCCCATTTTGGTTTGCTGCTGGATGCAGTCCGATGATTGTGTTCTTCGCCCTCATTGGAATATCCTGCAAGCGCAAAATCCCAGAGGCACATACTTCTCTTGAAGTGGTTAGGATCCGATACGGTATAATTTATTTACCGCTGTGGCTCCACGCTATGCTAACTTGATCAGGTCGGACCGCTCATATTGTATTCATGACACTCTGTCTGGTCAACAATATCTTCGCCTGTGCGAACATGCTCCTCGGAGCCGCTGCTGTCATATCTGCTGTGTGAGTAGCGTCTTTTTGGTAGTGCCCAGATCGTCTAACACCAGAACAAGAACCGGTATGCACATTATCGCTGCCACGTTTCTTCTGCCCGTTGGTGTGACTGTCTATACTTTTGTTGGTGGTATTAAGGCGACGTGAGTAGACCGTTAAATCCACTGGACAATGCAGACTTACACAGCGACGCAGCTTTCTCACCGACTACTTCCACACTGCGATCATTCTTATCATTGCCTGCTACTTTTCCATCAAAACGTTCACATTTGACGAGGTCGGTTCCATCGGCAAGTTATACGACCTCGTCCAAGCTGCCGCGCAAAGACACCCTGTCTCAGGGAATCATGATGGGACATACTTGACGATGACATCTAAAGGAGTAGGTCGTCCATATATCGCACTATCAGCCACGCTGACACAATCTCTAGGCGATGCTCTTCGGGATCCTGCACATTTGCTCCAATTTTGGCCTTGTTATTGTAGGTGCAACAACTCATGTATTGGACCGATAATACTAATACTCTGCCAGATGGATACAAGCTATTTCATCAAGGCGTTCTCCGCCGCCCCATCCTCGGTAGTCCCAGGATACACGATTGGAGGCATCGCATACTTCGCCATTCCCTGGGCACTAGGAACTATCATGAGCTCCGTAGCTATCGGCCTAGAAAACCAACCATCCTTCCCTACATATCCTAGAGTAGGTACTTCCCAACTGTACCGTCGTACCCAATCCTAACGACCATATACAGAGAATGACCACAAGGGAAGTCAGTGGAGGTCTCGTCCTACCATACGCCGCCATGACAATCGCAGGCAAAGGCGGAGCAGCAGCAATTCTTCTGATTACGTTCATGGCCGTGACATCGACACTTTCCGCACAAGTAATTGCAGTCAGCTCCATTCTCAGCTTCGACGTCTATCGCGAATACTTCAACCGAAATGCATCCGATCGCGACATCATTCGCTCCAGTCACTTCGGTGTGATTTTCTTCGCTGCGTTCTCGGCGGGATTTAGTACCATGCTTCACTATGTTGGGATCGATCTTGGTTGGACTTTATATATGCTCGGTAAGTCCTGAGAATCCACGATACACCCTATCCTGCCATGGTATAAAGCACGGGTACTGATTGACGCCCAGGCGTCGTAACATGTCCCGGCATCTTCCCAATGGCATTCACCATTCTCTGGCGTCGCCAAAGCACTGCCGCTGCTATTCTCTCCCCAGTCCTAGGAATGGCAACAGGGATCGGCGTCTGGCTTGGAACAGCCCAGCACTTCTACGGATCCGTTTCTGTTTCCGCGACGGGCCAGATACTGCCATGTGTGTATGGGACAGTTGCATCTGCATTCTCGCCTATTCTATATTCCGTCGTTATCACACTAGTTCGCCCACAGAACTACGATTGGAATGATTTCAAAAAGGAGAAACTTGCACTAGAACGGCTAGAAAGCGATTTGACAACCGTGCACAGCCACCAAAAGGGTGCCCGACAGGAGAGCACATTAGAAGAAGGTGGTCGGTATACCTCCGCGTTTGATCCGCAGGAATTGAAACGATGGGGTCGCATTGCGGCATTTTGGTCCATTGCGACGTTTCTCGGTCATTGGGTTATTTGGCCGTTGCCGATGTATGGGTCTAAGTATGTTTTTGGGAAGGGGGTATGTATCAATATCTTGATCTGGAGATTTCCTTCTGGCTTCTGAGCTGACTTTACTTTGTAGTTCTTTTCTGCGTGGGTTATTGTCGCTATTATCTGGCTTTGGTTGACTATGCTGGTGGCTATCTTGTATCCTATTTTTGATGGTGGTATACAGCAGATCAAACAGATTTATCGGGGTGTGAGATCTAGTAATGGGACAAAGGAAGCTATCGGACACGAAACCTCGTTGTCTCCTTCGATACGCGATACAGCAGAGGAGATAAAGAGAGAAGACCGAACTTAGTGCTCGCTCTCGGTGATATCCGTCTCCTGGTTCGTTTCGGGCAGCGAGTACGTCGTTACATGTTTTGTGATGCTATTGATGGTGATATCACCCATCCATAATCATATAATCATCTATTCTGTCCAAGTCCCACAATGCAATGTTACTGCAATCTACAGCAGAAAGCAAGAACCAAGATCACCCCCCAACACTGTGACTATCCCTCATATCCCCCCTAACCTTCACCAACCTCGCAACCTCCTTCGCCATATCAGTCCCCAACCTCTCGAACCCTTCAACGACACCCTCCCGATCCCCCCGTTTTCTCTCCTGACTCATCTTAACCTTTCCCTCAATCCTCTCAACCTCCACACTCAACCCCACAATATTCCTCTTCAACACCTTCAAATACCCCTCCGGCGCCTCATCCACTCTCCACGCCTCCTCCCTCCCATCCTCCCCAGTAAACCCCATAATATCCCTCTCACAATGATCCGACAAATCCCGCAACTGCTGATCCAGAAACTCCCCCGTCTCTTTGACCTCGGGATCAAAATACGCAGTCAAGGTACCATAAACCTGGACTGTACTGTAATTCCACGTCGGGGCTACTTTGCCCGTGACTGGTTTCGTCTCCGTGTAGAATTTGGGTGTCACGTAGTGGTGATGTGGGGAGGTGAAGAGGATCATGATTTCTTGAGATAGGGGGGAGCCGGAGTTGGAGTTGGACTCTTGAAGGGAGTCGATTATGGCCTTGGATTGCGGGTTTTGGCGGGCGATGTGGCCTCGGAGTCTTGCTTTTGTGGTTCCATTGGATTGGTTCGGAGAGTCGAGGATCCAGGGGATGTGGGTGGACTGGAGGAGGGGGTAGAGGGTTGAGGGGATTGCAGTTGTCAAAATGCCTAGGGGGTTGTTGCGGATGAATTGGTAGAGTGTTTCTGTGTTGTTCTCGGCATAGACAGGTTGGTTGTACATTTTGTAGGTCCTTCGGGTGTGTTGTAGTCCTGTTGAATTGGCCGTCTTTCTCTAGTGTTACTGTTGATGCGCTGGTTGATAACCGATAAGATGATCCGATAAGATAAGGTCATCCATTGCCTCGGTTGTGTCGGTTTAATGTCCGGTCAGGCCGATAGAAGTCTAGAACAAGGTTGAACAAATATGTTATGGCTGATCTGAGAGAAGATGTCACCATCGTATCCCTAATTGTACACTTGGAACTGACATTCTACTGTCATATTCATGATCATTCACGACTACGTGGTGGATGGTCGTACCAGCCCGCCTTCTCGTTACAAGTACATTGTCTGTCAATCAGAACCCATTGTAATTATAAGGGGCGTCTAGTGCATTTTCCAAAAGCATAATCGTGGAGAACACCAATAGAGGATCTTGCTATTTTGCTATATCTTGAGATTATGATAGCTCAATCAACAACGGTCTTGATCCAATGGATCTGCCGAGGAATGATGGATTTCTATCGGAACTTTCGTGGCATATAGATCATTTTGTACTATACAGTAAATAACTAATTTAATGACTGAATCTGTCTATAAAGCAGCTCGATGGATGGCTAAATGCTTAATGGGCATGCTTGGTCTATTAAGTATACCATATAGCACTGATCTGGGTACTTGAGTAAATTCCATAATGGTAAAATCTCAAACTAACATCATTTTGCTTACTTGGGGCATTCGTGCAAACAAGATTGGCTCTTTCAAGGCTCAATGCTAGGGTAATCACAAAATATCGTACATATAGTCAGAAATTGGAATTAGACTATCCCCACAAGCGAATTCATATTGCCGAGCTTGATGGCACCGGATATGGCAGCGCCAAATTAATCAACCTCTTGTAGGTCTCGACCTTCCAGTGTGGGTGAGGATGTTTTGGAAGCTGTGAGAAGGAGGTGGTTTCCAGTGAATAGACCTGCGGCTGATAGTCCCTGGGTGCGAAATAGGTTGAGGTGCTTTCCACGGGCTAGCTGAGAGGCCATTACAGCTGCCACAGACCCCGGTAAAATTTCTTGCAGACGTTGCGAGAGTTCTATGCCAATGGGGGCTGCTGGGGGTGTACGGCTTGAGGATGAACTATACTCATCCCTCCACTCGCAAATAACATTATCGAAGGCTCTGGTATGCGGGTTAGTAGGCCCTAATACCTTCCTGCACAACTCTAAACATTTTTCCATTTGAGACAATGCATCCTGAGGTTTCCCCTGAGATTTCCAGGTGTAGGCTAAGTCTGCCATGCTGGTTAGAGTATCGGGATGCTCTGTCCCTAAAGCTGCTCTTCTTCCCTCAATAACTTGGACGTCTAATTTCTCTGCTTCGTTCCACCGTCCCTGATTGTGGTAGATTGATGCTAGGTTCGACATGCCGGTAAGAGTATCAGGGTGCTCCAGCCCTAAGACTGCCGTTCTTTTCTCTATAACTTCGACCCCTAATTCCTCTGCTTCGTTCCATCGTCCCTGATTGTGGTAGATTGATGCTAGGTTCGACATGCTGGTTAGAGTATCAGGATGCTCTGTCCCTAAGACTGCCGTTCTTTTCTCTATAACTTGGACCACTAATTCCTCTGCTTTGTTCCATCGTCCCTGATTGTGGTAGATTAATGCTAAGTTCGACATGCGCGCAACAGTATCAGGGTACTCCGCCCCTAGGGCTGCCATTCCTGCCTCCATGGCTTGGATCTCTATTTTCTCTGCTTCATTCCATCGTCCCTGACTTTGGTAGATTAATGCTAAGTTCGACATGCTGGTTAGAGTACTGGGATGCTCAGCCCCTAGGGCTGCCGTTCTTGCCTCCACAACTTGGACCTCTATTTCCTCTGCTTTATTCCATCGTCCCTGATCCCTGTAGACTTTTGCTAGGGTTAACATGCTGGTGAGAGTATCAGGGTGTTTTTCCCCTAGAACTGCTTTGCTTCTGTCTATAACTTGGACACCCAATTCCTCTGCTTTATTCCATCGTCCCTGATCCCTGTAGACTTTTGCTAGGGTTAACATGCTGGTGAGAGTATCAGGGTGTTCTTCCCCTAGAACTGCTTTGCTTCTGTCTATAACTTGGACACCCAATTCCTCTGCTTCATTCCATCGTCCCTGACTCCTGTAGATCGATGATATGATCATCAAGGTGGTCAGAGTCACGTGCTCTGGAACATCTCTGTCTTGACAAATCCTCATCACCGTTCTATATAGTACCTCCGCTTCGTGATATCTTGCATCACTATCAAGGCAATTTGCAATCTTTACAATCAACTCGATATATTGTTCCTGTTGTACAATTAATTCACTATCATGCACCAGTGTCAATGCATGAGGGAGGTATTCTCGCCAAAGTGCTCGATTGGTATAGTCAGCATCTGGAAACATTGTTTGCATACGATCTGACACTCTTTGGATCCAGTACCCAAATCGTCCATTCTTTCTAAGCCAGTTCCGGGTTGCAATATGCACAAGTCTATGCATACTTATATTCAAGTCTTGGCTATTGGTGAATGAGTATGCATTTAGGAGTCCTAAGGCGTCAAGGGTTCGTTTCCTAGATTCTTGGGGAGGAAGAAGAGAGTGAGGAATATTTCGTGGATCGATACAGGACATGAAAGATAGATAATCAGCTGCCAGTTGATCTTGATCTTGAATCTGCTGAAACGATATTAACCAGGTGGTGATCACGGGGTTCCGGATATCCCTATAGCGCCCTGGGTCCCTAAAGTCTTCACTAAGGAGCTCGACAGAGTCTTGTTCCTTCTCTTGAAAAAGCATCAAGTATGCAGATAGACTTAGGCGCTTTTTGTTTATATATGCCGACGCTTGCGCGATTGCTAATGGAAGGAATGCCAGCTGTTCTAGGAGAGTACTTGTTGTAACAGGGTCATCGAGCAGGTCTTTTTGTAACAGTAAACTCTCCAGGATGTCCGATGCAGTTTCTTTATCCACATCGGGAAGAGTAATCATATTGGATGCTGTCAGGTCAACCGCAAGTTCTCCATTGCGGGTAGTGAATAAAATACGACCTTGGTCACTCTGAGGGAGGATATCCTCGAGAGCTGCGGTTGCATCATTATTTGCGAGCCACATCTCTCTATCATCCGCATTATCAAAAATTAGAAGCCATTTTCCTGCACGCTCAGAGCTGAGGTATATTTTAATCTTTTCTTTGACTTCTGCTGGCTTCACGTCATGAAATCCGAGTGTCTGTACAATATTCAGAAACGTCTGTTCAATCATCGCATGACTTGTACATGGAACCCAGAAAACCGAGCATTCCTTGTCTCGGTCCCGTATGCGGTGTGCCACCTCTAGGGCCACTTGTGTCTTTCCAATCCCTCCCAAGCCGGTGATTGCAATCCTCTTGGGCCCATTTGGCATTGTAATTAGCTCTTCTAGCTCGATGATTTCGGCCTGGCGACCAACAAATCTTGGATTCCTATCCAGCGAGACCACCCAGTGTCGTTCTTTATTGCTCTTCAGCGACTCAGATTCTATATAGTAAGCAGGTACGACAGACAAAAGCGATTTTGCATAGGCCGCTGCTGTCAAAGCTGCGTATCCTTGCCACTCTTTTTGCTTATGCGAGTCACAATAGTCGCAGATTCCTCGGATCACAAGCGTCGGAAGATCGTCCATGATGCCTGCGGCTTCCATCTCAAAACAGAGTATCCCATGTCGTTGAGCTAGACGATCCCGTGTTTCCGAGTCTTTCATTACCTGATCGCCCGACGCAATCAACCCGTAGTGGATGAATGGGGCCCTGGTATCTCGCCGTTGTTGTTTGACCAATTGCTCCTTGTCACACTTTTCACAGGTATCTCCTTGGTCGCCATGATGATAGGACGAATGAAAAAGAAAATCTGTCTCTTGTTCTGGAGTTGAAAATTTTCGATTCATCTCGGGATTCCGTTCCAAAACTTCCGACACTATCTTGGGAACGTCGTCCCTATCCCCAGTCATCTGCTTTGCCTCGAGTCGACTTATCTGTGTCAAAAGAGTCTGTGGTGGTTTGTTTAAGGAGCCTGTTGGCTCTAGCTGTCCACCTTGAACTGCCTTGCCATAATCATACTGTATCACCCCACTATATCTTCCAACCGGTTTACTGACCACCACATCGCCTAATCGAATATCATTGCCCCTACCCGGGACCCCGCCCCCAATTCCCACCATCAGTCCGAATTGAAGCTTTGGAAAGGTTGAACGCATGCGGGATACGACGTTTGCGGCAGACACCTTTCCGTATACGCCAGCTGGTAGGCAGGCGATGACGATAAAATGGCCGTTCAATTCGCCAAGTTCATAGGCATTTGGATCTGTGGAGGCTTTCGGCAGGGGAGTGTGAGCCTTGGTCAGCATAGCGCAAGCCGCTGCCATCTCCAACGGCAAGGCGCATATCCACGCGATTGTGTACTGATCATGCGTCAAGGATGCCATGGTATGTTCAAACTAGGATTAAGATAGCAAGTTCACGCCCATTTGTTCCAGAAAACCATAAACCTAGACGGAGGAATGGGTTTTTTTTTGCCCTCTTACGGGCAGGAGGCTGGGGACGGAGGGGTAAAAAGATAACCACGTGTTCCTGCAAGGCTGCGCACTTTTGTGTACTTTTGCTTAGTGGCCTCGGCATAGTGCATATACGGCATACTCAGGAGCGTATATCATAATTGGACAGGTATATCAATAATGATTCGATCTTATTTTGGCAAGCTTTTCTCCTGCCCATACTCCTGGAGATAACTCGCCAAGCCGGTGGTTAATTCGATGTCCAGGATATATTAGCACGGGGTTCCGACTCCTGCGAAGGAAGCCTTGTCGCGTCCCACGGGATCGGGATTCGCAACTCCTACAGCAAAACGCCGTGATGAGCAAGTAATCAAGCAAAACCAAACGAATTGCTTACAGTGGAACTCCAATACTGTTTATAGTGTATATTTGTTCATTTTTGTGCATACTAGTACTGGTGTGCGGCATTCAAATCAGAGTTTACCAGTGTGGAGAGGAAATATATATAGTGTTGTATAGACATGGTCTACAAGTATACAGATAGTAAAGCATGTAATCATTTAACTCTAACAGAAATATAGAATTAGTTACAAGAACCAGCTTCACACCCTCAAACTCCCTCGGATCGGGTGCTTAAGGGACTTTTATATGGTAATCCACGGCAGTTGGATTGCTTATGAGAGTGTTTTACTACAATTTAGAAGGATATTGCCATAATCAATACCCCAGGTATCGCCACAAACTATACCGACTGCCCGAGTAAAGCTCACATATCTTAAATCATACAAGGAATATACATCATAAATGTTTGCCTCAGAGTACTAGCACCTTCCGGCTGTTCCGTTAGCCGAAACAATGTCATCGGAGATCTTCTCGGCCAGCATGTCTGCGAATATAAGGTTAGCTCAAGCAACATGCCACGCGTCACGACTACTTACACACGACTGACTGCGGGTGTCCAGGAGGAAGAAGCGGAAATGCACTTGCATCGACAACACGCAAGCCATCAACCCCGAACACCCTTGCTTGAGGATCCACAACTGCCATTGTATCCTTTGCTGTCCCCATCTTACAAGTGCAAGCGGCATGCCAGATGGTCATCATGTTATCTTTAACAAACTCCAGGATTTCGGCATTAGACCGCACGCGGTTCCCTGGATAGTATTCGTGTCCAGTCAGTATAGGCGCCATGGCACGGCTCTCAAAGGCCTGCCGTGTTCGCTTGAATGTTGCAATTGCCACTTCCTGATCCGTTTCAGTAGAAAGCCAATTCGGGTTGATAGTTGGAAGGTCAGCGGTGTCTGCCGACCGGATCGTTACGTTGCCTCGGGATGTTGGAGCGACCAGCACGCCGACTATGGATGCGTAATCATAGCCATCCCTGGGTTGAACCAAGACAGGCTTGGAAACGTTACCGACATATGCCGCCGTGGATAGATACTGCATGAGCACGTTAGCGAAGTACCTTCCTCGCAATATGGATTGGGTCGTATAATAAAGGAAAGGACGGGTATTACATACCTCTGCCTCAGGCCAGTCACTGGGAAAGCGTGCTAGATCCTGCAAAGTTTGTTCGGAGAAGTTAGCCCGCAGGCTACTTGGGATCTTCTCCCATGCTAGGTAATCCGTGACCGGGCTGGTAAAGGGTCCTTGATGGAAGATAACAGCATTGGCCGCTTGAGTGAGCAAGTATGAAACACTCGTCACGACGGTCGACGCCGTTGGCATCCGAACCCGGTAGGACGGGGCGAACAGAGGATGGTCCCACATATTCTGGCCGACTCCAGGACGGTCAGCTAGAACAGGTATTCCATGATCTTGGAGTGTGCTTGCCGGGCCAATGCCGGACACCATCAGCAGCTGAGGTGATTGGAATGCACCCGCAGACACAATAACCTCTTTCTCGGCATGCAGCGTGAACTCACCGAGTTTACCTTTAGCTAAAACGCCGGTGGCACGTTTTTGAGAATCGAACAAGATCCTCTTTGCCTGTACATAAGTATATGTAGTTAGACGAAGAGGTTTCGTTTCATGAAATGAGCTTTCGGAACTGCTTCGTTTTTGGTCCTGCGGTCGGATAGTGCTTGTGCAATACTGTGCTCCCAGCAAAGCCCCCAGGTTGAACTCATCCCGGTCCTGGATTCCGATGGCGTTCATTGCGAGTCTCACCCAGGATGAGAACGCCATTGCGAAGTTGGAGTACGACGCGTGCAATGGCCCTCCTTGGGGATCGTAAGCGGCTGGATCGAACGATGGAGTTGAATTGGGAAACCGCGTTAGCTGGTTGGGGGGCGTAAAGTGGACACTCCTTTTGAAATAAGGCAGAACGCGGTCAAAGGTGTAGCTACAATCACCTACAGCAGTGGCCCATTGCTCCATGGCACCTCGTGTTGGTCTAAGTATCAGTGAACGGATTAGCCGATCTGGGCTCACATCGCCTCTTGTCACCACAAGTGAAAGGGAAGTATACCGTTGATAGATCATGAAATTCAGCGCTGACCTTCACCTCTGTTTAGTTATTCAGCAATGTAGGAAGTGTATCGGATGACGTACGATCCACCGAGACATTTTCCTCGGGCATAGTGGATAGCTCGATTGTTCGCCCCAGGCTGATTTTCGGTTACAAATCCCCAATCAATACTGAACCTGTTCCGCGGATCTGACCCAACAGGGATGATGTCTGCTAAGGGAATAGCAGCAAGGGATTGGTACTCGTAGAATCCACCAGCTTCGACCAGCGCAACGGTATAGGATTTCTGTGCTAGGCGAGTGGCCACGACGATACCCGCGGTACCGCCTCCAACGACAACATAGTCGAATCGTCCGTCACGGAGCAAGCTATCAGATACACCTGGCTGGCCGCTGGATGTGGGGGCAGCGATTGTATGAATCAGGCACCAATGCAGAGCAAGCAATACCAGGACTACTCGACGAAGCATGTTGATGGGTGGTATACTCGACGTATCAGTAAACAGAGGATTCGGTCACGAAGTTCAGGGTCTGGTGTCTCGGGTCATATAAGTGAAGAAGGACTAAGGTGAGGAGGCAGAGCACGTTGCGTGGTTGTTGTTGAAATCTTCTGTGCTTTCAGTAAAACGGCACTCATGCCTACTTCATATGTTTTCGCTTTAACCTATGATCCCGTCCTGGTAGCTTGGACGGTTATCCCTTTATTCCGCGAAAGGCAAGAGCATTTGACATGGAATAAGATATCTTCCACATCAGCAATAAATGCTGTCGTCTGTATTAGGCAACTTCGACTGGCCCTGCAGTTTTCAGCCTATAACCACGTGAACATACGCTCACATGCTCTGGCTGTTGTCCAGGTCTACACCATCTTCGGCGGTTCATTTTGTTGTTCGGAGACAATGTTGTTGATAAAACAAGGTGGAGTGAGGCAAAAGCTCCCTGTTATCATGGGGCGACTCAGGTAAGTATTATAGGAGTCGACGAAGGTGTATGGCGGACAAAATAAGCGAGTATATGCTATTCACTGCCCTGAATTCAAAGAGTGGAATGAGGACTAAGCTCAAGGCATAAGGGCTCACTGCGAGTGCGGTTTATACCATCAATTAGACAGGCATGGTTAAAATATAGGCATAGATGTGTCGTCTTAAATTACGCCTAGAATGATTGGCACAGTGTATCTTCCAGCTTGGAAACCAGTCTTAGACGGATATGATATCCATTTAATCATATAAACCCGGCATGACTAGATTATGGATACGTTAAAACTGATACAGTTGGCAAGAAACCTTGGCTACGTTAGCCCAGGCGAAATTCGACCACGCAGGTTAAGGGCAGAAAAAGAGACGTTTGAAAGTCACTGTAAAGAAGTTTTATAGACGAAGGAGGAGAAAAATAACTCTCGACGAGAATCGCGAGAAAAGTACTTTCACATAGGACAATGGTAGTGCTGCGGGGGAGGAGAGATCTGCCGCCCGTTGGGGATCCTCACTTGGTGGTATCATGTGTGCCTGCGCTGGTCGCCACGTTGGGATTGTATGTAAGCATTCATGTGCTTCCATATCTCCCAGGCAGTTGGATGGTAGATGTGATCATATCCAAACGTGGCCGAGGCTTCTGTGACATAACAGATCGACATATAGAAGCCAGTTATCGGCAACGACTCTATCTTCAGAGGCCATGTGAAGATAACACCTCATATGTGGCCAGTGAAAAGCTGGATACTCACCTCTAGAGCGTATTAATACCCATAATAGTGTCATCGTAGTGTCAGATGCACGGCAGCGACGTCGAGCCTTAGCCTATATTGACATTGTTCACTGATATCGGGTAGGACGGAAGTGTACGAAGAAGTCGAGAGCTACAAATAAAGAATAAGCGCTACGTGTGGCGGAATCGCCAGTATGTATTGATTCCTGTTGGAGATGCGCATATGGTAAGGTTTACGCATACTGGTCGACTGTCTCATGTGTCGAAACACAGCCAAATCCGTCTAGAAAGGTTACGCAACCTTAATCCATTTGAGTGTCTATTCTTTTTCTATACATATCACGCTTATTATTCAACATGACTCGTGGTAAAAACACGCACATCAGTAACATTTCTGCCTGGCATATACATATGATCAAATAAGATTGTGCCTTGTAATTCCGGTATATGTTCACGGTTATTAGATGTTATAGTGAAGCCTAATGAAAATGATGAGCATGGTATGACTGATGCAATGTATTATGATGAGGTTTAACCGAGAGTATATCAAATCGCAATGCTTACCCAAAATGGTTATCCAACCAGTTCGGGTATAGCGACACTTGGCCCACGGCGAAAAATGATTAGAAAACATAATAATGATAAAAATAATACTAAGAAGCGACTGGCATCATAGTCAGGGGCCAGGGCATTAGGCTAGCAAATTCGCAACTCTTACTCGTCTCGGCAACCAGCAGAGGTGGAGCGCGATCGTCGCCCGTTTCCCGGTTCGGGAAATTTGGTTCCAGTAGAATCAGGTCCACTTCGCCATACATTGACTGATGTCCAGATGACAAGCCCTCTCGCTGGTCCCAACTGTCAAGTCCTAGTTGCCCACAGGAACAGTCATGCCGGAGGTAAGCAGGATACATGATCCAGGTTGTATTTTCACTTCTGTGTCTGCCTATTGGACTGTTCCCCAACGGGTTTGTATCCCGATCCATGCGTTTCATGGGAAAGGCCCCACTAAAAAGTGCGGAACGGATAGGTAAAGAGTTAGACTGACGGTTACATGGCACCCAAATCTTGGACGCGGGGAATTCAATACAGTGTCTGCATGCGCCGTGGATCATCGCGCGATTCATGATAGACTACAGAGCTTTTGACAAGGGTCTAGTGTGTCTCAGAAGATGACTAGGCATGAACCAGAAGGACCTAATCGAAGATCGCAGCAGTCTAAAAGTCAAAGAATCAGGCCATTCTCAACACTTTGAACGTCCGAGGCACATTGATGCGGGGAATACTGAATAGCTAGTGACTGACATCATGTGGATAATGAACGGGCTCATGAAACAGGCACAGTAAAAGGTGTCCCATGGCGAACTGCTTTCCTTGTATAGCTTAGTCGCTCGCTAATCACGAACTAAAATCATTCAACACGTTACTGGGGCCAACTAGTGACCCCTTTTTGGGTTCGATCTGCAGTGGGTTCACGTCCCCCATTTCCTTGTCAACCCAAAGTACAACCTCATTCACATGCCGACTGTTGGGATCGACCGAAGATCTAGCGGCCAAGTCAGGAGCTATCTGATATTAAATAGCAAGACCCTACCCCCGTCCCCACGGGGTACAACGTTCTCTCCCACAGATCAAAACATCACGCAAACAGTCGTCATGAGCGGCCATCTGAACCCGAAGGACTCGATGAAGTCCACATGGCGTCAGCTAGATCACGCCGAATGGACCATCTTCCACTGGTTCTATGAGATACTTGGTATCCATCCGGTGACTTTGGACAAAGAGGTACCTGTTCACGATAAGCAAGAGAAGGTGCCCTACATGGCGGAATGGCATACACACCGCTGGGTGCTCATCCACTCGTTCATTCCGATCGCTATCCATCATGTGTATACGTCTTATACCGGTCACAACCTAAGCCCCCTGGCTGCCTTCGTCTTTTATAGTGCGGCTTTCAAGGCCATCGCCATTCATGAGATACACATCCTTCGTCGCTTGGGTCATGCTCTTGGATTCCTCGATGGCGACCAGCACGAGCGGGATGGGGTGCCGGATGTCGGTGTGCAGAAGGTCGTCCACTCACTGGTCTCGACCTCGACCTTTCGCCCTATGTTCACCGTGTTCCTCAGCTATCGCGCCAGCCAACCGCCGTCGACTATGAATTGGCTCTGGCTCCCCCTCGAAGCCGGACTTTACGGAATCATCCTCGACTTTTGGTTTTATTGGTATCACCGGTTGATGCACGAGGTCAACGGTCTCTGGAAATACCACCGGACCCACCACCTGACAAAGCACCCCAATCCACTCTTGACCCTGTACGCCGATACTGAACAGGAGTTCTTCGATATTGCCGGCATTCCGCTCATGACCTACTTCAGCATGAAGCTGATGGGCTTCCCTATGGGTTTCTACGAGTGGTGGATCTGCCACCAGTATGTTGTTTTTGCCGAGATCGCGGGGCACAGCGGCCTCCGTCTGCACACCGTACCACCCAATACCCTCTCCTGGCTCCTCCGGATCTTCAATGCCGAACTGATCATTGAAGACCATGACATCCACCACCGCCGGGGATGGAAGAAGAGTGCTAACTATGGCAAACAAACCCGTCTGTGGGATCGTGTATTCGGCACATGCGGAGATCGGGTTGAATGCTACAGGGACAACATCGACTACGATACCCAAATTTCTATGCCATTGATTTGATTGGACAAACTCAAAAGACGTGACATTTACGGAGAATATGAGACACGTGGGCGGAAGATATCAGAGATCAGGGGAACGGGGAGGGATCGACCCTGTGATTGGTTGACTCTATCCATGAAATGATGTATTGGTGCATATACCCATTTTGCTTTCATTTACTGTATGAATCCTATACAAGAGCCCAACGGGGCAGACAGACATCTATAATGATATTGACGAATTAGAGAACTCTATCCCAAGTTGTTACTGAGACCATTATGCCGCATACAAACCATACTACCGTAAGGATGGAACCATCCGTCGCCGCCAACTGTACCTTGCACTATATATAGCACGAGAGATAGGCTCTCGGTCTCCACGAGGCACTCCAAGAGCCGAGTATGAAGATCTGCTTCGGTCATCAGCCCTGGACCTGACTCGAGAAAACAATGTGAGCGCATTATGTGACCGGTCATGCCAGCAATGTCGATGATCATCATGATGGCCGAGCGAGGCTCTTGTTGGACCTATGAAATGAGATCATAATACGAGGTTGAAGTCTTGGCTCGCGAACACCGAGTGGGTGGAGTGAGTAGACAGTATCCCAGGCAATGTTTTTCTGCTTGAATTAATAGCTCTGGATTAGTTGCCAAGGTAGAAAAGATGTGACTATTTGGATAACACTGACAATTATATCGAAAGTTTGCCTTGTAACTTCATAGGTTGCCCAAGAGCGTTCCCTTTGGCAATATCCTATAACCCTCGAAGGTGGTCATGATTGGCCACATTGCCAACGCTCCACCATTCAAGTGTTTTCTTGGCAGCGCTCCGTGCAGCCAAAACGGGTAATCTCGACACCTTGGAGCCTGGGGCGGTGTCGACGTGTTTCGCCCGACGCCCAACTCAATGGATAAGGATTAAGGCTGAGCAAAGCTTCACAAGGTAGATACACCAGCTTCTGGTTGCCTTAATGCCATATAGAACACTGATTGGAAGAAGCTGGACTCAGCCCTGCCCGAAGTGGGTAAGATCGTGGTAGCCATGGAAGCTATCACTCTCTTGGCCCTAACTTACCCCAATGTGGCCGTATCCAGCGCTTTCAATCTGTATGATGTAGTCTGCTCGCGCAGTTACGGACTCAGCTATTTAAGAAAGTGAAATCCTGGTCCCAAAGATGTCTTCTACCACGATCAACAACAAACAACGAACAGTAACTTCCAACCTGAACGACAATGGCTTGGAAATCTACCTTTCTTCTAACCTCTTTCTTGGTTGGCTCTTATGCCACACCGCTTGCGATTCCGAAGCATGCCCGCTCCGAGAAGATCGCTTGGGGGGCGTGTCAAGACAAAGGAGTTACTGAGCCGGCTCAATGCGGCAACTTGACGGTGCCGTTGGACTATACCGAGCCCGATTCAGGCGAAACACTCCAGCTCCAACTCCTCAAAGTCCCAGCCATTCGCGAACCGAAGAAGGGAACCATTCTGTTCAACTTCGGTGGGCCGGGTCTGGAGGCAAGACTGTCTCTCTTTGGAGATGGTGATATCCTACAAGCGTAAGATCCCAGTGCCGCGATAACGGGATATCTAGGGCTCTAAAATGCTGACGGACATCCCAGTTTGACCGGAGGCCACTATGACCTGATTGCTCATGACCCTCGGTATGTTTGTCCAGGCTCCCTGTAACTCGCCTCGTGGAGAGACTAACGGAATACCGCAATGTAGTGGAACCGCGAAGACCCTCACCGCATACTGCTCTACAAACGTAACAGAGAAACTTGCAATTAGTACTGATGCTCGATTAAACGATTTCCCCAGGCCCTCCGACGAGATGGGAATAGGAAGGCAGTGGGCTGGCAGCGGGTTGTATGCCCAGTATTGTTCCGAGGGAGAGCTGAAGGAGAATGGCGCATATCTCAGCACAGCCTTCACTGCAAGGGATCTGATGCAGATAGTGGATGCAGTCACAGACGATGGTCTGCTGAAGTATTGGGGTAAGAGAATTCCCCGAGAGACGCATGACTAGGTCAAAGGCTGATAAACTCTAGGTTTCTCATATGGCACGGTGTTAGGATCTACTGTTGCTGCGATGTTCCCCGACCGGGTGGATAAACTCATCCTGGACGGTGTTATGAACCCGCACCAATACTTCAATGATTAGTATGATTCCATACTTTCTTGGCTCTGCACGGGCAATACTGACTGGGCTTCCTACCTGCAGTGACACCGAACTGTGGGCAGATTCAGACAAGGTCTTCTCTAGCTTTTTCGAGCAATGCTTCAAGACACCGGACCAATGTGCCCTCGCTAGCCGGAATGAGACCGCCAAACAGCTTGAGAAAAGGATCTACCAACTTCTGGATGATTTGAAACGTGAACCCATCATCTACGAACACTCCATCATTGACCACAGCTACCTTAAAACGTTCATTCGCTTCGCTCTCTACTCCCCTAGTTCCTATCCTAACCTGGCCGCTGCCTTCAACTTTTTATTGGACGAGAATGTGTCAAAGTTCATGGAGCTGGCCAACGCCCAGGTGGGTGCTTTATTATCGGGCTCGCTGACGGGCGACGACGCGGCATTCGCCATTCCCTGCTCTGAGAAGAGAACCGGAAAGCATACCTTGGACGAGATAAGGCCTGATCTCGAGATCTTATCGCAGACGAGCAATCTACTGGGTGAAGTCGGAAACGCTATTGCTATGATGTGCACTCAGTGGCAGATCGATGCCAAAGAACGCTACGAGGGCAATTTCGAGTCCAAGACCAAAAATCCCATTATGGTCATCGGCAACACATATGATTCTGCCACTCCACTTCGGTCGGCCCAGAATATCAGTGCCAGCTTCGAACGTAGTGTTCTGCTGGAGCATGGTGGCTGGGGTGTAAGTCTTTTCTTCACTATAGCTCTGTGGTGCGAGGACTAACATGTTATTATAGCACGCTACTTTGGCTCACGGGTCGTCATGCACGTCCAAGATTATCCGTGATTACTGGACCAATGGTACCCTTCCTGCTGCAGGGACAAAGTGCGAACCGGATTATCCCCCTTTCGAACCTGGATCATTGAAAGATGTTCTGGTTAATATCGGCTTCCTTGATAAGGAATAAGCGTTGTCACCGGTCAACACTGGCACATCAGTTTTACCATGAATTTTCACTGCTTGTATATCTCATAGTGTTCCTTTGATTATGTTTTTCTTGGAATATTGCGTTAGAAGCCTAAGTACATGTTTTAGACCAAATCCTTAGTTTTAAATACTATCTAGAATTATAATCTATACTTAGACAATGTTATTTTACCAGCCCATAACTCCAAGACTGCATTACAACGCTAGGTAACGGTAAATTTGGCACCGAAAACAGCTACACTTGAGCTGACAATCTGGGATGGTGTTATATTCCGTCTTTGCGATATGCGATTATAACTACCGATTGCAACATTGCAACATGGGAAAGGTCTTCTGTTAGGTGGTAGAACATCTTCAGTCGGCTTTTCTAATCCGTAAATAGGCCCTACACCCCCGTCAACATTTAGCTGCTGTTTAGTGCACTTCGCAAAGGCCGCCAAGGGCCTTGTCTCTTTTGGTCACTAGAGTTGAAAGGCCGATTGAGGAGACGTATTGAGAGTACCATATCCCAGCCTTTGCTATAGGAACATAAAAGATAGGAAGCAAACAGTGCAGCTATCTTTGGAGCAGTTTTAATATTGAAAAGGCCAAATGCGATCAAGTAGGCCAGGCAGCCTAGGCATTGGCGTAAGAGCGATCTGATTACTATATTCACTCGATGAGCCGCTCAGGGTGGTAGGAGTTTTAAGGTCAGTCCAATATCCTGTACATAATCCATTATCCGCGAAGATCTGTGCCGTTAGTGATCAATCACCTAGCTATTAGGCTGCCCAATGTTCACGATAGATAGCAAAGGAGAAACCTTCAACGCGAGGACCAGGGCAAAAGTAACTGAGTTATAAGAGAGTTACTAGTATTGAAGATAATTCAGCCTGGGACGGAAACCAAATATAAAACCAGATACCAATTAAAAACTACGACCCGAAGGGCTGGCCTCGAGTCCGGTCATTCATTATGATCCATTGACATATTTACTTTTAGAAGCATGACAAACGCGACAGATTCGGACGTTGGAAAGCTTCTTTATTACACCCGTGAAGTCGACACGTCTGTACATCTCATCGCAGCTCACGGACCTGCATCACGTTGACTAGGAAATCTGTCGTGTTGCTTGGGCCTGAGTATTCTCATCTACCACCTTTGCACCACAACAACACATCTTCAGGGATGTTATGTTGACAGCTAGCCACCTTTTACTCATTGCTCTGTGGTGAAATTGGATACAGAGAAGTATCCCATTTCTCATCACATTGCGCTAAATCTGAAAAATGACTGACAGAACAGGACCGGCACGAAAAGATTGAGGACAGAATCGTATGAGATGGGTGTCTAGGCCAGAAGCAATATCTCGAGGCGGGATCTTATTAATTTACCAGGAGTATTTCACCAACATCGTATGGCCGCGCATGTACTCTTCTCCTGGAGCTTGGACTTCGCACACGTTCTTTTTTCTCTTCCGACATGCGTCATTCAACAATATTTCCTGCGGAATACGTATGCTAGGACACTGATCTGTTCACGGGCTGTGCTACCTCTTTTATATTTCGGAACAGTGTATGTCGATCGTTTGGAGCTTATTGGATAAATCAGGGCCAATTATATCAAGGCTGCGGCCCAACCCCGCCGTAGTAGTAGTTATGATGGGTCCCATGTCTGTGAGGCATTCTGGCGAGAGGCCACTTGTGGGGATGATTAGAACCACTTATTGTCTAGAATACAGTTTGATTCGCCTGATAATCCCTGGCCAAAGCTCACCGATCCCAATAGTACGGTGATCTGCAGAAGAGGAACGTGGTTCCGTACGGAGTAGAGGGGATATGGTGGCCGATGATAGACGGTTAGACCCCCTAGTTCTAGTTCCGAATATACCTCCAGCAGCCCTGGAGGCGTGTCCCCCGTAGCTGTCGCAGAGGCCGCAAGCATTGTTTTCACAGCGATCAAACGGCGTGGATACTGAAGAAACCTATGTCTGATCAGCCTGGGGAACATCCTTCAGCAATTTGTTGCTGTGTGTGAATATGGGAAAGGCTGGGTACGCCATTCCGTTCGCCCCGCTTCGATTAGTGGTAAATAAAAGTTTAGGAAGATATTCTTCTCCACCTCAGCGCGAAATCCCACCCAGCTGAAGTGGGATTAAATGCTCAGCTGAACTGTGGATAAGCTGTTCCATTCGCTTCGCTTAGACCAGCAGTAAATAGAGTTTGGAAAGATATTCTTCTGCCCCTCAGCTCGAAACCCCACCCAGCTGGGGTGGCACTAAATGTTCAGCTGGACTGTGGATGCGTAGTACGACTATAGTTGACAGAATCTCTTCGCCTCGATGATATAAAATCCTGCAAATTCCCCTTCCATCACTAGCAGCCTAGCTTTCTTCCTCTCTGCTGCCCTCCTCTCTTACATTCCCTGACCACTTATCTCTATCACTTATCGCAGTCATGCAACCCGCAAGCGAGCGCCCATTTCAGGCTTCCAGGTTCGCATACCTGACCAACACGGATGGCCTTGCCGCATCCCACCCAGGCGCCCAGCAACAGGTTGAGAACGCGAAAAGTCATTACACAAGCGCCCTCAAAAATCTCGAATCGACGGATAAAGACGCCCGGGAAGCGTATCACGACGACAAGGCAAATGGTCTAACTACCGATACTTTTGGAAATTGGGCAATGCAGAATGTACGTTTACTATAATCCCCTTCCTTGGATACTGTTTCCCCGCTGAAGCTCTCCCTTTCTAATACTTGTTCGGTACTATAGTCTCCTGAGTGGGCTTCCGCGAAGGCGGAAGCGCAAGCAGCGGGTGCAGCTTTGAGTAGCGCTGCTATGAATGCCTTTGGGCCTGCTTATGAGCAGAGAATTCGAGAGAAACAGTCAGAAGTGGACCGGGCGGCCTACGAGGCGGGTTTCCAGCCTGAGATCTTCTGAGATATATCATGGGTTTCATCCGAATTTTAAGTATCGCAACCCAGAGTGAGATTATATGTATAACTATCAAGGCGGTAGTACAAATTCCATTTCACCGACTACCTATTTCAGATCCTTGTTGAGTCCTTCATTGAATAGTAGCACTGTCTTCATCGAGCTTATCATCCTTTAACCCTCGATGCAGCCAATTGCTGGATCAGTGACAAGTCCGCTTGAACGGGGACTCCAATGCAGCACTACGCCGGGACAACGGCCGATCACCATGTATTTAAAGATATATCTAGATTAGGTTTTTGATTGGCAAGCCCGTGCGAGAGAACAAACGTACAAGAAGTGTCCTAAACACTCATTCAAAATTCTAGATCCTCACTTTTTCCTCCCCGCCGAACCTCCAATTGAGCTATAGGGTCAACAATCGCATAAAACCCGAGCACCATCGGTTGCGAATCGTGCCCTTCCTTTTAACCGAAGGTCATATTTAAACAGAATGAGGGCCAAACATAACTTCAGCTCAGTAGGGGCAAAGAAGCGACCGAGGCATATATGTCTACCACCCCCGAATACATTATGCTCTCGGTTCGATTGCACAAATTGACTCGCGTTGTCTCCTGCACAACGTCGCTTCAAGAAACGATGCCCGTCGAATGCTTCAGGGTCCTCGTGAACCTCGGGATTCCACATGTCGGTTGAGTCGACCGCAATATGAGATCCCTTGGGCAGTCTCGTCCCGTCCGGTAGATATGTGTCACGGCTGCGAAATACTGACGCACATATACCGGTTGACTGTGGGATGACTTCCCCATTCTGTGATAGTTTCGTCCACAACAGGTTAATTAATATATTGTCGGGGGCGTGGAGGGTAGACTGAGCTTCGAACCCCGGGAATCCGCAAAGTATCCTTCCCTGGTCAACTCTTGGTGGTCGAGGTCCCTGTTTGTCTGGGCCCAATCGCTCAGGGCAGATGGAAGCACGATTTTCAGCCCGTGCAGCGTATGTAACGTGATAGGACCACCATGCTGGGCGAGACCCTCGACGATGAGCTTTTTCGCATTCTGGTTGTAGTCGCGATATGCTTTGCGACGGAAAAGGTCGCCCCAGTAATCATTCACAACGGGAAATATTGGTCGGTGTTTGGTCGCATAGAGATATCACATAGCGAAGATGGCGATGAGTGTCCAGGTGCAGCCACCCGAGAAGATTTGATACAGCATTCATTGGAGTCACTTATTGGGGAATGTATGAGACGCGGCATGGTTTATGACGGGCGAGAGTTCGACCTTTAACCGGCAAGTATTCAATCTGGAAAGCCAGGGGGCACTCAGTTCGGTAAGGAGTAGATCATGTTCTGCAGACACATTTATACTGATTTGGTGGGTACGGAAGTTAGGTGAAGTGGGGAATTTGGTCCACATTCATCATGAGCCACCGTGACCCATGTCGCGCTGCTCGGATTGGGTACGACGGATTAATCTAATCTAGGGCTTGTCATTACCTGAAGAATTCTCTCATGGCCTTAGTAGGAATAGAATATATAACGTACAGCACCTAAACTTGGTAGTGACAGTGGTAGTTAATCTACCCCAACCGCTCAAGCTAGCCGGAAGAATCCCTAAGTTTAGGACCTATGGTACTAGTTGGGAATCAAGTTATCGCGGGTATTTGACTGCTATGCTCGTTACATGAGTGTAGCCCTTTGGTCTATTTTACTCTTAGATATGATCATCGTTCATGACTGCCCTCTGTAATAGTGATTTCGTCGTTTCAACACTGAAAAACTGATCATTGAAAGGTCTTGTCTATTGTTGGGGATAGAGCGTACAAGGCACGGTTGAAAATGCCTTTGGTATTTAGCCCAGTGGGCATGCCTGCTGCGTATCACAAGTCATAACCTGACGGTATGCAAGTAGAACGTCGCTGCACATTTTGGGTCGAACCTCCATGAATGAGTCTACTCGACGTATTAAAGTAGGGGTGACCCTCTGTTGCCATAGTTGCTTTCACCCCGAAAGCCCAATCTTTATCTCCCCCGCCGGCGTTGGGCGTATGAAATTCGGGTAATACCCACTAGACAATGGCTGTACTCGAGTTTTAAAGCCAGAGGCTCAGCGAGCCTATTAATCCTTGTTGAACCTGTCCAATGGGTTAAGAGTGGTAGGTGACTCTGCCAAATCCTTGTGCATCGTGCATGATGTTCTGGACTGTTTAGCGGGGTTCTTGAAACCCCACGTCGTTCTCCTTTCCCACCCAAACTACCAGTATCCCTCACCTATACCTCGACCGTCACAGAGACTCGCCTGACATGAATGACCTAGTATACGAGTTAGATCCGAAAGGAGACATTTTCCTCGTCCTAGACAACGTATCCCATGAGCTGCCGGACAATCTACGGGATATGACAACGTCGTCGGAGTGGCCAAATGGACTGAGTAACCCCACACCTCCAGAAAGTGACCAGAGCAAAGGTGGGGAAAAGTCAGACGAAGGAGGTCAAGGCAATGAGGTCGACTCGACCAATATCCCTGAATGTGCCCCGCGGCGCCGTCTACAGATCCGTGCGTCGTCCAAACATCTGATATTGGCATCCCCACAGTTCGAACGATCGTTGCAAGATGGCTTTCAGGAGGGTACCACGCTGAAGGCCACAGGTTGTCTAGAATTCCCTGTGCGGGATTGGGAGGCCATACCATTTTTAATCCTGATGTTGATTATCCACCATCGAACACGAATGGTGCCTCGACAGGTGTCTTTGCAGAGGCTGATGCAGATCGCACGGTTGGTCGATTACTATGAATGTTATGAGGCAGTAGAACCGTTCTCAGATTTATGGCTTGTCGAGTTGAACATCAAGTCAGGGACCCCCACATCAGTCGATTCGGCCAAGTGCTGTCTTTGTATCTCTTGGGTGTTTGATGAGGCCGGGGCGTTCAAACTTGCCTCTAAGTACCTCGAGTCTAAAAGCACATGCCTGATTAGCTTCGATCAACATCCTGTCCCCCGCTCGATACAAGGTAAGTTTGATCTAATATCTCAGCTATCACATCAACTAACAATTCCTTATCGACTTCAGATGCGATCAACAGTTCTCGACGAGCGCTGATTTTAGGAGTCATTGAGTCTATGCGAAATATTTTCACAAAGCTACGGGATGGCCCTGACCAATGCTCTGAGGAATGTAGCTGTGCGTTACTTGGCGCTCTGACAAGAGCAATGCATCGAATTGGAATTCCGGTAACAAGACCGCTTTTCAGCTATAAGGGGATCAGCTTTAGTCAATTGGCGCAAAACTGTCGCAACATCAAAACCCCGGAGAATGTATGTAGAAAGAGAGGATATTATGACAGGTGTGACATATATAGAAAGGTTGATCCTCTCTTAAGAAATATCGAGAAGCTTAACGTGGGATTGGACATTTCGAAATTCGCCGAACTTCGCTCTCCCCATACCTAGCTAAAATCTCGGAGTCATCATCATCAATCAATACAACTTCAACTGCCTGCTCAAGCCCAATTTCATCTTCTCTCTTTCAACTCTAAAGCTACAAGGCTGAGGAAGGCCACATGGTCCAATCGGTTTATCCGAATGAGATGCTTGACTTGGATCTGGACCGAGTAACCCTGAATTAGCCATGCACACGATAAAGGGAACTGTTCGATAATTTTATTCTGCTTGTTCAAAGAGCGCGATGAAATCAACACTTTCGTAGAATAGGAGATAATAGGCTAACTGGCATTTTCAGCCATATTGACAATGATCAGATAGCTAGCTACAAAATATTTAAGAAAGAATCTTCAAATTGTTGTGGGATCCATTAATGAGGCCTAAATTAAAGTGCCACCCCACCCACCCCCCCTCTCCCCCAAATTCCCAAATCACTAATATTCCTGAGTGACTTGGACAAAGAACAATTGAAGCTTCCCATTATAGTCCAGGTCTGTCTCTTAGGGGCCAGAGGCTCAGTTTCTTGGGCTTGTTCAAGCTGCTCCGCCTCTGTTTTCAAGTCGCGGAGTACATTCATCCAGCGTGGTTTCGAAGTCCCGTAGGGTGTGATCAAGTGCCTTGTCAGACACCGCTGTCTTCAAGCAACACTCGAGACGGTCTTTTCTCGTTTCATTGTTGCGAGTTACAATGTATTTGATTGAATCGCACTGATGAGACTAGTCGCATTCCTCGAACCATGCCACAAAATACATTTCCGCCCTTCGTACTTCGAAGATGTCGTTCTTCTGGCACATGTGGATAGAAAGAGAAGTTGTCGTGTAGTCTGGTCTGGCTTACGAACAGGAAGTAAAGGCGCTCGCCGGAGACGAACTACTAACTCAGAGTAAATATCTATTATGCTACCAGACGGCGGAACATCTTTGGGGCATCATATACCTTCGTGGTGGCGGCTAAGTGCCGGGATATACTCCTCAACTTTAGTTTAATCAGAGCTGGTCCTTTTTCCAATAATCTCTAACGCCTTCCATAGGTAATCTCCTGTGAACATGTACCCACAAATTCAAAGTCGAGAGACGTCAACTAAGGGTTATTACGAGGGTGAAACAGCCCCAAGAATCTAGCTTTCAACCTCCGATGCGTTGCGGGGATTTGCTCCTACTCTAGTGGGTTTCCTCTTCGAACTATTGTTCCATCGTTGTCTTAACTACGGAGTATGGCCTATTTGACGAGAAGATTAACATGTATGAGGTACTTCCGGTTAGCCGGTTATTCTCTCAGGAAAGCTGCCGCTTAACTGGGTCTGACTTTGCCCCAAGTAGCATACCATACTACATGGTTGTCCCATCCGACCCAGTTCAAGATGACTGATATCGACTGGCGTAATCAGCTTAGGAGAGACCTTCACGCCAAGAAAGTCTAGCTTACCACCCAATTGTCCAGTATTAGTAAATTATGCTTCACTCTATCATATATTAAATATAGCTAAGATACTCTTAATCAGCCGCCTGTCCCATAATCGCACTTGCTGCTACACAGTAAATTCTGACTAGGCAGGTAGGGTATACTATAGTTAAGAAAAGGGTTTCATCTGGACGGCGTGGATTCGCGTACTCCTCCTGCGTGACTTGAAATAATAACCAGTATTAACAGATGGAATTTCCCACGTTTGTTTCAACCTTATGATTATACGGTCTTCATACACTGATAAGACATCGAACTGGCGAATTGTTGGCTTACACTGTAGAGCTGCTCCAAACTGCCTTCCATATTGCTGTAGAAACCGTGTCTACGAACCCTATTCATGTCAACCATGGATGATTTATAAACCACTGGCTTGTAGCACCAACTTCTATGGAAGGGCAGACTTGACTAACACGTTATCACGTGCCAGCGCATTTCTTGAGCAGTGCCCAACGATTAAATAAACACCAAACCCCACCACGTCAGCAGTACCAACCACCTAGGACCTCATCTCTAATCGATCACTACAGTATTGGATTCTCTAAGCTTCACATTCATGCCATGGACCAACCAACCCATATTTTCGATCCAGACGGCGAAGTGATTATAACTCTGCAAGGTCCAGCCCATACATTTGCACCCTGGAATGCTGATGGCAAGACACCTGCCAAAGAAGGATCTGTGGAAGGAGCACCGGTCGAAGAAGCGCCTGCTGGTGTTATACTCGACGACCAACACGAAGAGGTACTTAATTAGATCACCATTGGTAATAAATAATGTTTCAACGCTGCAAGCTTACCATACTCATCGTTAAACCTAAGGAACATGTGAAAGAGCAAAGTTATCGCATCCAAGCGTCCGCAAAACACTTGATATTTGCGTCGCCCGTATTTAAGAAAGCCCTTACTGGACGTTGGAATGAAGGATTCCAATTGTTCAAGACTGGTGTAGTACAGATCACTACCAGTGGTTGGGACCTTGACGCTTACTTGATTTTAATGAACATTATCCACTCTCAACTCCATGAACTACCGCGAGAATTAAGTTTGGACTTGCTTGCGAAAGTCGCTGTTTTAGCAGACTACTATGAGTGTCAAACTTTGGTTCAATACTTCGCAGAAAGGTGGATTGAACATTTGAAAGTTAATCTGCCCACGACATATTCCCGCGATACAGTGCTCTGGATATGGGTATCATGGATCTTCCGCCAATCAACTGAGTTTCAGAAAACTACGTTTATCGCAATTTCGCAAGGTAGCGATACTATAACAAACCTTGGGCTGCCAATTCCAGAAACAGTATTGTGTAAGGCCTCCAGTATTTCTTGTGCGAGGGACGATATGTTAATATCATTTAGATAAGGTGAACAGCCACCGAACCAATGCAATCTTAACTATAATCTCCACACTCAACAAACTACGCGATGACCTCTTAAATGGAATTCACGGGTGTTCCTTTGAGTGTAGTTCGATCATGCTTGGAGCCCTGACGAAGCACATGCATGCAAATGCTCTACTCTCCCCAGAGCCTCGGTATCCTTATAAAGGTCTGAATTACAATGGGTTGCTGGAGACAGTGCGTAACTTTAAGTCACCGTTGTTGTATACCATCCAAGGCTATTCAGGTTACGGTAATCAACACAAGTGTCGGGCTTCATCCTTTTCTTCTCTCATCATCATACAAGAAGATACAGTGCAAGCATTGAGTTTGTCTTCAGTGACCTTACCACCACCACTACCTAACGATTGCAAAAGTCACACTGATCGAGCTGGAAGTCCAGTCAAGGGGCCGTTGGGGGCGTGGCTTTCCCCTCAGCGTTTGGAACGCATTGAAACTTTAAGGCGAGAGGGTAGATGCCTTACCTGCCGGGGAAAGATGCCGAAAACTTCGGAAAGGCCTTAATAGACTCAGCACTAGCCCTGTATCCTAGGTATCAAATGCTGAATGGTATGAAATAACTCACTAGCATGCGCTTCAGCTATCGCCGTAAATATTTGTAGTATAATAATAAAGTAGAACTGAGAAGTGGTACCCTGGTCATATGTCGGACCATGGTTGAGGTTCACAAATGCGGGTCTGTGAGACACCATAATAACCATCGAATGTCTCTCAGACTTGGCCAAACTGACTTTATCCAACACTTTCAGCTCACTGTAGCTCATTCAGCGACAATAGGTTCTCTAGGCGATCACGCGCTGGGCTTGGGTCCTCGTCAGATTGAAATATAAACGAGAAACTAGCTGCTGAATGTTACCACTTATAATTGAAGCTCAGGTGTGGAGATACATATTATGGAGTTAGTTTGTACAAATCTGAGCTTCCCCTGATGCATCAGAGGCGGCCATTAAATCTAGGCTCCTGCTACGACTACTCTGAGTGTCATTCAAAAAGACTGCAGATGGTCACGCTGACATCTGTGGTTGCTACGCCTGACGTATATGTATGTTGATTCCCCCCGACCCCTTTTGAATGACCGGTCACCTTGCCTGCAAGTTGCAACAATCGCTGATAGTTTGTGATAACGGCAGGCGCGAAAGATATTAGATCTCGGCATCAGGCGGCATTTCAGGGATGATGACCTCATGCAGCGGTCGGAACTGGTGAGAGGAACTGAATGGTGATTCCGTGCTACACTAGGAAGATTGTTGAATATGAACCGTAGAGCTACTTACTTCAACAACTAATACTATGCAATATCTAGTTCATCCTTTCATGTATACGCAGCCGCCCATTGAGGAATGGCTGAGAAGAGCAACCACGAAATGAGAGCGATAGTAGTATCCCCCGAAGCACGCACGTCTTTTTTCATTAGTCTCTATTCCTCCTACCTCCCCCTTGGCAAACTTATAGTAAACTTCCGCCAGGCAAGATAGGCCTTTAAGACATATTGCTACAAACTGACGGTCCCCGATGGTATTACCTCCAGCATGTTACAACATCTTAATAGGCATTTGCTGAATATCAATCCATGCATGGGCATCTGAATAACTGCAAGTTTCTTGGAATACCAATACTGATCAGATCGATCTATGACTGTGCATATATAGCGGATAATGTCTAGAGTGGTACGGGTTCCCCTTCATTTCGTGTTGATACATTTACATTTATCTTTCACCCTTTAGGGTACCGTGGAACCATCAAGGCCTGAAATAGCATATATTCATTCACCTAAAGGTATCTAGCTCTTAAACCACCCATGGTTCCACGGACCAACGATGGGGCTCTTACCAATTGCGGAGTTGACATCCTTTTACTTTCAGTATTAAGGCTTTGACCACCCGGGATATCCGCAGCCGCTCTTGCGTCTTAGTACGTCTCTAACCAGAAGTTGGACCTCACGTAAGACTAAGGCCTCCAGCTCGTCCGTTTGAATACCGAATGGGTTCATAGGTAGCTAATCAGGTTGTGGCGGAGATCTCCGAATAGATTGTTTCTAAGAGCCTGGTATAAATGGAATCCCGCTTCAGCTTTCGTATTTTACATCAGGCCTAGCCTATGCTCTAGACATCTCAGCCGCTTCAGGCTGGGATTATGGTCCTCCCTGGGGCGTAGCCAAGCTGAAGCTGGCCGAGGCTGACCTGGTATAAGACATGAAATTCCTAAAAGATGATGTCAGGTCATATGGATACCATGGGTCTTGTGCGTTGTGACACGGGGTCGCCGTGTTGGTCATCAGCAATTGCTATATAATGACCGGTTAATTCCAACAAGAATGAGTCCAAGAAGAATTGTTTTATTAGAATCACTCGAGGAAAAGTCCCACATTCACCACGCTTCAACTGCATTATATATCGTTATACATTATGGCAGAGACACATAGCAAGAACAGAACGATGCGGTCGGTTGTTTTTGATGGCCAGCCGTTCGAGGTTTATGTCCGTGATGTTCCGAAGGCAAAGGTTATCAAGCGAACGGATGCCGTGGTTCAGGTCACTTCAGCAGCGATCTGCGGCTCCGACCTGCACAACTACCACGGCGTCTTTGGTAGCGACCAGGTGCCATATTCTATTGGGCATGAGGCCATGGGTATCGTCGAGGAAGTTGGAGCAGATGTTGTTTCCGTGAAGGTTGGGGATCGCGTCATTATCCCGGACTTCCCTGATGGCGTCGCGCTGGATTTCGAACCAACGATTAACCCTGCAGTTGCCTTGTATGGAGAAGGCCATCAATTTGGTGATTTGGGAGGTTGCCAAGGTACGGTTGAGCACTGCCGAATCATCCTTTAGTATCTCTTGAGAAGCGAGACATCGGTCATTATTGAAAAACAAGACCTATTTCTAACTGGCAAACGTCATTTTCAACAGCCGAATATGTGCGTGTCCCACTCGCGGACAAATCCTTGATTGTTCTCGGTCAGGAATATGATGGCATCAAGGATGAAGATCTAGTTGTTCTTTCAGACATCTTCCCTACTGCCTGGGCGGGGGTCACTTGGTCAGGCTTCGAGGCAGGAGATACGATCGCTATCTTTGGGGCAGGCCCAGTCGGACTACTAGCGGCGTATTCGGCAATTCTCCGTGGAGCCTCTCGAGTGTATTCCATCGACTCAGTTGAAGATCGACTGGAACTCGCGGCTTCTATTGGAGCTATTCCGATCAACTTCACCAAGGGCGAACCGTCGGCGCAGATTCTGGTCCGGGAACCAGGTGGCGTTCAGCGCACTGTAGACTGTGTTGGGGAGGAATGCGTCAACGAGAACTTGAAGCCCGATCAGTCCTTTGTTACCACACAGGCAATCAAGTGTACTAGTGTGGGTGGTGGCTTAGCGGTTATTGGGGTACACTTTGCTCAACCGAATTCCCAAGGAGTTCAACGAGGAAGCACCATTTCCCCATCGATTACCTTTCCCATGACGCTCTTCTGGGAAAAGAATATGACGATTCGAGGTGGAGCAGTGGACAGCAAATCATACGTTGAGCCACTGCTGGAACTGGTGAAAAGTGGCAGAGCTAAACCGGGCTTCGTCTTCTCCCGCATTATCGATATCGAAGAGGCGCCAAAGGCCTATCGACGGTTTTCTGATCATCTGGAGACGAAAGTCATGATCAGGTTCTCCTAGAACAATAACCCCTAGTACCTGCGGGATGAAGGGTATACACGATAGTATAAATTGCACGCCTATCCACAAAGTTTACACCTAGTTAATCCAAGTAGTAAGGGTCTCGATGTCATCAGAAACCACCGTTTCATTGTAGATGCCCTGGGGCATTGGAAACTCCCCGGGAAGGATTTTCCTGGAACCACCACTTGCATATTCAGAATCGTTCATGAGTAGCAATGTATTGTGCCCAACTTCAATGTATCTAACATGGACCTGCCTACGTCTGCTTCCGCGACCGATGACCACCATACGGTCTCTATCGCGAGATCTAGTATCTTAGAATACTGATACCTGAAATGTCGAGATAATCCCTCTGTGGTGTAACCAAACGGTCTTGCTTTGACAACGTCCATTCTAGTATTTACTCAGAGAACCTGATGTCAATCGCCACTTATTCGAGCGGCGGCAGACAGGGCAGATGGACATGATTCTGTGTCTATGGACCGAGTAATGCGCATTGATATTAGGCGTTCCACCAACCCCTCTTCATGCAGCTAAGGTGAGGGGCAAATCAAACCTCGCTCTATAAAGCCCGAGCACCGTGTCATCCTCACAATTAACACCAATTTAATCCCAGACTCCCTGAACGAACACTCCCTCTCTCGCCAATCAATCATTTCCCAAGATCGAACACAATGACCATCCAAACCTGGCACCAAAAAGCCCTCACAAAACAGACCACCGCATTATCCAAAATCCCCCAAGCATGGCGTCTCCCAACCTCAATCCAGTCCCTCCTCACCTCCGACCCAAATCTAAACTGCCTTGAGATCCCAGAAAAAAGCGGGCTCCTCACACCCCGTGAACTCGAAATCACAACCACAGAAGACGCAACGGCTCTGCTCGCCAAGATCTCGAACCGAGAATACACTTCAGTAGAAGTAACAACGGCCTTCAGCAAACGCGCAGCAATCGCCCAACAACTCACCAATTGTCTGACGGAGACATTCTTCGATGGGGCCCTCACCCGCGCCAAACAATTAGATGAGCATCTCGCCACGACCGGCAAACCAATCGGACCTCTACACGGTCTACCCATCAGTCTGAAAGATTCGTTTAATGTAGCCGGCATCCCGTCCACACTGGGCTTCATTTCCTTTCTCGATAACCCAGTCCCAACCAGCAATTCTGCTCTTGTCGAGATCCTCCTCGCAGCTGGGGCAGTGATATACGTCAAGACCAATATCCCACAGACATTAATGACTGCCGAGTCCCATAATAATATCTTCGGTCGAGTACTGAACCCCCACCGGATCAATCTAGCAGCCGGAGGCAGTTCCGGTGGCGAAGGTGCATTGGTAGCCCTCCGGGGATCACTGTTAGGTGTTGGGACGGATGTCGGAGGTTCGATCCGTATCCCTGCCTTTTGCTGTGGGGTTTTTGGGTTCAAACCCAGTGGAGGAAGAGTCCCTTATGCGGGACAGACGAGTCCAGCTAGACCGGGACTCACTGGGATCGCACCTGTGGCTGGTCCGTTGTGTCATTCTGCCCGCGACGCGGACTTGTTTTTCAGGGTTGTTGCTGATGCACATCCGGAGGATGTGGATGACCAAGTGATTGGTCTTCCGTGGTCGAGCCCTATTGAGCAGAAGCCTTCGTTGACAATAGGACTTCTTCCCGAGGACCCGACGAGGCCGTATCATCCTAACATGCTGCGGACAATTTCGACCGCGGTGAAAAAGCTCGCCGCGGCGGGTCATCAGATCATCGATTTAACCGGGAAATGTCCCCCAGTCCACGAGTTCAGCAATATCGCGTTTCAATTCTTCCAAATGGATCCCGATAGAACACCCCTTGGTCACCTCGCTGCAAGCGAAGAACCCTGGGTTCCATCCTTGAAATATACGTATAACCCCAATGGGCCAGCGCCTGAGCCGACGCTGCGACAACTGTACGATCTGAATGTGCAGCAGGCTGATGCTTCCGTCGCGATGAGAAAGGTCTTCCTAGATAATAAGCTTGATGTGATTCTGGGACCGGGACATCAGACTTGTGCGCCGGTGCATGATACGTTTGGGTTGCCGATTTATACGATGTTGGCGAATTTGGTTGATGTATGTCTTTCCTCTCTCCTCCTTTGTTCTTCTTTTCTCTCCGTCTGTTGGGGACATTTGGTTCTAATGACTCACAGTATCCGGCTTGTGTGATTCCCGTTGGCACTGCGGATGAGGCAGCTGATGCTGATTTCGTTCGTGATGTTGAATATATTCCTGAGTGTAAGCGACCTATCGGCTTCACGTATCTAGAGGAATTATGCTAATCAAATATAGATACCCCTAAAGAGGTCGAAGGCGCGCCATGCCATGTGCAACTTATCGGAAGACGCTTAAAAGATGAGCTCTTGATGCAGCACACTCAGATTATCGAGAGCGTCCTGAAGGGTAAGTGAGTGGTGCCGATGTTAAGATAGAATGCAGCAATCTTGCAATGGCCCATTTCAATACAGGACTAGGATGGGGCAGCGCGAAACAATTTAATTTGTATATAGTTGACATGTAGCTACTTAGATCTATCGATATGAGTACTTTAGCTCAGGTGGCGACATCTGAACACCAGACAGATAATAGCCAAACAAGTCAAGCAAGCTTGCATCTATCTTCAACCATAATAGATCATAGTCTAGCTCCGTCCAATTTCCCTCTCCTCCACATTCGCCCCAGTCAATGTAGCTACCCACTTCTTCCCTTCAAACTCCACCGTCAATGTGAGCTTTTCATTCGGGAAAAGAGTAACATAATTATCAGACCAGTATACCGGCGCCAGCTCGTGTTGTTTCTCATCGCTAACCGTCAAATGCATAAAGAAAGCAGGCACATCGGATGTGTTCTCCAGCGTCACCTCGGCAAATGTGGATCCATGTTCCGACACGGTCGTCTTCATGCTTGTCGACACGGATGCAGCGCGCATGTTGTTTAATGCAGTGAGATCGGTGTATTGGGTGACAGGTGTCGTGTAGAAGGTAGAATTATCCCAGTCTAGGCTCTCTGTGTTAGGTGGGAGCCAATAGACATTGCGGCTGAGAGTGGTGCCCTTTTGCGAGTCCTTGAGGGTCAATCTAAGGAAGCCGACATCCTTAATTTTCTTTATCTCGCGTACTTCTGCCACCTGCTTGGATGTTGTTGGAGTGGTGTATGTAGCGATACTTTCATAGTGCATCGATCTGCCGTCGAGATCAACTAAATCCACAGTAACAGTCCGCCTCCCGAATTTGTCCAGAGAATGATTGATGATATGAACTGTATGCGCTTCGTAGTCGTAAGCGACGTGCTCCAAGCGGGCACCCACCTTAGTCCCAAAATACGATCCTGCCGGTCGTAAGTAATAATCAAACAGCTGCCAATGCAGACTAGGCCAGGCGCCGTTCAACATCCAGTAAACCACGCCAGTGGCCGGGCGACTGGCGTTTTGGCGTATGGCGAATGCTTCAAATTCAGCCCGAGTCGCTTCGTAATCCGCCATCTGCGATTTGCGAAGATAGTCATCCAGCCCGGCGGGCGGCCCGTACCGCGCAAAAAGTCCCTCGTTGTACAGGGAGCGGTCCGCAAAGGGCGAGTCATTTTTACTCATGTGCCATTGCGGCTCGTCTGGCTTCATCCACAGATTATCCAAGTCTTGGGGAGACATAAACTGCTTTAGACTGCCGAGCTCGGGCGTTCCGACACCAGCCCCTTGTTCGGAGCCGAAACCAAATGCTGCCCCCAGCTTGTCGTGGTACCAGTAGTTGGGCGGTACCCAATCGTAAGGCCCGTCCATCTTCATGCCAGACGGACCCAGGAGCTTGGGATAGCCGCGCTTACTTGCTGATGCAATGATCGGGTTGGGCCAGTCCATACGATGCAGAGCGTTGACATACACATTTGTGGCCTTCTCGTTGGGCCAGAAGTCCGATCCAATCAGGAATGCCAGCATTGATGGATGAGCCTGCATCATTTCTGCTTCATGGAGCATAATAGCTTCAGCAACTGGGTAGTCCTTCTCTGTCCACTTGACTCCGTTTGCTTCGTCGTTGTACTACACGAGTTAGCCACTGCAGTTCATATAGGCAAAGGGTCCCAAAAGTACCTCCCACCCTTCCCATTTATCACAGCACTCCCATCCTGATATTACCATCAATCCCATACGATCAGCAAGATCGTACAATTCTGGATGTTCCTGTTTTCCTTCCAAGCGCACCGTATTCAGACCCATATCCAACATGTAACGGAAGATCTTGCGCAGATGCTCAAGGTCAAACCGGAGGAACATGTCCGGACTATAACCACCTCCCTTCACATGGAACGGGTATCCATTGACGCTAAATCCAGTGTCATTATACGAGTTAAGCTTTGACGTAACGTGTCGAATACCGAATTGCGTTGGTGGCGCGATATCCGAGACCTCATTGTGACTAAGAGTGGTCTTAGCCTGAACCGTGTACAGTGGCTGCTCACCCCAGGCCGCGGGCCACCAGATTCTGGGGTTCTTCAGCAAAACATCCATCGAAACTGTCGCGCTTTTGTGTGGTTCTAATTTGAATTGCTTGGAAAACGCGACCGTCTGGGATGCATGACCCTGCGCCTGGACGGTACCGTGCACAACACCACTGGCCACGCGATTCTCGTGGTTCTTAATGTCTACCTTGATAGTGGCGGTGACATTCTCAGTATGTACACCAATGAAGTCTGTTAAGATCCGCGGCGATGACATGGACACCGGTCCTGTCTGCTTGAGTTCTACGTCCCGCCAGACTCCCGTTCCATTATCAGGCGGGTACGGGTTCCAGTCCACAAAGCCCTGGGCAAAGTCCCGGAGGTAATTTGTCGGATGAGCCTGGATCAGCAAGACATTTTTTCCAGTCCGGACAAAGGGCGTGATGTCATAGCGATGGCCACCGTACGATCCCTGTTGAGTGGAATTGGATGCAATTTGTTTTCCGTTAAAGTAAATATCCGCCTTGGAAGTTATACCGTGAGTGACGAGGAACATATGTTGTCCCTTGGGAGGTGTGGTAAGGCTGAGCTCCTCGCGATACAGCCACGGGGCGCGGAAGATGGTCTGGTCGACGGTTGCAAGATTATTGGAGTAGAGTAAGTGCGTGTCATTGTAAGCGCCATTTTGAATCAGCCCTGCCATGACAGTAGCCCGAGAGCCGATCCGATACCAGGAGCCCACATTGTGAGCCGTCGGAAGGGATAGCTCAGTCAGATTACTAGGTGCGTGAAGGGCAGACTGCAGATGCCATCCAGGAATCACAGCCGTGTCACCAGGGGAGGCGACAGAGGCTACGACGAATGGGAGCACAGCGAGTGCTGAGAGGAAACCTCGATGATGCATATTCCCTCAGGAGCCCCATGTGCTGTCTGTAGGTTGGGCGAAGATCGTGGGAAGCTGGAAGGTTGGGAGCGAGGAAATATATGCAAGGGCTAAAGTTACATGAAGGTTCAAGACACCCTTGTCGAGCAAATCTCCGAGCTTCGAAAACGACCACGATCCCCTGGAATGTAGGTGCACTGCATGGTTACATCGTGTTCGGGTCATCCCGAGAGATCGTCGGCAACGCGACATAGAGCATGTCACGATGCCGATAGAGCAATGGAACCGTGGATGAAGGCTCGGCCTCCTCCCGATAGTACCCGCGTGCCTGGACGCAATTCTGTCGCAATAGACAACGCCATTCTCTTCCTGTCAAAGTATCGTGGGGTAGTATTAGCCAAGACAAGCCAACGGAAATAAATATCTGGTGCAACGCTGCAGGTCCACAACTGTTCGTCACGGTCTCTCGGAGTTCAATGAATTGTGGGGTAATGATGGTGTATCTGATGCCTCAGCCAACCCTACCCCATCGTGAACGGTCCCTGTTTTATAACTGGGCTCACCCCCTCATCGTAGTGTTTTTTGTGCTCATGCCAGACTCCAGGCCACGATTGAGTTAGTCTCGACCAAGAGCTAAGTCGCCGCTAGTGAATTAGTCTAGCCCCAGGAGCCGTCTGGCGCCCGTGCAGGTCAGACGGATTCATGAAATGCCACCATTGGGGTTCTACGACAAATCGGCCACGAGTCACTGGTGGGGACCAACGTCTCCCAACGCAGAAAGGACTTGATCTTGCTTATCTGATTGGGTCCTTCGTTTGTAAATACTAGCATCTGACAGCGAGGCAACCAATTTTCGAGCATGTCTGGTGCCGGTTATAAAATAGCCCATGTTGCCCAGAGACCCGTCCGCCAGCTTTGGAATTGCCGCTCGATCTCGGTTGCTAATACAGTGGGCGCCCCTCCACCATGAACATCACCGAACAGTCGTACGACTATATCATCGTCGGCGCAGGAATTGGCGGTCTAGTATTGGCCTCCCGTCTCAGCGAAAATGCCAATACCAATGTTCTCCTCGTCGAAGCCGGGCCTAATCACATGGGAGACCCGCGCGTCGAAACCCCAGGCTTGCTGGGCGCCATGGTCGAAAATCCGGATTTCGACTGGGACTACTTGACCGAGCCACAGGTCAGTCAGGTTGGACATTGTCCAGACCATGGTGGTTGCTGACAAGCGCTCCAACCAGGTACATGCAAACAATCGTCAATTTGGCCAGCCACGGGGCCGGATGGTTGGTGGCTCCTCGGCCTTGAATTTCTCAGTGGTTATGTACCCATCACGCGCAAATTTCGAGGCGTGGGAATCCCTGGGCAACGATGGGTGGGGCCCAGATGTCATGGCTCCATATCTGCGTAAATTTCATACATACACGCCCCCGAGCGAGACCACCAGGGCATTCCTCTCTGTAGACAGGTACATGAAGCCAGAGAACCAGGGAAGTCAAGGGCCGGTTCCAATCTCTCACCTTGATATCTATACTCCGTTCAATCAGGCCTGGAATGAGACATTTGCCCGCTTGGGTTGGAACACTCATGCAGACCCAATCGCAGGCCGCAAAGTAGGACCCTTTACGCCGCCACTGTCCGTTGACGGGAAGACCGGCCAACGGGGATATGCTGGCGCTTACTACACCCAGGATGTCGCCGAGCGCAGAAACCTGCATCTGCTCGCTGAGACAATGGTAGAGCGAGTGATCTTGAAGAAATCTGACAATGGCCAGGTGGCCGCTACGGGAATTCAGATTCGGACCAAAGATGGTCAGCAACTCAAAATTTCTGCCACGCGTGAAATCATTATCAGTGCTGGAAGTCTGAATTCCCCACAACTCCTTGAGCTATCCGGTATTGGCGCAGCGGATCTGTTGCAGAAACACAATATCCCTGTAGTGCTCAACCTGCCTGCAGTCGGGGAAAATCTCCAGGATCATTGCATGGCAACCATCAACTTCGAAGTGGCAGACGGACAGACGTCCGCAGACATCGCGCGGGATCCAACGGTGGTCCAGGCTCTGATGGAGCTCTATGAAAAGACACGTACTGGTCCTATGACTGGCATCCCCGTTAGTGCGGCCTATTTACCCATGGTTGACCACGATGGACAAGTTCCCCGCGAGCAGATAGATAGTTTGTTGGCTCAGTATCTGGACGGCCCGCAGGCTGAACGAGTCTCGCCCGGGCGGCAGCAGCAATACAACATCCTGCGACAGATGCTTCGGGATGACCGGACAGGCTCCGCACAATACATGTTCCTCGGAGCACAACTCAATGCGAAGGAGGGGGTGAACACAATGAGCTATGTGCTGTCGAAGGACTTGCCCGAGAACTACATCAACATGTTGGTTCTACATAACCATCCCTTCTCACGGGGATCCATACATATCCAATCGCCAAACGCGGGCGATAAGCCTGTCTACGACCCCCAGTATCTATCTCATCCTTTAGATTTAGAGATCCTCGCCCGACACACTCAGTTCCTGGACAAGATTGTCAGTACTGAGCCGTTCAGCTCGTTACTCAAACCCGGCGCTCGGATACCTCAAGCGGCGATCGATCTGGCAGATCTGGGGAAGGTTAAGGAGGTAGTTAAAGATCGTCTATTCCACTGCTTCCATCCAGTGGGCACATGCGCGATGATGCCTGCAGAGTTAGACGGAGTAGTTGACAGCCAGCTAAAGGTTCATGGCACACACAATTTACGAGTGGTCGATGCCAGCATCTTTCCCCTGGAACCGTCGGGTAATATTCAAGCGACGACATATGCAGTCGCCGAGCGCGCGGCGGACCTTATCCGTGCCGCTGCGGAGCACTAGAACGAAGATCGGCGCCTGTGGCGTGGGGTTCATGGTTGTTTTGTTTCAAAGTCTCACTGGAATGTAGCCTTGCCCTATTTGTCAATCGATGTTTTACGTCGACAAACGCTTGGAGAGAACCACTTGTGCTCATTAAGCGGGGATGACATATAAATTGACCAAAAAGTCGTAAGCTTTGGGTAAATTGCTTTCAATGATCATTACGTCTGATACAGTGGGCTCAGCTCCATCATGCCTCGCATCGGCATCTGACGGCTGTTTCCACGCAACCACTGCATTCCTGTCACTGGAATGTCGGTTAAAACATTATAATAAGATCGACGGGCTCAAGGGACTCTTTCAGTGATTATGCCCTGCAGCTCTGTTGTCTGAAAATCAACTCACAATGCGAACACCATGGTGTGCCATCCTGGCGCTGCTTGCCGGCGTCCAGGCCATCGATATGAAAGTAGAGGATCCTGGTGAGATGCGCCAAAACCAGTGGGACTGGAGCACTGCTAACACAGGACAGAATCGGTGAAACAGGCCAGTTATGCGGTCGCTAATAACATGCTCTCTCACTACACTGGCATGAATCCAGGTACAGTGAATCTACGTTGCTATACGGTACGGGGTGTCCCAGACTGACAAGAAGCGGCGGGCTTCGACCCGTGTTTGCTACATGTACAGGCGGCACGCCCGGAGTCTTACCTCCTCCGTATTATTGGTGGGAGGCCGGTGCCATGTTCAATGCTCTGATTGATTACTGGTATTACACGGGCGACGACCGGTGGAACGACATGATCATGCAGGCTATGATCTGGCAAGCAGGTGGCGATGGGACATTTATGCCTCCCAATCAGACACACGCCGAGGGCAACGATGACCAGGCCTTCTGGGCCTTTGCTGCCATGTCGGCCGCTGAACGAAACTTTCCCAATCCGCCAGAAGGGCAACCAGGGTGGTTGGCCATGGCTCAGGGGGTGTTCAACACCCAAGCCCCGCGATGGAACACTGAGACCTGCGGTGGAGGTTTGAGGTGGCAAATTTTTAGCTTCAATAACGGATACCATTACAAAAACACCATCGCCAACGGTTGCTTTTTCAATCTAGCCGCGCGCTTGGCAAGATACACGGGGAATCAGACATACGCCGACTGGGCCGTTCGAGTATGGGACTGGACGGAATCGGTCGGCTTCATAACCGAAGATTATCTGTTCTTGGATGGGGCGGACGAACTCAAAAACTGTACAGAGTTCAACTACCTCCAGTGGACGTACAACTCCGGGGTGTATCTGTTTGGTGCCGCGAGCATGTATAACCTGGTAAGGGTGCCTCTTGGCGATATCGCGAGAAATCGGGCTAACTAGTCAGACTGATGGCGACCCCATCTGGAAAGAACGAACGCAGCGCATCCTTGACGCCACGAAGGTGTACTTCAAAAACGACGTGCTGTACGAACGAGCCTGTGAGCCCATAAATACTTGCGGGGTGGATCAGCGGTCGTTCAAGGGGTACCTGGCCCGGTGGATGGCAGCATCCGCTCAAGTCGCCCCGTTTATCCTTGACCAAGTGATGCCCAAGCTACGCACCTCAGCAAGTGCAGCCGCTCGAACGTGCACCGGGGGATCCGATCACGCCACGTGCGGTATGAAATGGACCTCAGGGCAATGGGACCAGAGTGACGACGTGGGCGTCCAGATGTCCGTACTGGAGGTGATGCAAGCGACCCTCGTGGGGGGCGTGGCTCCTCCGGTAACAGAGGACAACGGGGGTACCAGCAAGGGGAATCCTAGTGCCGGAGCCGAGGCAACAGGCCCGCAACCCCATAGCCGCCGAATGAGTACCAGCACGGCCAATCGGGCTGGCGCAGGCATTCTCACGATACTGCTGTCGATGCTGATCTTCTATACGGTTTGGTGGGGAATATACGAGTAGTACCTCACTGACTGCGCCGACTGTGAATATTTTCATGAGCCTGTCTGATGTTGACCATTCCCCTAAAACGGTTTAAATATGAGTGCAATCTTTACACCCCACCAAGCGTCGTAGTTACCGATCCACATCCGCGTAGCGACACCATTGGAGGAAAGGGTTGAAACTAAACGCGACTTGGCATGAACATTCGACTATGATTCGTAGCACTCGGAAATCCGGATATATGCTCAGCACAGCCTTGTTCTGCAGCTTATGCCAGACTCCACCTCACTGTGCGGGGAAGCTGAGGCACAATCGGACATTGCGGCGATATTCCGCTATTGCCATGCAGCATATATGGTCCCAGCACTCGCAAATGCTGCCGTATGTTGTCATTAAACGGTATCAGACCATCGTAATCCAATCGAATATTGTTCGGACAACACTCTGGTGATCATCACCATCCACAGCAAGAATGTCTGCCGAGGTGTCCTCTCATGATTTCCAGATTCCCTCCCACTGTAAGGCAGGCGTGGTCGTCAATGAAGGTCCAAACTTCGAGGTTAAGGTCGAGATGGTACCGGTCCCGGAGCCCGGTAAGCCGTATGCAACGCAAAAGGAAAATCAATAATAACCGCCTGTATTCCAGGTCCCGATGACATCCTGATCCGGTTGAACGTCACAGGTATCTGCTCCTCAGACCTCCATATGATGCAAGGCGACCTAGGCACTCCACCGATGTCAACGTTTGGCGTTCGCTCTCCAGGTCACGAGGGTGCCGGGATTGTAGTGAAAGTTGGCGCCAATGTGAAGAACTTCAAACTAGGCGATCGGGCGGGCATTAAACCACTTCTCGATACGTGCGGTGCGTGCGAGTTGTGCTGGGGAGATAAGGAGACGTATTGTCGCACCGCTATCCACGCTGGCTTGATGGCACCTGGTAGACCACCACCCTCCCTTTGCTAATAGCCTTATTCCATTGTTTCGCGAGGTCGGTCACTAACGGAATAGGGACCTATCAACAATATATTGTCTCTCCCGCCCGATATGCTACGCCCATCCCCGATGGGATTCCGGATGAGATTGCAGCCCCTATTATGTGCAGCGCATCCACCATCTATCGCTCTTTGACGGAATCCGCGCTGAAGCCGGGAAACTGGGCCGTGTTTCCTGGCGGTGGTGGTGGGGTGGGTATTCAGGGCGTGCAGCTCGCTAAGGCGATGGGTATGCGTCCAGTTGTCGTGGACGCAGGTGAATCGAAGAGGGCATTGGCTTTGGAGATGGGCGCAGAAGTCTTCGTCGATTTCATCGAAACGTCTGATCCTGCTGCGGCTGTGATTAAGGCAACCGATGGTGTAGGGGCGCATGGAGTATTCGTCACAGCTCCTGCGGCCTACCGAACAGCGTTATCATACGTGGGTAATCGTATTGGAGCGGTTGTCATGTGTATTGGACTAGGTCCGACGGGCGCAATGACGATCGGGGATGATCCCAATGCTTTTATCTTCAAGAATCTGACAGTCAAGGGGACCTTGGTAGGCAGTCGACAGGATACGGTAGCGGCATTAGACTTTGCTCGGCGGGGCAAGCTTCGGCAAATTTGCGAAGTCTATCCGATTGACCGATTGCCTGAAGCAGTAGAGAAGCTGCGAAAGGGGCAGGCCACGGGACGAATGGCGGTTGACTTCAACAAGTAGATCGCCTAGATGGAAACAATCCATGGGGAGAGATACGGAGGCGGTCAGAGTATTGCCGTCAACCTCATAACAATGGCCTCAGGCAGAGAGATATTCCCACTGCCACACAACTCGTGACTAGTTCATTATTGCTCATCTTGCGACGTATATTTATGAATAAAGCAATTATCTACTTGTTGGTTCAATTGTCTGGGTGGTCAATTTAGCAGGGACCGTTCATTTCTTTTTCATAGTAGTGAGTATTTAATTGAAATTGTCATTAGTACTATTCTGTTGCTGCTATATATATTTAGTCCGGTGTATTATCTTAACCGACACAGCCTACATACATCGTCCTTGTAGTAGCTCCACATTATCTTTACTACATAAACTCATCTTATTAAGAATATAACCGAGAGCCGGTACTGACAGGTCTGAGGACCCCCTTATTCTCGAGCCCCGCGACCAAAGAAGCCAGAGCATGGTCACATCCTCGCGCCATCTGCAACGCAACACTCACCGGTAAATACTCGGTCTGCAAAGAAATAGTACTATTGTATGGAGACTCTCCCACGGGTACAACAACCTCAGGTGTGCCACCAAATACTGCGATGCGCCCGATAGAGAATCCTAGTGGCGGTGTAGTGGGCGCATCATAGTATTGGTTACGATAGTCGGTCGTGCCGACCGAGTACACGCTGACGAAGAGCGACTTGGAGCAAGAGGCTTCATCGGACTGACCATATCCGGACTGTTCCCACCAGTTTCGGAAAGTAGTCATGTTGCGCAGGGCTACCTCATATGAGGCGTTTCCGCCATTGTCCTGGCCCCACTGCCAACGTGCTAATGGGCCAGGGTTGATGAAAGGCTGGCGACCACGGTGATGTGCTTTATAGTCTGCAAAGAGAGGGACGGCTAGGTGGTTGAACTGGCCCACGGAAGTAAGTGTGGCATAGGTCAAATTGAGCATCTCTTCCAGGCTGGGTGTGGCAGATGGCTGTGTGTCAAGCCATCGCTGCGACACGTCGACTTTGGTATGGTTGGTTCCGAGGAATACCTCAAGGCCACGTATGAAGGTAGTAAGACTTCGATGGGCTTCGGGAGTGATGCCTTTACCATCCCATCCACCGCCGGCCACGAGCAGCTGCCGGGGGTAGGACGTAACATTGTGCCGGAGATGAGGATACCAAGATTGCACAGTATGGGCCCATAGAGAGCCATTTCGGGCGAAGACGCCTGCTGTATCCAGCGGCGGGGAGAGAGGCAAGACATGATCCAGAGAGATAACACCGGTGGATGGCCTGTTGCCATAAACACCTTGCACGGCAGCTGGAGAACGCATTGAACCGCCAGTGTCACTACCCACAGTAAGGTCCAACCAGTCATACGCTGCAATAGCCGCACCGGAGCCGGAGGAGGAGCCGCTAGGTGCCTGATACCCATCTCCACGAGGATTGAAGGGACAGTGGAAGTCCACCCAGTCGGCAGTGGGCCGATCACCGTTCGCAAACTGAACAGTGCCAGTTTTACCGACGAAAACCGCGCCTAAGTCTAACAGTCTCTGAATAGATGGTGCCGTGTCATTTTGAGTTCCGTAGAGATAATAATAGGAGCGACTTCCGCCACTCGTCTTGAGACCCTTAACATGGAAGATATCCTTGACACCCAATCTCAAACCGGCCAATGGCTTCTCTTGAGTTGGTGTATAATAGAGACGTGAAGGCACGGCGACGTCCTTGGTCATCGCATTTTCTGTCACGGCTGGTAGGGGAAGCACGCCTCCCTTCTCGTCACTGATGGCGGCTTGGATGAAAGCTAGGTTGTCGTCAGGATACAGCCGGTACGCCCTAAACACATGTCCGGTATACAAGGAGACAAAATAGGGCCCATTCGGCAGCTCCTCCGTCAGCTGGGCGGTGATTGTGGAATTCGACGAAGCAGTGTGTATATTCGAATTCACCAGCAGCAATTCAGTGCCTGAAGGCTTGAGGATTGACGCATAATTACTCAGTTGGGAGTCAACGATTTCAGCAGTGGAGGCTGTGAGATAGACTGCACGCAGAAAAGTAGTCTGGAAGACATCATCACGCTCAACATAGTCCGATAGCAGCGACTCCAAGTTCGTGTCAGGAGTTACATGAATGACAGTTAATGGCACCAAATCTATGCCCTCTGTCAAAGAGGAGGCATTCGCAGAGGCATTGTACCCTTGCAAAGTCGAGACAGGAATACCGCTCACATAATAAGGAATTTCATTGAGAGACAGCGTCTGGCCATTGGGGACAGCAGCGCCGGTAACGACCGCCGCCAGCGAGAGAAGTGTACCAAGAAACATGAAGAATTAAGTCTGTCATCTTCATTTCGAATGGTGCCGATCTTCCTTTTTATATCATACTGAAGGTTTGGCATTAGTCACAAGCACGATGCTCGAGATAGGCAACTCTTAATAGTCCGATAACACTCTTATCGTGGCTGTGATAGCCCGACGCCAAGTAGGATCTAATCGTCTTGGCCGACTCCATCCATGATTTAGTGTCGGCATATCGCTCAATCATATTGATTGGGATATCCTAATGTTCCCGCGGGGTCCCTGTTACCCTTGTTATCGTCCGCTGTTCTCTCGGCAGACATAGCCGTTAGTTGATTTCAAATCGAGGCCGCGTCCTCCGGTCTTCGGATATTCCCCATGGGAAGTCTGCCCTCTTGTTGCTTCTTCCATGACATTTCGTTGTTCCGGTGAGTTGTCAAGTATAGGAAGACAAGAACATAATAGGGGGTGCTGAAGGAATCATTATAGGGAGTGGAGTGTTTTTTGACTCGTTCGGAGACATGAGCTTGTGAAAGGTGCGACCGATCTTTGACCCATGCTGGCTTAGATGATGTAACTCTCCAGTGCAACATCATTGGAGCGTTCTTTTCCCTTCCGTAAGCATAAAATGACTGTGGTAGTCAATTCTGAAAGGACGGGACTCAGCCATCCATCATGGGGCTAAGAGGTGTTTACAATATATCCGTCATCGAGAGACACAACAAGAAGAATACCTGGGCCTCTTTCAGGCTAGAAAGAGGATATTCCGCCGACCCTCCAGCTCACTTGAGTATGTTGACTGACTCCTGTGCGACATTGAGAAAGACCAACACCTGTGTTGAAAGAATATGTCCCTTGGAAGTTATGAGTATCACCCTATCCCAGAACATCCGAGTGAGGCTTTTCTGCTTAACTACACGTCAGGTAGTTTGTGCCATGGCTCAGTGTCCACGCATAGCTCTGTTATGGTTGAGCCACATGGAATCCACTTCAAATATACTGAGGTATAGCTAGAAACTGTTCAATAGTTTGGCATACCACATTTGAAATCGACAGAACTTTGACGTTAATCGAGTATCGTCAATTACGTCGAGACCGCATGCAAGGAACTGACACCTAGTTTTAGTTCTGGTCTGGACGCTTTGTTTAACTCGAAATAAGCTGAATGAATAAACTTAGCATCGTAACCGCGTCAGCCCCCTAAGATAGTGTACTATACTGTGAAGAATCTTGGATTGTAGGAGTGTTGAGAGGAGAATATGAAGCGTGCCAGCCAGCGCCTGGCGAAGGGCGGAACATACTTCCAGCCCAAAGCAGCGAGAGACCAGTCGACATGAAATATTCAAGAACCAAAGATCCAACATCAGAATTATCTTTCTCGAGCAACTGTCGACCTCCACACCTAATCCATCCCCTCTTAAGCAGGCTGCATCAACGACTTAGTCATATCAAGCTTAGAGACAGACACAATACCGTCCTCAACCAATTTCCCAAGAACACGCACCGTCCACCCCTGGCAATTCTCCTTCACTGCTCGGCGATTTACTGCATATGGCGGAATTTCCTGATCGGCAATAGTCTTCACCACCATAGCCTGCGCCTCAGTCACAGAAGCGAGCTGATATAAGGTCAGAAACAACTCAGAGCTAGTGATATCGACTTCCCCATCTGAGGGCTCGGAAATCATGTGTTCTGCATCACCGGTAACTTGATATAACCAGCCTGGTTCATTTTCGCGGGCTACGAAGAGGGACCAGCGGAGAGGCTCATCTGGACCTTGTCTTTCGTGGACAAGTGAGAGATATAGAGGTTGTGGTGGTAGAGGTGGTAGAGAAGTAGTACATTGTGATATTGGCTTGACAAAAAATAAAATAAACTCCAACCCTGATAAGGTTATGGAGAATTCATGGCACACTAATCGCTCAATTTCAGACCACCCTTTCAACCTCGCACATCAATCCCAATGGACTTTTGTTCTTCCTTAATCGAATCCATGATAATGTCGATATTTTTCTCGGTGGATTCCCATTCCTTCTCTATAAGACTGCGAGCATTCTCATTGCGCGGTTCAAATACTGCTTCAAACGGGGCGGGCGCGGATACGAATGCCGAACCAAAATCCATATCATCCACAGTTTTAGATTTACCGTCCGGTCCAACTGGTGGCTGTACATCAAAACCCCATAGAATGCGTGCCACAAGCACGAATAGGGAGTTGCGCGCAATATGCCTCCCAGTGCAGATCCGCCGCCCGTATCCGAAGAAGTTGGTGAATCGATCATTATCGGACCCTGCTAGCCATCGCTCTGGGCGGAACTCCGGCGGATTATCAAACTGGTGTTCATCAAGACTCATAGACCAATGTAAGGGGACTATCGTTGCGTCCTTAGGGATCCGGTAGCCGATATACGTGTCCTCCTTCCTAGCAGCATGCGGTACTCCCCCGGGCACAATGGACCGCCAACGGAGAGTCTCTTCCACTACCGCACAGATGTATGGCAGATCGTCTTTGTCTGATAATGTTGGAAGACGGTCAGAACCGACTACACGATCGATCTCACGTTGGGCTACGGCGATAAAGCGCGGATACGCCTGAGTAGCAAGGACGAAGACCTTCATGACAGTCGAGGTCGTCTCGAGACCGGCCTCTGTCAGGATGCCAAGATCGTACGCAAGCTCCAATGGTGGCATCAGCTGCCCTTGTTTCGAAACAGAAAATTCCTTAGACCAGTTCCATGCGGGGCTCTTCAGACCTTTATTCATGTTCCGCATATGGAGGCTCGACTCAATCTGGAACAATTCTTCACCAATCCGCTTCCACGGTGCCAAGAACATTGGCAAGGAATTAAGCATAGGTATCGCATCCACAGCCCAGGTTCCAACACGAGATGCATATGTGAAGTTATGTAAGATGCGACGCGCATCTTCCACATCTTGTTCATTCCCTGTCTTGACGCGAAATCCATATGTCAAGGAGTAAAGCAGACTGATGCTATATCGCTCCAGATGAAGAGAGAAGTCATTGGACGAGAGAAGCTCGTGCAAAAGCTGCTTACTCTCCAAATCCTGAATAGGATAATAGGTGGAAGACGCCCGCGGACTAAGCACGGGGGCCTCCATTCGCTGATGTAATCGGAAACGGTCGTCGTACTGCCGCAGCAGAATATGCATACCCTTCACGAGGTTATCGTCTGCCATGACCAGCTTGGGCCGATTGCTGTACAGGCTGCCTCGCTTATCGAGCAGCTCTCGGGCAATCGTGGTGTCTGCGATCAATATAATGGTCTGTCGCCCGAACTGTGCGCTCATGATTGGACCATATTTCTTGCTCCATTGATGGAAGGTGCGCCATGGCAATACTTGTGGTACCTGGTGGATATTGCCAATGAAGGGTAGACGTCTTGGGCCAGGAGGGAGGCGACGGTCGCGATAATATTCATATAAGAGGCGAAGGGCCAATAACGCAAGAAAGCTGTTCAGTATGCCAAACTCCATTATAGTGGCTTGGATAAGCTTCTCCCGGGTAAAAATATTGTGAACGAAAACATTTCGAACTCTGCACTGGAGCAGCTGAGAAGACTGATTTATGGCTTCGCTTTCGCTTCCACCAGTGAAGAAGGATGTTATCGTAAGCCATATCGTTGGTGCATTCCTAGGTTGCCCCTCAAGATCTACAGTGTGAAGAGCGCTTTGGCCTTTTATGAATTGAAGCTGTTATCCAAACAGCGACGACCGATCGGCAATTGTCACCATCGCTTAACCGACCTCACGGCACTTGCTGCATCTAGAGCTAATGAAATGCGACTATCTTACATCCACACTGAAAGCTGCATAACCGTCAAGGCGATTTGAGTGGTCTATCGTGAAGAACTGAGGGCTGGGGCAAATTTAGTTCGTTTAGACTTGCATTAGTTCCTCTGTGGCGGGCTGAAGGTTGACGTATGAGGGTACTATATGGGAAGGCGACACGACTATAGCTGCCTCTTCACGACGAGTACAGGGAGGCATTACCGAAAGTACGCCATTATCAGTATAACATTAGCTGACCCTCACGGTGGTATTGCTACGACTAGAATAATGCATCTCGTGATACAATAGGTCATAGGATTATCATACCACACCCCATAGGACTGATTTCTACGGATTTACCAAGAGCTTTCTAACAAGCAACCAGCCAAGTTCTTTAAACGACCCTTATTATCTCGTGGATCGGGCTGTAAGTAGAACCCTCCTATTGAAAGTATGACATTCCCCTCTGGACTAGTCAAAAGACTAAAGAGTGGACATATACTCCCAGGGAAGCCACTTATAACCTCGTATGGCTTAGTCATGATAGCGAAGCACATGGCCTGCTGTTCTATCTAACATCTGCTGACCGTTAAACCCTAGGGGCGTCGTAGTCAAGTCATTCATTGTTCTAATCTATATAGGTATCCTTTACTAAACAATATATATCCTGAATCACACATCTACAGAGTCAAGCGCAAGGATCTAAATAAATCGGAGCCGTTTTGCAGTGATCAAACCCAGAAAGATCAAACCCAAAATCACACCTAAGATACCATACCACCAATTGACGGGTGGGGAGTCCACATCCTCCGGAGTGTTGCCCGGGACAGTTACATTCATACCAAAGAGACCGATGAGAAACTGCATTGGCACAATGATCCCGCCAATGACCGTCAGCCGGCTAAGAGTCGCCGCAATGTCATTTCGCATGCGCGTCGAATCGAACGCCAGCTGACTCAGATATTTCTCCTGTGCCCGTGACAGCATCTGCTCCGCATTGTACAGATCGGCCATCATGGAAAGCACGTGGTCACGGATGTCACCGAGATAGAGAGTGACGTCCATGGTGGAGGGACCAAACGAGCCGCAGTGGCGATCGAAGCAGCGGATGACGTCGGTCTTGTCGTTCATCAGTTGGCGAATTTGCAAGACTTCTCTACGATATCGATGAATCCGTTGAAGTGCTAGACCGATGTCATCCGGTCGGGTTATGGAAACATCATCTTCGATCAATTCAACGCCGGCTTGGACGCGATTGATAAAAGGCGCGAAGCCGTCAACGATGTCATCGCTGGGGGAGATTAGCATGTTAAGCCAGAAGTTTGAGTCACAATTCGGTGCACATACATGAGGGCATAGGAGATCCAGTCACTGGTCAGTGCTAGATGGCTCCGGTGCTCCTTGACCCGATTTCGGACATGACCCCCGTGGGGACTGTTGCCGAAATTGAAGCTGAGGACACCCTCACGGAAAACGATAGCGTACACATTGGGAGAAGAAGATCGAGTGCCATCGACCGCCTCAACTTGCCGGGCCGGCTGCAGGGAAAGAAAGTAATACCGGCCGAACAGTTCGATCTTCTCTCGCGACTCTCGCATTTTGATGTCCTCGGTCGTGAGCGGATGGATGTCAAAGATCTGCGAGAGTGTTTCGATATCATCATCGGAAGGGCAGGTTACATCGAGCCACCATAGCCCAGAATGTTCCGTGGTGTCTAGCAGCGTTTCAAAGGGCTTATAGAACGACCGCAAGGACTGGATCGTGGACGAATGGATAACAGAATCCAGCTGCGATGTAAAGAAGCTGAACTGTGTCGCAGGAGCAGCCCCTCTATCATCATAGAAAGACATCTTGCGGTCCTTGAATTCATCAACTTCATCAGGACCACTGCCGTCGGGGCCCGAGACTGTAGGGTCATCTATACATGGGCTGACATCTGGGCGCTCACCAGGAGCGCCGTCCAGGTGGATGTCCGCCACCACACCCATGTTTACTCAAGAGGCAGCAAAGCTTGTACAGGGGAGCATGTGAGCTGTAAATTCACCGATAGGCCGTACACCATCCTGACGTGTCTTGCAATGGGTGGTTGGAAACCCAAAAATGTTGGACCAAACGGGGCAGAATATGAGGGATAAAAACGTTATGTAGGGGATGAGCTAATCGGTCACCGCTGATGTGTGTCCTTCTGCCGGCAGAACACAAGCCTGAGCTAAGCCTGCAGATGCAGGGCATTGGACGGACTTTCAGTGGTTGATTGTGTCTGGCGGTGAGGATTACGGGGGCTGTGTTGATGCCAAGAGCATGACGTGAAAAGTTTTCGCTATAACCAGACGATCATTGGGTCAAAGAAAATGCTTCTAGTGGAGTTACATCGCCCATTGTGACATTATCATCTTGCGACCCATTCGAGTCTATTGAACCTAGCATCTTTTGAGTTCAATCCTTCAACTTTCAAGGGCTTGTCGTAACCCGTGACACCCATGTGCCCCTCCTGGCATGCAGCCTGAGGCACCTACCAACTTCCACCAGAAGCGGTCTAGCTCCTTCGGACGTTCACCAATCAACTTCGTTATCAAAAAAAGAACTGCTCTGAATCGACATCATTTCCAACGGAATGAGATAGCGATCGGACCCTGCATATCCGCGGGGTGATCCTTCTCATTTCTACCCTGGTCAAGTATGTGGGGAATTAAAGACCCAGAAAGGAAGCTAGTGGTGAAGATTGACTTCTTCATTCTATCGTTCTGCTGCGTGACATATTTCTTCAACTACTTAGACCGCTCCAATCTATCCAATGCCTATGTCTCGGGCATGAAAGAGGAGTTGTCCTTCCATGGCAACCAACTCAATGTGATCAATACCGTCTTTACGGTGGGATACATCATAGGCCAGGTCCCATCCAACTTGGCCTTGACATACTTCCGCCCGCGGATCTTCTTTCCCGCCATGGTCCTGTTTTGGGGTGCTTTGACTATGGTGACGGCAGCAGTACATAATCCCCAGGGAATCATGGCCATTCGATTCTTCCTTGGACTGGCCGAAGCGAGCACCTTCTCGGGAACTCATTATATTCTCGGTTCATGGTATACTGAGCGGGAACTCGGCAAACGCAGCGGCATCTTTACAGCCTCGGGGCTGGCAGGAACAATGTTCGGTGGGTTTATTCAAACCGGCATTCATTCCTCCCTGGATGGTGTCAGGGGCCTATCCGGGTGGCGATGGCTCTTTATCGTAAGTACTGTGGCTTGCACCTCATGATACGGAAAGCATGTTAACATCAACCAGATAGATGGCTTAATCACCCTGCCCATAGCCATCTATGGCCTACTATTATTCCCCGATACGCCCACCACCACAACAGCTCCCTACCTAACAGCAGCAGAAAAGGAGCTGGCAGTGTCACGTCTGCCCACAGTCAATGCCAACCGTGCACCCGTGAACCGTGCCTTCCTCAAACGACTCTTCACCACATGGTACTGGTGGGGATTCGTCATCCTATGGGTCATCGCCGGAGAGACGGAATCCTTCTCCTCGAACTCTCTCTTAGCTTTGTATATGAAAGCCCACCCTACCATCCACTATTCGGTGTCCCAGTTAAACAATTACCCGACGGGTGTCCCAGCCGTCGGCATCGTCTCGACTCTCTTCTGGGCGACACTCACAGATATCCTCCAAGGAAAGCGATACCTAGTGAGCTACTTCATCGGCATCACCGGTGTAGTTACTTCTGTCTTGATCCTGACCCGCTTCGACTCAACAGCAACCGTGTTTGGGGCGTACTACTGGGCCGGAGCCGTGTATGCATGCCAGGCTACGTTCTTCGCCTGGTGTAATGATGCGATGCGATCGCAAGATGCACGACAGCGGTCCGTGGTGATCGCCAGCATGAATATGGGCAATAATGCTGTCAATGCCTGGTGGAGTATTATTTTCTATTCGGCGAATCTAGCGCCACGGTTCACGCGGGGAATGTGGGCGATGATCGGGTGCTCGATTGCGTTGGTTCTCTGGACGACGGGGATTGTATGGAGGACAGCCAAGGAGGAGAGACAAGCGGTTAGGATAGAAGAGCCAGAGAGGGTGGGCATTAAGGACAATTGAAGACCCAATTGTTTCACTCAATATAAGATACCGTTCATCGTGCGAACATAAATCTACGACGTATCTAATGTCTCTTTGAAGGATCTACAAAGTCTATCTGTACCACTGTATCTATGCAGTTTCGCCAGAACCACTGTTAGATGCAGCCCACTTCGCCCTCTGAATAACATCCTCCCAAATTGGTGGCCTCTCACGCAAGTCTGCCCCGAGCTCCTCGGCCTCCAATCCCCACTGCAACAACTGTTCTTCGCTACCCCATTCTCCATTCCCCATTAGCCCCACCGGAATCGTTCCCTCGTTGCTATGTTTACCCTCCGGATCGGCATATCCCGCCGGAACACTAATCGCAGGAATACCAGTAAAGTTTGCCAGCCAGACGTACTCCATGGCCTTCAGCGTGCGGTCGCCATCACTAAGTCCCCATTTTAACTCCGACTTGGAGACAATGGGCCAACCCGCACATGCAGTAGTAGGAGTCACGATGATCATGCCAGGGAATTCTTCCCAGAGGGCGGCAAGATGCTCCATCAGAAGGCGACGAAGTTTCTGCGCGAGAAGATAGTCAGTAGCGGGTGTCGTACGGCCTAGAGTCAGGAGAATGCGATTGGGAGCAGTGATGTTGGTGGTATCCGGGAGAAGAGCCGCAGCATCAGTTAAGATGGTCATGGCGTGGGCTGTCTGGCCCTCGATGAGGAAGGGGATGTCGATTGGCACAACGGAGTAATCTTTCTCAGTGACAAGCTTGTCCAGCAGGGAGCGGCATAGACGTTGGACGTCCGGGGTCGCTCGGGAGAACCACATTTCTGGGACACCGAGGATCTTCTTTCCTCTGGTCGACGGATACAATGAGAGCGGGCCTGGAGCTGGGAATGGTGTATCTGGACCTGGCTTGGCGAAAACGTGATACGCTTCAGCGAGAGAGCGGATGTCTGCAGCGAGGGGCCCAATCACACTGGTGGTACTGGCGTAGTTGACGCTTGGATAATGCGAAAGTCGGTTATGAGTCGGCTTTAGCCCCACGACGGAGCAGAACGACGATGGGATACGGACACTTCCTCCACCATCTGTACCTAGAGCGATGGGGACTAGGCCTGTGCTAACGGCGTATGCACAGCCGGAGGAACTTCCGCCGGTGTAGTAGTCCGGGTGATATGGGTTTGGCGGAGTGCCGTAGTGAATATTGTTTCCAGTTGTATCTGATCCGGTGTTAGTATACAACGACGATGAGGTGCCAAATTCATACCAAGCCCGAACTCATGCATCGAGACCTTTCCCACTACGATCGCTCCAGCTTTCTCCAGCTGTCTAATACACCAATTGGTAATGGACGGATCGCCCGATTTTGGGTCAAGCGTGTAATCATTCAGCGAGCCAATATTAGTACGGTACCCATCGAGGTCGAATTCATCTTTCACTGCGGCAGGAACACCATCGAACAAGCCGAGCGGTCGCCCTTCTCTGTAACGACGGGTAGACGCCTCGGCTGCAGCAAGAACAAAGTCGACTCGACTGTCAATAAATGCAATGGAATGTTTACCAGGCGTGGACAAATCGCGACGGATTAACGGGAGGAGTCCCTTGACGACCGCAGTAGGTGTCAAGTCTCCCGATTTGTAAAGCTCATGGTAATCCGCGACCGAGTAATACTTAGTAGGATATGTCACTGCAGGTGCCGATACCGTGTTCACGACAGAACCATCGGTATTTTCTTCACTACCACCCTTCACAGGGACAACAGTTGGGTCATAACGAGGCTCAATGTAATCCAGGTGGGACCGGATCGCCCGGAGAGACCCAAATCCCGCGTTCGACCAGATTATCTGTGGTAGGAACCACAACCAGTCCAGCCTATTGATGATTAGTTCCTATGCTACGGTGGGTACAGGGGCACTGCCTCTGTTCGATGTAACATACAACCACGCCCCAACATTTAGAATGACGCCGCGGAGTGCCGGGTTGGGCTTCCGGTCATAAGTGGGTGGAAGATCAGGCCTGACGAGGAGTACGGTTAATATTCCAGTCCATTGCCAAGAGAAGGCTAGAAGGTGCGCTCACCCCTTTCTGGGCTCCGGATAATCTTTGAATTGGTGTTGTTTGGAGCCAGCCATGGTACTGTGTTGAATGCTTTGATCGCGCAAGGAGTGAAAGACAATGAATCACAGGAAAACAATCGGCGTAGGTGACATTCCTCGGATGATCATCACCCGGTGGGCCTGGTATACCCATCGAAATACCGTAATTTAACCCGCTTTTGCTCCATAATTAGTGGAAATTAACCTGATTATTACCGACCCTGAACACTGTATTGAGCTTTGTTCCCAATCACAAGGAGGGCAAGGGTACGCAAGGGTGTACCCTAACTGGTTACAACTGGAATTCATGAAGTGCCATTTCTATCCTAACCAATTCCCAATATACAACCCGCATCATAGCTTCATCAATCTTAATTCATTGTTCGAATCTCTGTAAATGCCATTTCGATCTTGGAACTGTAAAGCGGCCGGGGAATCTCCAATATGACCACTATTTAGAGAAATCAACCGTGCCTTTGTACATTAGACAATGCCTTCTCTTCTAAAGCAAAAACCGGAAGCCCCGGTTGACGACCAACTCAGACACATCATGTCCTCCACTACTAGTAGGACCGGCAGACGGGGGCAAATCAGCACCCTCCTCTTGATCGAGCTTCTTGTTCAATCTCCCGAGATAAATGCGAAGGATAGTCGAAAATATGATCGTCATACTGCACATCCCGATATTGACACTGAAAGCGGTAATATATCGAGGCGCGGCCGAATCTTTGCATATGGCGGTTAGCAATCGCCTACATATGATTGTCCTTTCTGACTAGGGATCCTACCAGGGTAAAGGTAAGGCGTGTAGATTTGGGCCACGTTACTGAGACAGTTGATAAAGGCCAAAGCAGCTGCACGTTTGGAGGCGGGGCGCGGCAGAACTAATTTCGTTATTATTAGTTCAGTCAATTGCAAGATCGCAAAAGGATGCTCGTACTGTTTGAAATGTATCCGAGGGCAACAACGTAGCTGGCATAAATACTACCTAGCATGATGCACATTGCGCTTTAGGCCTCTGTTAATAGCTGCTCAAGTAATTCACAAATTATGCGGACTTACACATAACGAGCGGCAAAGTTGTTTCCTGCCATATATAGGATGAAGGATACAATAGCAAAAATTGGTGGAAGGCAAAGATGAAGGTATCGTTCTCCTGTACGGTCTGCATTCCAAGCATGGATCAACACAATAATTGTGCCTATGAGATACGGTGGGGTCATCAGGAGTAGAGTATCAATGTTGTTCTTGCCAAGTCCAGACATCACACTTGAGGAAGTAAGTTTCAATGTTCATACCAAGAGTTATAGAGCTATTCAAGAGAGGATCTTTTACCTTGGGAAGAAAGTGGTTACAGCACCAGATGATGTACAACCGTAGATGACGCCAAGCAGTAGCCAGGTTTTTGGGTCCCTGAATAAACAGAGTTAGTCTAATAGCGAAGCTCCAGGATAAGCGATTGATCTTACAAGATAGCAATTTTTGCACCGTGGAATATGCTTTGATGCTCACTATCCACCCAGTCATCTTCGCCGATATCTTCTTCTAGTCTCCAGGCCGCAAGCACTTTCTCATCTTCACTTAACCAGGGTGTAGTCCTGGGAAGATCTGGAACGATAAAGAAAGCGAATAAAGCCACAAAAATCTAATAAAATTAGTACTAATATTGGCTCCACTAACGTAGCGGCACATACCGTCAGTGAGCCCTCTATAATAAAAAGCCATCTCCATGCTGCGATACCTCGGGCGCCATTCAAGCCGCTTGTAATACCAGCGGAGATTAAGCCTGAGAATGCGCCTGAAATCAATGATCCGGCGTATAGTAGGGCGGTCCGTTTAACCAATTCCTTCCTTGTATACCACGCTGATAGGAGATAGAGACAGCCGGGCTGGTGTATATTAGCAATGTAGGGCGACCCGTAAGCGGGAGCCAGTGTTTTCTCACAAAATAAGCTGCCTCAACAAACCCAAGGAAGAATCGGACCGCTAGCAAGCCCCCGAAGTCCTTCGTGACTGCAGTCAAACACGAGATGACACCCCATACAACCATGCAGCCTGGCAGGTAAATCGAAGGTTTGCCGAATTTGTTGAGAATCATGTTCGAAGGCACTACTGTAATTAGCCCTTGTTATTCCCGACAAGGTCGCAAAACTTAAGATTTACCTTGCATCAGGAGATATCCGACAAACAAGATACTAACGCAGACCTTTGAGTTGCGGTCAGTTGTTGAGGTGAATTTCAGTCCTTGTTCCGCTAAAATTGTCTTACCTGGTATTGTTCCCCTTTGAGGTTTAGGTCATCTTGCAGTCCAGCCAACTTTGCCGCTGCAATGTTGTTGCGATCCAAGTAGTTGAGGATATACATAACCAACATGATTATCAATAGTCGGGTGTCAATTTTCCTGACCAGTGTTTTTTCCCGTTGCCTTCTCTCTTCTGGAGACCAATCAATCAAGGCCGTCGGTATTGACCCCTGGTTTTGGTCCTTGGGGTTGTCCACGACATATTGCTCGATGTGATGGGTTCCGGAGTCCTTGGTACCATCCATAACTTAGGATTATAATTTTTGGTTCAAGTCAGGATATACAAAAGGAAGAGAGAGAGAGAGCCAAGAGACTTCAACTTCCGAGGGAATTGGCGGGGTGGGAAATCCACAAACAGCAGACCAAAGCGACCCATTTAAAGTTGCTGGGCATGGCCAAGCTTTGTGCTTCAAATCTCTGGGGTAAGCAAAGATTCCCCATGGGGTAAGCGATTGGCTCAAAGAAAGACAAGACCAGTAGTTTTCCAAGGATTGAAAGTCTATACTGCATATCCGAGTAGATGCCCCGCAGAGGACGGAAAAGTCCATGGATCCGATATGACCGCGCTAGGAAAAAGAGGTGCCAATCAATTCATCTGCGGCATCAATCACTTACTCACCTGGGAAATAGGGTGAAGTTTGTTTGTCCAAATTTCCCACATCTGCTTGCTGGAGGGTTTTATCCGCTATGGCTAGAAACCTCAAACCCCCGCATACACTAAATCAATTGTTAACTAGCCCTAGACCTCATTAAGTGGACATGTCATATTGGCGACCTCAACACGAGTTTTGGTAACCCCCTTGCATTCTGCATATCGGTTCAAGCTACATTTCTGGAAGAGTTAATCTAACAATATGAACAACTTCTATGACAAATCCTAAATATCATAATTTTGATGAGAAGCAGAGAAGAGACTCTATGTTGGTGTATATGCCCATTGGGTCCACGTTGAAAAGGAAAAAAGGCACGATTTCAAGGGCTGGCAAGCTTCTTCTGCTCCGCAGCCCAGGCCAGTGCACTTTCACGAGCGCTGGCCTCACCCACTTCGCCAAAGATATCAACGCCTAGTCTCGCGGGGAAGTTCATGCGTTGGTGCTTCTCCAGGCTCTGTATAGCTTCGAAAGCGTCCTCGGGGAGTATGAAGTCTGATGCAGATGGCGTATTAGCTCAGGTTATGGAGATATTCGGGAAGACTGAGCAATTTGATGTGTGAGATCTTACCATCGAAGTTGCTCCGGATTCTCTCGGGCGTAATGGACTTGGGAAGAACCACCGTCCCGCGTTGAACCGCCCAGCTGATCAACACTTGCGCCGGTGTTTTACCCAGTTGACGGGCAACTTCAATTACCAAGTCATCGTCAACAGCACTACAACAATTATATGAGCAAATGAGCACCTTTTGTCTTCATGTACGTGTGCCGACGCACCGAGGAATATTGTAAATATTGTTTCCAAGAGGAGAATAACCTGTAATGACGATTTGCTGCAACAAACATCAGGATCAGGACCGGCGTCACAGTTACGTCCGAATGTGTCATGTTCAGAGGGGGCAACGTACATTGTCCTTAGACCACTGAAGCAATTCTCGTTGCTGAAGGTAAGGATGGGCTTCAATTTGGTTCACAGCAGGCCGAATTCTGGCACTAGAATCAGGTCAGCTTCCGGAAGAGTGCTTCAGTCTGGACAATGCCACATGCGTCTTGAACAATTCCTCTATCTTCGCCTGGGTGAAGTTGCTAACCCCGATTGTCCGAATCTTTCCTTGCTCCACAAGTCGTTCCATCGCTGCCCACGTGTCCTTGATAGGTACATCAATAACGTCGATGAGGCCTGTCTTGGCATCCACCGGCTGAATGGTTTCATTGGAGTGTCGGAACGCTACCGGCCAGTGAATCTGCATCACACGGTTGATCGAATCAGTAACAATTTCGAGGAGAAACAGAGCACAATGTAACTTGCCAGGTATAGATCAAGGTAATCAGTTTGCAGATCAGCGAGTGATTTATTCACTGCTTCCTCGACATGTTCAGGTTCGTGGTGGGTGTTCCATAGCTTGCTGGTTAACTACACAGTCGAATCCGATGGTTCAGTATGCTGTATGGGATACTTCTAGGAGAAAAAGTGTACAACTGTGGGCATCCATACGAATATTTCACTACGCGGGACTCCCGACGTCTTGATGCCGTCTCCAACTTGCTTTTCGTTGCCGTACACAGCAGCCGCGTCGATGTGTCGGTAGCCTGCTTCCAGAGCTGTCTTCACCGCTTGACAGACCTCATCATTCTTCGATTGCTGGAGAGATCCCAATGTAAGCCATGGTTAGAAGGAAATACTCTCCTGCGTCTTGTACATACCCATGTACCCAGGCCAACGACGGGCATGCTGTACCCGCTACTCAACTTGAAGCTCCGACCTGACGCCATTGTTGCACAAAACGATGATTCGATAATGAAAGGGTAGGCTTAGGAAGTATTTGTGTATCTGGCTAGAGGAAATATTCAAAACATCAAAGTCTCTAAGTATGAATGCGTCAAGAGATCGATTTCCTTGATCACAAATTGAACCAGCCTCGACTCGGATAAGTGACCGGAAACCGAAAGTATGGAAATGTTTCCTGAGATGGTAATCCGAAAATATCTTATGATGTTGACTGACAATCTAGACATTTCTAGATTTCGTCTTATATTTACACATATAACTACTAAGAATACCAATTCAATGAAAAAAAAAATTGATAGAGATATAACACTTTAAGATGTACCGAATACTAGATCCTCTATGCCTAAGGCACCACTCGGCTTACCCGGGAGGCCGAAATCAGGGTAGGTTCAGGTCGGGTGCAAGTCAGCCTGTCAACAACCCTAATAGCTTCCTAGTATATTTCCATGAAGATCCCACTTTTCCGGTATTACGACAATTGTGACAGTTCGCAACTTGTCAGAAGTGACATTCGAAGCTCTTTTCCGAAATGCGATCGCGTCCGCAAGTACTGGCTGTGACGGAAAATATTCCAGGCCACTTGCGTTCGTATGGTCTTCACTTTATTGAAGTGGCCGAGTGTTGCCATCAGAGGATGGGCTTTTGATTCCCCATTTAACTTAGCGAAAACCCGAGGTCAAGTTTGGTGGTTCCCTAGTCAATTTTACATGCGGATGAGAACCCTCAATTCCTAACGCTCCTCAACTATTCGTAAGGAAGGCAACAACACAATGGCTCCAATCAAGCAAATCGAATATTTTAGAGTGCCTCCGCGATGGCTTTTTGTCAAAATCACAGACTCCGAGGGCAATTTCGGCTGGGGTGAAGCTTCGCTAGAGGGTCATACAGAAGCAGTTGAAGGCTGTCTCGATGCCTTTGTCGAGCGATTTGTGGGCTTGGATGCCAAGTATGAACCATTTGCGATTCTCTTTTCCCTCTCCTTGAATGTGTACTGAAGTCATGCTTCAGTGACATTGAGCATATATGGCAGAATGGCTATCGTATGGGCTTCTACCGTGGCGGCCCAATCCTAATGAGTGCTCTATCTGGCATCGATATCGCATTATGGGATTTGAAGGGTGAGTCTGAGCAAACAGCTATAAACCGGTATGGTGGGTTGATTTCCGCTCATTCTTTTTCCAGCTTCACGTTTTGGTGTGCCGATATATGAGCTACTTGGTGGGAAAGTCCGTGACAAGCTGCGGGTTTATGCTTGGATAGGCGGGGATCGCCCGGGAGATGTCGAGGAACAAGCGTAGGACATGACACTCCAATTGCCCTTTGTAATTTCATGTGAACTGATAATTCTTTCGCGTGCCAGTCGCGGTCGCATAGCGCAGGGATTCAAGGCCGTTAAAATGAACGCGACAGAAGATCTTGGTTGGCTGGACTCGCCCGCCGCGCTCAACGCATCAGTAGAGCGTCTAAAGACTGTCAAGTCTCTCGGATTAGATGCTGGGGTGGACTTCCACGGCCGGCTGCACAAGGCAATGGCCATTCAGCTTGCACATAAGCTCGCTTCGCACGAGCCGTTGTTTATTGAGGAGCCCCTGCTCTCCGAGCATCCAGAGTCTGTGGCTGCTTTGTCCAAATTGGTCCCCATTCCTATTGCCCTTGGAGAGCGTCTACACTCGCGTTGGGATGTCAAGCCATTTTTAGAATCGGCATCGGTCAGTATTCTTCAACCGGATATTAGTCACGTTGGAGGTATTTCCGAGCTGCGTCGTATTGCCGTCATGGGTGAAGCATACGATGTGGCTTTGGCACCGCATTGCCCTCTCGGCCCGATTGCCCTCGCTGCGAATATTCAGGTGGATGCCGTGTCGGCTAATTTTGCGATTCAAGAAATGAGCTTGGGCATCCACTATAATCATGGCTCGGCAGATATCGGCACCTATATCAAGAACCCCAACGTTTGGACGGTAAACGACGGCATGCTGGATCTTATGCGGGGCCCCGGGCTAGGCATAGAGATTGACGAGGAAAAGGTTAGAGCTGCAGCAGTCGACGCCAAAGCCTGGAGAAGCCCCTACTTCGAAGGTCCAGGTGGGGAGTGGAGAGAGTGGTAAGATGTATCTTCTAGTCACGTAGAGTGTTGATTTTTAGATGTCTACTACTTAAAGTCCTAAGATCATGATATAGAATTTTTGCATATTTCTATATATCTAGAATTATATATCAATAGAACAGTGATTCGATATAGCTAAGGCTGTATCTAAAGCTATACGTTCCACAAGACCAAAAGATCACGTAAACCTGTATCTATGATCCGGATTGCCCTGGGTTGCACCTTTGCACTGCTTACCGTCGTTACAATATACATAGCTATATGTATAGCATGTTATGTGTACGAAGGTAGATCTTTGCAAGGCTTTATTTCGTATGGCTAATTCTACACATTCAATTTACATTATTATGTATTCTTTGCCATCATAGATTTATATGTGCGATTGATTCAACCTCCTGCCCAGGCTCTCAATTCGGGGGATATTACCACATACTTCTCAATAGTGCAGGATAGATTTATTGTGTCTGGCAAATCTGGGTTCCCAGACTAGGAACCTGTCGATTCCTCGGCTGTTGTAGTGCTGGGGGAATCTGATCTCTCATAGTTGGAGCATTAGATGATTGTTTAGAGCCATGGAACCTTATTTGTATTCTATAGTACTGACCTCCGTGGCTAAACTGAACGACAGCTAAAGGTTCTTTAATGTTTTGTTATGCTTGCGGAACTCATTGTGGATTCCCATACCCACTTCGACCTGATCCACATTGTCTGTCGATTCTATTGTCGGCTTCCCCGCAATGTGAACATGGTCCAATGGAGCCCCGATAGTGACAAGATTATTCAGTAAGTCTTCACCGACTTTGCAGAGTAGCTGATATTCATCTTGTCCTGTTTTGCCAGGGATCCGAGGACCTTCTCAACGAGGACAGCACCTGCAAGACCTCGTCTTCCGACTCTGCCGCTCTTGCGTCGACCAACCAACACATCATCCCCGACGACTAGCACGGCAGTATCGAAGCCAGCAAGGTGGGACTTTTCAGCTGCCAGGTGAAAGTACAGTATATCGCCTGTGTAATTCATGGTCACCAGCAGGGCGCCGGCAGAGTCGCCCACTCGAGATTTTGTGGTTTGAATTTGGTGCACACTCGGAGACGCAGAAATAGACCCTGACACTCCGGCACTGAGAAGGCCATCGCCGACTAGGCCTACAAAAGAGTGTTGATGGCCAGCTCAACCACCCGAGATGATTGTCAGTCACACTCTTGTTCCCGTCATGGCGCGGATTTATGATAGCTTTGGCCATTAGCATACCGCGTGTATGAGTATACGGCATGAGAGAAGAGCACACGAAGTGTTCTTGGTCTTGTTCTTACCTTTGATACCCTCGTCATATCGCAAGAAAGGGTTAGACAGGATCAGTCTATGCAAACTATCTTGGACGAGTGTTGTTCCATAGTTGATGGAATGCTTCGTAGTCATTTTTACTTCCTAGTGCAGTCAAAGCAATCGTGCGTTGTAAGAATCTCTTCCCCTTCGGAGGTCAGACTATTTTATATGATCCTGAGCGTCGCGTATTACTTTATTGTTCCTAGCATAACGATTACTACTTTCTCATACTATGCCTGGTCTAGCCACTACATTGAGATCTCAACGTCTCCAACGAACGCATGTCCCCACATCTTTACCTCCAGTGTCTGTAGTGTATTTTACTTCTCCCGGTGCTTAGTACCATGCCTTTCCGTCACGACTTGTTATTTTTAATTTCCCTTTCCTGGGGTTCGCAAAGACCATGGGTCCGAAGTTCCCTATAGCCGAATTTGTGGGGTACGGAAATGACAGTATGGCCCCGGAAAAGCATCTTGCGGCCAAAGCTTCCATTTAATGTTATCCGATTGGTTCACTGGCTACTCTGGCTGGTACTGTAAAGGCTCATGGGCAACTATTTGACTGGCTTAGTACTTAAGCATCCTACTAGAAATTATGATCGGACACATTGTGTTCAATTGGCAGTTGCATAACAAAGACCACATCCATCATGTTATATTCAAATACACTAGAATCTCTGGGTGAGGTCAGCCCAAAGGCTGGATTCGCCCACAAACTGCCCCCAAGTCCACCAGCCGACGGATCTCAGCCTCCTTGTATAATCGATGATATTCTACAGAACTTGGTGCGGGATGCGCCAGATGAGCCCCTGGTTGGCTATCCAAAGAGTGTGCATGGTGTTACCGATTATGAATATTATACCCCGCGGGACCTGCACAGGTTCGCCAACGGCGCTATCAGGGCATTTAAGTTAGCGGGTCTTCCAGAGGTAAATATTGAGTCCAGGTCAGAGGAACGGACATCTTGATTGTTAATTATTGGCTTTAGTTCTCTCATCCCACTGAGAACCGTGTGGTCTCCATCCTCGGCCCGTCCAATCTCGAATACATCGTGTCGCTCTTCGCATTGTCTCGAATGGGATACTCTATTCTGCTACTTTCCACCCGCCTTAGCACTGAGGCATATTCCAACCTACTCACTCTGACCAAATGCAACCACGTTGTATACGCACCGTCCAACAAAAAGATGGTCGAAAAAGTGGTGGAGCATTCAGCTGTGTCCACTTTTTTAGTCCCGGAATTTGCAGACTACTCGAAAGAGCCATCGAGTGCACCCTCACAGCCCTGTTGGACACCGCAAGCTTCTCAAAAATGGGCTTTCATTGTCCATTCTTCTGGCTCCACTGGTCTTCCCAAGCCGATCTTTCAAACCCATGGGGCTTGTATCTCCAACTACAGTACGAGCAAGGGCTACCGAGCACTACTCACTCTCCCACTTTTCCACAACCATGGTCTCTCTACTTTCTTCCGCTCACTCTTCAAAAGAAAGCGGATTGCAATTTACAACGCCAACCTTCCGCTGACTGGGAAGAATGTGTTGGAAACGATGAAAGTCGCTGCCCCAGAGAGCTTTCACGGCGTGCCGTACGTCTTAAAACTCCTGAGTGAAACAGACGAGGGCGTCAGTGAACTAGCAAAATGTGAACAAGTACTCTTCGGAGGCAGCAGTTGTCCTGATGCTCTTGGTGATCTGCTAGTAAATGCTGGCGTCCGGCTAATCAGCCACTACGGAGCCACCGAGCTAGGACAATTGATGACATCCGCACGACCCCCAGAAGACAAAGCTTGGAATTATGTTCGACCACTGGAAAAGGTGAAGCCTTTCCTACAATTCAAGCCTCTTGAAGACGGATCCTATGAGTGTATTGTTCTCGATGGACTACAATCCAAAGTCGCTTCCAACTCAGACGACCCTCCAAACTCTTTCCACACCCGCGACACTTTTCTCAGGCACCCCTCTATCCCCGATGCTTGGAAATACTTGGGCCGCATTGACGATCGGGTTACTTTAGTCAATGGAGAGAAAGTTCTTCCTGTGCCGATCGAACATCGTATCCGACAAAACATTTTCGTCAAGGATAACCTCGTGTTCGGTGTGTCAAAGCCACTCCCTGGATTGATTGTGGTGCCTAGCGTCGAGGCTGAGGGACTATCATCCGATGAAATCCTGGATCAAATCTGGCCTGATATTGCGACAGCCAACCGTAATGCTGAAGCGTTCAGTCAGATATCACGCAATATGGTCATTATTCTGGACCATTCTTGCTCTTACCCAATGACCGATAAGGGAACTATGATCCGGAACAAGTGTTATATGGAATTCGACGACCTGATTCAAGCTGCGTATGCGCGTCTAGAAAATGGCGATGGTAATGAAGGGCCCCGTCGTGTTTTAGAGTTGCCGGACTTGACAGGATTTGTGCTGGATACGTTCCGCAACGATCTTGGCTTCAGCGATATCTCAGCTGACACCGATCTGTTTGAGGCCGGTGTCGACAGCTTACAGGCAATCAAGGTTCGTGGTATTCTTCAGTCACAAATTGACATTGGAGGTGCCTCTCTCGCGCACAATGTTGTCTTTGACTGCGGCACCGTTGAAAAGCTGGCCAAGCATCTGAATGCGCTACGCACAGGAGAAGAATGCGTTACCGAGAACGAGGTGGAAGCGATGTCACAAATGGTCTCACAATATTCGACCTTTCACAATCGGCCATCGAATGATCAAGTTGTGGTAAGTAGCCGGATCATCTGAAATTCCTCACATAAACGTCCTAATGATCCTTCCATCTAGATTCTCACGGGTACTACCGGGTCATTGGGTGTATATATACTCTCTCAATTATTACACAATCCTTCAGTTAAGAAGATCTTCTGTCTTGTGCGTGCAACTTCCGAGCACAACGCGCTAGATCGCGTGCTTTCGAGTCTATCTTCAAGGTCTCTACCTATCACGAACGCGTATAAGATTGCCGCATTCCCTGCGTCCCTCGGGAAAGAAGACCTCGGTCTTCCAGCCGCAGTCATCGATGAATTGCATAATTCTTTGACTCATGTAATTCATGCAGCTTGGGCTGTCAACTTCACCTTGGGTGTTCGCAGTTTTGAGCAACAACATATCAGAGGCGTTCAGAACATGATCAACCTTTGTCTCTCCAGTCGCCGGTCTTCTCCCGCTGAGTTTTACTTCTGTTCTTCCATCTCTGCAGCTGCTGCTACACCTCTCCCAGCCATCATCGCTGAAGGCCCGATCCCTGAACTTGCACATGCCCAGCATATGGGTTACGCTCGGTCTAAACTTGTGGCGGAGCGGATTGTTCATGCAGCCGCCCGTACTACTGGAATGGTAGCCAAGGTTCTCAGAATTGGACAAATTGTTGGAGACACCGCTACTGGGTATTGGAACCCAACTGAGGCAATTCCACTCATGCTCCAGACCGCAAAAGCATTGGGAGCATTGCCGGCGTTAGATGAGACTCCGGCATGGCTTCCCGTTGATGTAGTTGCGAGATCCATCTTAGAACTAAGTGGGATCGTCCCCAACGACAAAGCCAAGGTTCTTGCTCACGACCCCAGCGTAGTATATCATGTGCAGAATTCCAAAACTTTCCGGTGGACGGAGGATCTCTTGCCCGCTCTCCAGCAGGCAGGCTTGAAGTTTGATGTCCTTCCCAAGAGAGAATGGGTGCAACGTCTACGTGAATCAGAGCAGGATCCGCAGAAAAACCCAACGATCAAATTACTGGGCTTCTTCGCCGAAAAATACGATAACGACGCCCCTGGTCGTTCGGGACTCGCATTTGCCATGGAGAAGACGGAAAGCGCGAGCCCTTCTCTTAAAGGTGGTGTGGAATTGATTGATACTGGCTTAATCAAGAGGTTTGTGGCTGCCTGGACACCGCGGTGGTGATCATTTGCTTTCAAAATCTGTCGTAAATTCTGCCTTGTTCACTTAGTTAGATGACAGCCTTCTGCAGTACAGATTGAGGCCACTTCGGCATTCACGTTTTATCCTTCTCTCTTACGCGGTTCTTTGTGTCGAGATTTTCTCGTATTTTGAGAAGCCATTTCTAGTCTCTAGATGCCTAGCAGATATACGGCTCAATTTCAGCCCTGCTACAAAAGCAGCCTTGTGAACCTTATTGTCAAAGGTTTAAGAATATTGGGCAAGCTCTCACGTTTCCGAGGAGCTTTATTCGACAATACATTCCCTGGGTTGCCAACTTCCCCCACTCCGTTACCCCAGTCCATCAAGACATTTGATTAGATTAATATTGGGGTCACATCAAATACGGGGTATGGCTATGTTTCGGGGGAATAGCTTGTATCTCCAAACTCAATCATTACGTCCAACACATAGCCTGCCTTTGGAGCACACCAATGTTGAATGGGGATACTGCCGAAGGCTTTACCCGGTGTGTTTTCCGAAGCTTAGCATGTTTTCCGAATAGTTCTTCTAAACTGGCCTTCCATGTCCAGACGTCTTCGATTCGTACGTATGACTCTTTTGCCTTGCTTCTATCTCGTAGGATTTTGTAAAGTATATCAGTGCAGCTTGAGCCTTCCGTGCTATCTTTTCTTCTACATATACTTCAGGTTGGCGTCACGATATCTTTCCCCTTTCATCCGTAGCGGGACAGTTTTCCGCGCTGCTAAGGTCTATCAACCCTAGCTCAGTGCATCACGCTAAATATTTCTTCCTAACCAAGTCTTCGTCTTTGAATACAACGCACCGTTCCGTCAATAAAGTGCATGCCTGCATTTATTTTCATCATGACTACTGATGTTGCATATAAACAGAACGTGAACCATATCGAGAATGTGTCCCACGCAGAGGATGCTTTATTTGAATATGATGAGATTCAAGATCCTACTAGTATCACAGATGAGGAGAAGCGCCTCGTACGCAAGATAGATTGGATCATTCTACCTTGTCTATCCGTGTGTTACATCTTCTTCTATGTGAGTTATCAACTATTCTGAGAGACATGATACAAATGTCAAGCACGAGGTGCTTTTCTGGGTATTCTCGGTTAACTATTTCCTACCTGGCGGATTAGATTGACAAAACCACACTATCCTACGCAGCAATCTTTGGAATTCAAGACAGTCTACATCTTACCGGCAATGAATATAGCTGGCTGTCCTCGATTTTCTATTTTGGCTTCTTGGCTTGGCAATTACCGACAAATCTTCTGATGCAACGACTTCCCACCGCGACGTACTTGAGCATGAACATCATTGCATGGGGCGTTCTCCTTGCCCTACAAGCTGTTTCACCAAACTTCGCGACACTCGCCGTGCTCCGGGGGCTTAGTGGTGCTGCAGAGGCCTGTGCAGATCCTTCTTTCATGATCGTCACCAGCATGTGGTATAAAAGAAGCGAGCAACCTATCCGAATTGGAATCTGGTACTCGGCCCTAGGATTAGGCATTGCAGGTGGCGGTGTGCTTGGTTATGGAATTGGCCAGATCAAAGGCTCCCTACCCAGTTGGAAGTATGAGTTCATTATTATTGGGGCTTTGTGTATTGCATGGGGCATCGTCATGCTCGCGGTGCTTCCCAACTCACCGATCAGCACTCGCTATCTTACGCCAGGACAACGAACAATCATGATCAACCGGCTGCGAGAGAATCAGACCGGAATCGAGAACCGACAATTCAAGATGCATCAGTTCCTTGAAGCCATTACAGACGTCAAAGTGTTCCTATTCTTTTTGATTGCCTTCTTCCAGGCTGTTGTCAATGGGGGCGTCACCAACTTTGGCACCATCATTATTCAAGGATTTGGCTTCTCAACTCGTAAGGATTCCAGTCCAGGCTTCCAGAATATTGCATAAAAGGGTTATTTGCTAACCTGCGTCAGTCGGCACCACATTGCTCCAAATCCCATACGGAATCTTTATCTCTGTCGTCATTCTAGTCTGTGTCTGGATCAATGCAAAAATGCCCCCAAATAGTAGATGCCTCATGCTCCTGATCTTTCTGGCACCTAATATTGCTGCGGCTTTTGGCCTTTGCTTCGTGCCTCAGAGTGCTAAAGTTGGCCGTCTCATATGTTACTATGTAAGGAGCACCTGTAGTTAACTGCACTTTCCTTCCCTTTTCCGGGACTATACCGGTTTCTGACATCTCTACAGCTGACAGGTTCCTATAACGCGTCGTTTGTGATGCTAATATCGTTGACCACGACCAATATAGCAGGGCATACGAAAAAGGTGACTTCCAGTGGTATCCTCTTTATTGGTTATTGCGCAGGAAACATTGCCGGTCCCTTCTTCTACAAAGAAAGTCAGAAGCCCAATTACTCCCTTGGAATATGGAGCATAGTTGTTTCGCACATTTTGGAGGTTATTTGTGTGGTCTTACTATGGGTTTATTTGAGGAGGGAGAACAAAAAGAGAGATGCGAGCCAAAGAATAAACGAAGAAGCTTCCAACCCGAAGCATCTGCCGGGAACATTGGAAGACATCACTGACAAAGAGAACTCGAATTTCCGTTACGTGTTTTAGAGGCTCTTTCGTTCACGAGAGATGAGCAAATGTCAAATAATGGCGCAATCCTGAGAACATCATTTTCGCGAAACTTCAAAAGGAATACATTGAGTACTTCCCTCAATGATTTGGCTACGACAATTATTCTTAGAGAGCCCTTGAGCGTTCTGTCCTTCAAATGTTGTATATACTTTACTACGCAACAATCGAAGCCCAAAAAACTATATTGATATCAGCATTGAACACCAGTGAATATAATATCCCATCCTTCAGCGAGGAGTAAGGAATTTTCCAGCTTGTAGGGCTACTGCTGTAGTTATTTATGTCTTATTTGGTTTCTAGTATCCTCGGAAGGCTCTCCAAATCTTGGTTTCCTTTTCCGAGGGCTCACAAATTTGAGTGCTACCAGAAAGTAGAGATATAGTTGGGTTTGGTCGTTTATGTTAGAGCAGATACTTTAGGGGTATCAGGAACAACGATAACAAAAGATGTTTTCTCCACATTCTACATAAATTCAAGCCGACATCTACCAATATTACATGGCCAACGAACATCTTTTGTCTAAATCCCTCAATAATTCAACGCATTACATATACATGTGGCTCGAGAGCTTCAGTCAAGCTGCATTCTTTTTATTATAAACTAGATCGCAGATAAATGTAGTGTGTCCGGGTAATGTAACCAATACTACTAGGAAGATCTCGAGAGCTGTCAGCGATGCAGACCTAAACCTAATGGCCCAAAGAAGACAAAGATTCAAGGACAGCTGTTCTGGGAAATACGCCATGCTCATGTTGTAGATTCATGCATGTAGATGCTAGGTTCGCTTTCAAAGGAACGGACGGATCAACGAATGAAACTTTTTAATGCGCTATAAATCCTGTGAAGTGGTTGTTTTATCTATCTGTAAAATACCGTGTTCTCATGTAGGCTTAAGCCCATATAATTTGATTTCGGTCGTAGCTAAAAATGCGAAAAGATTAACATTGGGAACATTCCTATCCTTGAACCTCTAATTAGCCGCTATAATCATGATACTTCTGTTCTGTTCAGAGGAGAACACCCTTTTATCGGTACATCCCATGACTCAATCATTCGCTGTAACGCCAGCTATGAACGACACTTTGTGTAGAGCCGGTAATATCCAAATAGCTACTGTTAGAGATGTGACACTTCTGTTCCCATGTCTTCGGTCAGTCCCGGAAAGCTGTGTATATATTGGAGCTACATCTCTCCCTAGCTTTAAACAGTATCAATCCATCACGTTCCAGTGCCACAATTCCAAGATGGAGACCCGCAAACTTGACAAGATGGCGCCAAAGACCTCGATGAACTGGGTCGAGAAGCGCAAACTCTCTTCAGACCCTTATATCGTAGACACACTCAAGCATAACGGCATCCCCTGCTATGTATCCCACGCAGACATACTGAGCTGTCACTACCTTGCACCAATGTCTCAGGTGAGCAGGCCATGCATTCATACTATATACTACTAGTATTAGTCACTAACATTAGACAGAATTCGGAGGTAGTGGTCCCTGACAATAAACTGCATGATGCATTCAAAGCCCTTCGAGACGCCAGGTTTTTGAATTGCAAGAGTAAAAGAGCTTGTCAAGCGGAGCTCTCGAATGGGAGCAGACCTAAGCCCGACGCCCACCTGCACTACAGAGGGGGTGTAGGTCGCGTCGACCTTTACAAGCATACGACCCATTTCAAGTTCCTACCCGAACCAGTTCTTGGAGATCTAGATCCCGGAGATAGAAACTACATGCTCTTGTCAGACAGGAAGGTGCCTTTATTGAAGCCGGAGGATGGTTTTCAATTCGCGCCTCTCGTTCAAACGCTGCCACAATTTAAGGATTCGCTGGGTCCATTGTGTGGTCGTCGAGTTAACTTTTATGCAGTGCCTACTCCACTGCTCGTTCGATCGATCTCATCCTGGTTCTACCAGTTTTACCACGCTGTCAAGTACATTTATAAGCTTGATAAAGCTATCTCCCGCGCCAAAGACGATGGGATCAGGCGGAACCTTGATTCGAAACGTGATGCCTCTATCGATGACGCTTGGCTTTGGTTTGTATACCTAAACGCCATCGTCTGGCTGTATCGTCACCATCAGAACGAGGACAAACGGGGACATAAATTATCTTGGAATCAGATAATGAGGGGTGTCGATCAAGATCTGGTACTTTGGCTTAACGATTGGAAGCATAAGTACCTGGTTACCGACAGCCGAGACAAGGAAGGCAACAAGGCCAGGTTCGAGAAGTGCCTGACGGACGTGACGAAATCTTTGAGTGAGAAAAAAAAAGCAAATAAGAAATAAGTTCGTCTTCTGATTTACGTTGGTATGGAATATTCAATTAAGCTGAGGCGAGTTGACGCCCTAATTACGTGGGAAAGAGGTTCGGCTTGCTTTTGACATTTAACTTCTTGTTTTTAGAATATGCTTTAATATCTTACCTTATTATGACTTTCTTCTACATTACAAATGCACTTCATAAATGGTTCACTTTCAGCTAAATGTTAGTATATCCTACAATTTACATCATGGGAAGCTATGCTTCCTGTCCTGTTATTAGAAACAGAATGCTTAAATGGACACTTAACTTTATTCTAAGCACTTTACTAGTGTGTCGTGGCAGTGGCCAGATTATTCACGAACCCTTTATAAAGTACCAAAATTTGTCCTAAAATAGTATGACTACAGTTTGTAGGACTAAGCGGGTTTTCATTTTATTCGTGACTTGTCTAACTTGTACACATCTGGTGATTAGCCCCTGCTTTCAAGTGAACCATCGATTTAAGCCCCCCCCCCCCAGACCAGCCTGTTTCGTGCCGGTTTGCCCGTGAGTTTCCAGGTCAGAAAAAGGAGCTCTCCCACTTGTCTTTGTAGACCCACTGGCATCTCCGTGCGTCCAGACTGAAAGACGGTACCAGCCATAAAGAACGCATACAGCATGTTGGCTAACGTTGCCTTTGGCCTACTTTACGCGGGAAAGTCCACGGTTCATATTCAGTCATACAGGCAGTATACGTAGATTAAACAGGACAAAGAAACCCCCCTACTCGCTTTGGTGAACCCCGGGGCTTAGGACATGTAACCATAGCCGCTGGCAATTTCCACAAAGATGACTGACACATTGCTAAATGCCTTATTCATTTTCCTACAAATACGAAACATGATAGTCTATGAAAGAGCCTACACTCAGGACAAAATTACTACTTAAAGTCATTCAATCAACTATGACTTCAAACGAAACCAGTTATTTCCTACCTGCGAGCCGGTCTGTCAACACAGTTCATAACCAATTGTCCAAGATGGACACGCGCGAAATCGCTGAGGATATTGCCAGCCATCTCGATGGCATTGACATCCCCAACCTGTTATGGGGTCAAACAGCCCATCTTTACCATCTAGGGCTCCGCTCCTCACCTGTAAGTGGCCAAGGTCATCCAAATAGAAAGGGTGTTCTCAGTATTAACCGTTGATAGTGCAGCGAACAAGGAGTTGTGGAGATAGCGGTTTCCGAACATAAGATAAGTGATGCATGCAAGCACATCTGCACGAAATATTCAGTGCCCCAGTGTGACAACGCAGGGTGCTATTCAGAGCCTCCGCCTGACCACCATTTTCACGTTAAAAAACACGGGCCTGAGTTTGGATGGACAATGATCAGTCTTAACAAATTACAACGGTTCTTATGGACTTGCCTACTCAAATACCGAATAATCCAAAGCTTGGTGACCGTAACTACATACTTGTGACTGACCCACGTCTGCCGAAGTGTTCCGATGATGGCTCTTCTGGTAATCACCAAAGAGCCCTCTGTGTGAGCAACGTAAAGCGTACGGCAAAGGTCCTCACGTTAGCACGGCATATTGAGTCCTTGATTCTTCGGTTGTGTCTCAATCTCGATACCGACAATGCCCCAACTTTCTTTAAGGCTATCGAAGAGATCGTGGGTCACTATGGAGAGAATGCCCAGAATACAGATATTTGGAAACAGTTACTGTGTGATCTAGATAATAAGAACAATAAGTACGGAGAGTACCTGCAGAAACAGAAGAATGAATGGAAGCACGAGCGTCCAAATCCCCAGACGTGGGAAGACTGCCCAATTCGAAACCTAAGGAGATCAGCAGAGCGCCAAAGATATACGAAACAGCTTCGCGTGAAACTGGTCTATGATGGCAAACTCCCCTCCAAGAGGAACTGAGATAGTCTTACTTGGGGGCGCTTGCCTAACGTCGGATAACAGGGACACGGGTGAGATTCAGTCTATTTCAGTGCGTCTTTGATGCAGTTCCAGCCAGCGTTTCCAATGAGAACAGATCTCTTTATCATATCCAATCCGATTCCTATTGTCATGTTTCAACCGCCAGAGGTCGTGAGTCTCAAACGCCCAACACTTTCTTCGTCTCTGTGCCCAAACCTATTGGCGGATTGCAGGGCTTTGTCCCACTTTACCACTTATTTGCTTTTATCCGTTGGTTGTCTGTGTAATTCCTTCTTCCTTGTGTCGTTTGCTGGGCTGTTTCGTACGTGAGACGGAAGTTTAAATTTGAATTGCCCTCTATCTTACATCCAACATAATTAGAGATAAACCAGTAGTTGATAACCTTACGAAAGCCTCTAATCCTGCAATTTCAAAACATGTCTCCCTTACCAACAATCTAAAAGAACAAGAATCACCCCCCACCACACATATATCAATTTACAGAAGGCAACATACCCACTATTAACCGCGAGAGCAACCCCCACAACCAAACCCTAACTCTTCCAAAACACCCTCCCCTCCATCAATCTTCTCGCCGTCCTAAAAACAGTCGCATGGCTCAAACTCCCATCCGCCCCAAACTCAGCCCCAACAACCAACTTCCCACTAGCATGACCCAGCGTAATCCCCGCCGGATCAACCAACTTTCCAGTCGTCACCCCCGCCACAACACTCCCCGACACTCTAGCAGCAGCAGCCAATGCCAACGCAACAGTAATAGGCACCGCCTTATGCGGCTGACCCACCGACAGCGCCCGAACCAGCAGATCCACATCGGCCTCAGTCTGGCCTTGTTCTGACGCCCGCGCATTCGACGCCGGAGAAGCAACAAGCCCGATCTTAGGTACACTTCCCGGCACAGATTCAGCTGTCTCAGCAAGACCCATGGCAACACCAGCCTGTCTGCGGATGGAATCCAATCGACCCAAAAGCGTGGGATGTGCGTCGATTTCCTCAGGTGTGATATTCCCCTCCACACCTAGCTCGGATGCAAGAACGAAGCAACAAGGGTTACTCACGTCAATACATGTCGTGCGTACACCGTCAAATTCATCAACTAGCTTCCCCGTAGGGAATAACTTCCCTGTCTTCGACCCGGCGGGATCCAGGAAATCTAACTGGATCTTTGATGCCGTCCCGGCAACACCGTCGATGGCGAAATCGCCTGATGCGGCGGCTTCGCCTCCTACCACGGGGAATCGGGATCGGATGACTTTCCCTGTGTTGGTGTTCAATATTCGTAGTTCGACCTCCTCATGTCCATGAGAGTGAACAGGGAATAGTCTCGAATCAACCGCAAAAGGCCCAATTGCACTAATCATGTTTCCACAATTACTGGAGTAGTCGACGTGCGTGTTCTTGACGCCTAGAGAGACGAATGTATAGTCGATGTCGACATCCGGGGTCGTGGATTTGCCTACTACGCATATCTTGGATAAGCTTGATATGCCGCCGCCGAGCCCGTCAAGTTGTCGGCCATTGGGGTCCGGACTGCCGATTACGCGGCGGAAAATCTCATCCCATGCCGAGCGGTCGGTTGGGAGGTCTTCTTTTTTGAAGATCACAGCTCGGGAAGTTCCGCCGCGGTAGTAGGCCGCAGGGACAGATTTTTGAGGATTGGTGCGGGTTGAGAGGTTGGCTCTATGTGGTAGAGTTTGAGTGAGAGGTCTCAAATGTGTGTGTCGGAGGAGCATTTCGTATGTTGGCCTTTATGTTGTGGAGTGTTGGGAGTAAGTATGTATGATTGTATGATGCTTACTACTAGGGTGACGTTGGACGCGTCGATGCTTAACCTCGGATATTAGAGCGGGCCAATCATTTTCCACCAAATGCAATATGGAATTTAAGGGTAATTTCGTAGACCGAAGTGTTAGGTCTTTGCTTTCGGACATTCCTATATTTTATGATACTTTCTGGTTTAAATAACGTTCGAGCAGTATCCTCACATCTACACAAGCTTATAGTTTAAAGGGAGGGCCTAATAACAGTATCCCTTCAAGTTATCCTGGCCAACTATTTGCGCCAGAGGACAAGCCACAATATATACCCAACATCGTCTAAAAGCACGATAGAAGCAGAGGGCATATAGCTCATCCATGTTCCTCTTTCAGGGTTAGAAAGAGACACGTGCCTTACAAAATCTCCAGGTTGGGCCATGGAATACCCAATAGAATAAACACCAGATATCAAGAAAAAACCCCATCTCTCTACCAAGAATCAAGATAAATAAAAACGATTATCCGATATCATATCAGTTAAATTCCCCGCATACTAATTTATCATATCATTACACTCAACCCCACACTCCCCTCTCCAGAGAACCACCAAAAAACAACAACCTCATCCCCAACACAATCCACACACCAAAGAGAACAGCCAAACCATCAACCAAACCCGAAAATGCAAACACCGACACTCAAAGCACTCCTAACCCAAGACCCGGGCCTCCCCAAACCCAACCCGACGTCTTCATACTGGCAAACCCCACCCCACACCCTCAGTAATACGCAATCCCCTTCTCTGCCCCTCAAAACCGATGTCGCCATCATCGGCTCTGGAATAACTGGTCTCTCGGTACTACTTACTCTCCTAGACGATCATCCTGATCTTACTATTACGGTTCTAGAAGCGAGGGCTTTGTGTTCGGGTGCGACGGGCCGGAATGGAGGGCAATTGGCTGCAAATGCCGGGGAGGAGTATTTGCATCTGGTGGAGGAGTTTGGGAGGGAGAGTGCGGGGGAGATTGTGCGGTTTACGTTTGAGAATTTGCGGAGGATGAGGGAGTTGGCGCGAAGGTTTGAGGTGGAGGAGAGTGAGGTGCAGGAGGTGGCTAAGGTGAGGGTTTTTCTAGAGGAGGATGGGTTTGAGAGGTTCAAGAGGAGTGTGGAAGCTTTGGAGGGGGATTTACCGGATCTTAAGGGGGTATATACGGTTCTTGATAGGGAAGTGCTGAAGGTATGTGCTTTGACTGGATTGAGTATTGGTATAGTTTTCATTGTGGCTAATATGTCTAGAGGGAGTATCGTCTGGACGGCGCTGGGGGTGCTCTGCTTCCTGCCGGGACCATCTGGCCTTACCGGCTCGTGACCAAGACTTTTGCCTGTCTCCTGGAGAAATACGGGCATAGGTTGAATATCGAAACGCAGACCCCCGTTACTTCTATCGCTTCCGATGCGACGAACCCTTCCCACCCCTATACCCTGCATACACCCCGAGGAAGCCTACGCGCAACTCAGATCGCGCACTGTACCAATGGACATGCAGGACATTTGCTCCCAGGACTCCGCGGTCCAATCTATCCCTTCAAGGGAACGATGACGGTGCAAGACGCAGGCAGTATCATGCCCAACCGCGGTGAGGATCTTTCATGGGGTTTCCATTACCCAGTTATCTATGATAAACAGTCCAATCGGTATGCTGCGGGCTTGTACTATCTCATGCAGAACACGAAGACGGGGTATTTCTTTTTCGGCGGAGAGGACACGCAAATCGACCATTGTTTATCAGCGGACGACAGTCAGGTCGAGGGAGACTCCATCAAGCATCTACAAGAGAAGCTGCCACATTTCCTTGGCTACGACGGACCGGAACAATGGAGGCTAGCCAGTGGGTGGAGTGGGATTATGGGCTTCTCCGCAGACGGACTTCCCGTTGTCGGACGTGCGGAAACCGCAATGATAGGGCGACAGGGCGATGGGGAATACGTTGCGGCTGCATTCAACGGCTATGGCATGGCCAACTGCTTGCTGGCCGGAGAAGCGTTGGCAAGGATAATGATGGGGAAAGACGTGAGCGCGTGGCTGCCAAAGGCGTACGGGATCCATGAGACACGTTTGAAAGGGCCACTGACGGTGGGTCATGCAATTGAATCCTTCGAATTGGATCCTTGATGCGGTTACCTATGGCAGCGACAGTCCAAGCCACCAAATGCATATCACCTTGAAATAGAGGTGCTGAAGCAGCTTTTTATATATTAGTATACCAGCCAATTGTCTGTAGTTAGCCCATGCGATTGATCGAACTTGGTTCAGCCGTTTGGAGAGGTATCCGACAGTTTCATCCTCCCTAACTAGAGTCAAGTGGTATTCTCGCATTACTCCTTGGATACTTCAGCAATAAAGTCCATCAGGCTAGGCTGGCCGGGAGTGCCATCGGACTTCCATGTCTGCGAGCGCATGGCCGGTGTTTTATCAGCAGCCGGCTGACCAAACCCATCAATTCCCCTGACGGAGTGTGTCCGCACATTTAGCTCATGGCGCGATAAGCTCACTTTCATTTTCTTGCTTTGTCCGGTGCTGGAGAGGGCGAGTAACTCGCCAGTATGCGGATACGCTGCTTGCCATGTTAATAGGCGGCCAGTCTCTTGCTTGATACCATTTGCGGGTGAGCCTTTGGCGTGTGTGATGGCCGTAAGGATGTCCAGCAGCACAAAATGCGTGAGCACAGAGGCTGCCTCATCCTGCAAGCCGATGCGGTTTGGCGGACGGACATCGGGATATTGAGGCATGTTGAGTGAGACCTCATAGTTAGTGCCGAGTGGTGGGGATGTGACATTGGTGCGAACCTTGACCCGAAACGAGCTTTGAGGGGTGACCAATTGCGCAGAAAAGGTCGACTCGTAGGGTAACAAAAACTCTTGGACCAAAGCTTCTACCTTTGGAACCCCATTGATGGTGCGCTGAAGACTGAGAGACGAGAAGGGAGTCGCTGTAAAATCACAGGTGATCCCAGCAGACTTCAAAATTTGGTTAATATCATTCAACAACGACTCAAGCCATCGCACATGTGAGCTATGCTGCAGGTAGGCCATCACCGGTCGGAGGAGCTGGTATTCTGTGGTTTGGCGGCGCTTTGGGGTTAGTGGCGGTGGGAGCTGTGTCCTTCGGCGCAGATTTTGGCGATGAGCGTAGGCGAGCAAGATACGGATTGCATGGGCAAGGGCGTCTGCCACCACAGCGTGCTCGTTGGAGGACACTGCTTCATCTTCAGGCGACATCTGATCGCCGTCGACGAGATCTAATAAGACCTCTTGCTCCTCCGACACTGGGAACTGAACTAGGTTCTGGCGTGTCGTGACACCCTGGCTACCTAATATTCTTGCCTCACGTACCAGCTCATGAAACAGTTCCTCTTCGTATACCGTATCACGCGCCTGCAGGATACGACTCTCGATTGACTCGGTGTTATCCGACGCCAGTCGGTTCTTCGAGCACCCAGTGATTTGACCACGGCTCCTCACACGCACGCGTACTGTTCGCGCCTTGAGTGGAATTAAACCTTTGTCTAGTATCAAACTTCCGTCGTTGGTCCGTCGTAAAGCCGCCAAGCCCCGGTCGCGGAAGATTGGTGTAGCTACGGCTGTCAGTGTACGGACTATACTGAAACGAATCGATCTCACCTTCTAAAAAGCCATACTGTACCCCAAGGGCCTGTCTTTCCCTGGGCAGCCTAGACACCTTCCAACCTTTTTCCTTCACCGCCAGCACCTCATCCCAATACTTGGTCTCCGAGGCGACTTCAGATTCGAGTCTAGTCGCGGAGTCGAGTAGTTTACTCGCCGCGGAGTTAAAGTTTTGCAGCCTCCATCCACGCGAAACGTTCTTGGTGTCTCGAGCCGCTGACTCGGGCTTCGGCGGCGGATTGACAATTTCCGAGTTTAGCGATCCGAGGGGCGCAACTTGTTTCAGGTATGCGGACATGGACATTTCGGCCTGACGAGGAGTATGCTTCGAAAGCAGAAGGGAGACAAAGTCGAGGGCGAACATGGCTTCCATATGGGCCTGGCTGCAAGCGATTAGCGCACGAGATATCCTCCGTATGGGTCGAGCTTACAGGGCGAATTGGGTAATGGCCGCCCGACGCTTATACAGTTGATCTAGACGCTCTGTAGTATCCTCGTCGGCAGATGCGTTGTCGTTTGCTTCTTCGTCGGACCATGGGTCTTTGGTTTTGTCGGCTTCAATCTTGGCCCGTAGGCTGTCCTCGGTGACATCGCGAAAGGACTCATACTGAGCATTAATCTGGGCGATCTCCACGGGAAGCGGATCTGGACGTTCGCGCTTCTCTATCAAGGGACGAAGAGGGAGATTGAAGGAATCGGACATGACGTCGGTTGTCACCCTGCTGCAGCAGAGCTTGGATCAAGAAAGATGGGAGTACTGAAGATTGACGTTGGGGAAGCTGGTGTTGATTGGATTGCCGCAACGCGGTGAGTCGGCACGTGATCCTGTTTGGTCCACGCAGTGTAGTTCCTTGAAATAGCAATTCTAGGAATCCTATACCCTTTCTTTTAACAATTGAAACATCTTGTCTATCAGGCAATCGAGCTAATATTATGATATTATGTGTCACCCTCTTATGGTGGAAGTAAGCTGCTACTGACCTTAGCTATCCCCGTTTCCGTATAGGAGAATATATAAATGCACGGTTTTGGCAGCATACTAATAGTACATCGTGTTGAACAGCATGTGTGAAATTTACAATTACACTAGCTCAGCCACGAACTACTTTATCTCACTGAGAATCCCCAGTAATCTTTACTTAACTTAGTTTACCGGTGTATTCAAACCTTTTTTCCTTCCCAGGTGGCATAAGAGCATGTTTACTCAGTAGTGTTTACTGTGCAAAAGGATGACCCAAAGAGGCATAGTGATGAAGTGGAGCTCCTGACCGGTAGGAAAAAACAGCTCCAGAACTATGGGGCACCCGGAGCATTATATTGGATCGCTTGAGGGTCAAGTACTAATGCATATCGAAACTGGTATATTGGATGGACTCACATTACGGGAACTTATATGCTATATATACCGTATATCACTGATCACCTTTCCAGTTTAAGAACGAAAGGCGTTGATTGTTGTCTCTCACAATGGACGGAGGAAAGCTCTGTCGAGCCAGATGGTAAGACAAGGGATATCCTGACCCCTGTGGCCTGATATCATAAAACTGGAGCTATTGGAGCCGCTCGCCGGGTCAAGTTCGAAGTAGTAATTGAAGAGTGGAAAACTGTAGCCAACCAGAGACCGCAGAACATAAGATGTCCGGTTCTCCGATGATGCTTCGAGGGCTCCATGCTGACCGTTAGATGGCGTCACTCTCCGCCACGGAGAGCTGTCCGCCGTTGCACGTGCTGACACAAGCCCTGCCCTAGAGGGGTTCTCACGTGATAGCTCCGGACGCTTGCTCCGAATGGGCAATGTCAGTGACATCAGCGACGATAGCCTTTTTTCTTCACCTGCAGTTCAAGACTTTCTCAATGCCTCAGCAGCCGGCAGGAATTGCTTAAGTTGACGGGAAACACGCGGAGATCAACAATCCAGGCACACTGTCTGACGGTTTTACTTGTAGGGGGATCCTGCATTCGGTGATATAACACTCGAATCATTACTGAATCGACTCTCGGGTTTAGTTTCACTTTCTTATCAAGTTCCAGTCAGTGACGTACCGTTGCCCACTCCCGCTTTTTCTCACCGGAATTCTTCCCCCCCCCCACCGTCACACAAGTTATCTAAACCTCACCTGTTCCACTATCCATTCAGGACCCCTTTGTTTGTCACTCCTTAGATCTAATCATTGATTTGACTTCTCATTGTTTTCCCATAGTTCTCTAATACATTGTCATCGGCATGATGGCTACGACACACGCCCCCGCGGAGCCTGCCAAGCGCCGCCGTATCGGTGTCTTGACCTCTGGTGGTGATGCTCCTGGTATGAACGGCGCCGTCCGGGCTGTCGTTCGCATGACTATCTACTCCGGATGTGAAGCCTATGCTGTCTACGAAGGTTACGAAGGTTTGGTCCATGGCGGAGATATGATCCGTCAGCTACACTGGGAAGATGTCCGTGGCTGGCTCTCCCGGGGTGGTACCCTCATCGGTTCAGCTCGTAGCATGGCTTTCCGGGAACGTGCCGGTCGTCTGAAGGCCGCTAAGAACATGATTGTCCGGGGTATTGATGCTCTGGTGGTTTGCGGTGGTGATGGAAGTTTGACTGGTGCTGACCTCTTCCGTTCCGAATGGCCTGGTTTGCTGGAAGAACTGGTCAAGACGGGCGAATTGACCGAGGAACAGATTGTTCCTTACAAGGTGTTGAACATCGTTGGTCTGGTGGGCTCGATTGATAACGACATGTCCGGCACAGACGCTACCATCGGCTGCTATTCCTCCCTCACCCGCATCTGTGATGCGGTCGACGACGTTTTCGACACCGCTTATTCCCACCAGAGAGGCTTCGTTATTGAAGTCATGGGACGCCATTGTGGCTGGCTGGCCTTGATGTCGGCTATCAGTACTGGCGCCGACTGGCTCTTTATCCCCGAGATGCCACCCCGTGAGGGCTGGGAGGATGACATGTGCTCTATCATCACCAAGGTAAGCGATCGCGGAATCATGAAATTAGCCGGTTCATCTGCGTGCTAATGTTCATATCCTGCAGAACCGTCAGGAGCGAGGCAAGCGGAGGACGATTGTCATTGTGGCCGAGGGCGCTCATGACCGTCAACTCAACAAGATCACGAGCAGCAAGATTAAGGACATTCTGACCAACCGACTTGATCTGGATACTAGGGTGACCGTCCTGGGTCATACTCAACGAGGAGGAGCAGCATGTGCCTATGACCGTACCCTCTCGACCCTACAGGGCGTGGAAGCCGTTCGTGCCGTTTTGGATATGACACCCGAATCTCCGTCCCCGGTTATCACCGTCCGCGAGAACAAGTTGCTGCGCACGCCGTTGATGGATGCAGTGAAGGCCACCAAGGAAGTCGCCGACCTCATTCATGAGCGCAAATTCGACGAGGCTATGCATCTGCGCGACTCCGAATTCAAGGAGTACCATTTCGCCTACAAGAATACTGCTACCCCCGACCACCCCAAGTTGATCCTCCCAGAAAACAAGGTATGCCGTGCTCTATGGCTGTGCGAAAACAAAGCTAACGTTCTGCAGCGGATGCGCATTGCCATTATCCATGTCGGTGCACCTGCCGGAGGTATGAACCAGGCCACCCGTGCTGCCGTCGCCTACTGCCAGACTCGTGGACACACGGCCCTCGCCGTTCACAACGGTTTCCCCGGCCTCTGTCGGCACCATGCAGACAGCCCTGTTAGCTCTGTGCGCGAGGTCAGTTGGGAGGAGCAGGACACCTGGGTCAACGAAGGTGGTTCAGACATCGGAACCAACCGAAGTCTGCCGTCCGAGGACTTTGAGACCACTGCCAAGTGTTTTGAGAAGTTCAAGTTCGATGGTCTGTTTGTCGTTGGTGGTTTCGAGGCTTTCACTGCTGTTAGCCAATTGCGCCAGGCCCGCGAGAAATACCCAGCCTTCAAGATCCCCATGGTCGTCTTGCCGGCCACCATTTCAAACAATGTTCCGGGTACCGAATACTCCCTGGGCAGCGACACCTGCCTAAACACTTTGATCGACTTCTGTGACGCTATCCGTCAATCAGCCTCGTCCTCCCGCCGCCGTGTCTTCGTCGTCGAAACCCAGGGTGGTAAGTCCGGTTACGTCGCCACGACCGCGGGTCTTGCGGTTGGTGCCTCGGCCGTTTACATCCCAGAGGAAGGCATCGATATCAAGATGCTGGCACGCGATATCGATTTCCTGCGCAACAACTTCGCTCACGACAAGGGAGCCAACCGCGCCGGAAAGATCATTCTGCGCAATGAGACCGCTTCCAGCACCTACACCACACAGGTCATCGCCGACATGATCAAGGAGGAAGCCAAGGGCCGCTTTGAGTCGCGTGCGGCAGTTCCCGGTCACTTCCAGCAGGGTGGCAAGCCCTCTCCGATGGACCGAATCCGCGCCCTGCGCATGGCCATCCGATGCATGCAGCACATCGAAGGCTTCTCTGGCAAGTCCGCCGACGAGATTGCCGCCGACGAGCTCTCTGCGACCGTCATCGGTGTCAAGGGATCCCAGGTACTCTTCTCCCCGATGGGCGGCGCCAACGGTTTGGAGGCGACCGAGACCGACTGGCCACGCCGTCGCCCCAAGAACGAATTCTGGCTCGACTTGCAGAGCACCGTCAACATTTTGTCCGGTCGCGCCAGCTTCGGCGAAGGCAAGACGAGCTGGTCTTGCTACGAAAACTGTTAAACGTTAGCATCAGAACAAGAACTTGCACTGTTAAAAGGCGTTAATGAGCTGGGTGGTTAGAATCTCGTGGCCGGTGGGAAGACTGGTCGTCTTCCCTTTTACATACATACCTGGCCGGAAAGAATAAAAACGAAACTTGAGATGCAGTGATGGCTGCTACGTATGTATCATGACAGACAGGAATTATTGAATGAAAATTATGATCTCCCTTATACAAATCGCTCTTCATACCTGTATGCATTATTAAACATCGTCTCTGACCCTTTATGACGTATCTCATGTAATGCATATTCACCAAATCATGCCGAGACACTCCCTAGACAAAACTCACACTCGCTCAAAGCACCCGAACCCAACCAACAACGACAACAAAACTAGTAAATCGTAATAGTTATAAGGCAAACTCCATAGAGAAAGAGAAGAGAAAACGAAAACTTATGTAATGAATAAAGGCAAATTATTTCTCAATAATTGCCAACTCATCCAAAAGCTGCACCGTTTCAGCCGGATTCGCGATCCAGGCCGTTGTCGAAGCCAGGCGTGCCTAAGTTTCACATATGAGTATAAATACATTGTATTGTAGCCGGTAATAGAAATGAAGGAGAGGCTGTTAACAAACCTTAAAATCATTGGCACCAGCGGACAAGAACTGGTCACCGATGTGGAGAGTGCGGGAACGGTCGATGCCGCCGAAATACTGTTGACAAGCGCGCACACCCCAGGATTTATCGCCAATGTCGACGAAGACGTCATTTCCACCTTTACGATTGATGTTAGCCAGGTCTGAAGTGTAAGAAGCCGAGACCCGGGGGTGTAGGGCGTAGACGCGGAAAATACCATTGAATGCACAAAAGGGCAATCGAGTGCCGACGACTGATCGCTCAACAGTGTTTTGGACAACCAAGACCGTCTCCTCCCATTGTTCTCGAGTAACCCTTGTCCGGTCGAGGGGATAAACGCCGACGGCACGATCCTTTCTCAATACCGCGACGGGGAGATTCAGATTCTTGGCGCAAGCGCGGAGGGACGATTCGGCGATGTCCAGAAGCTGTGTGATATCCGCGTCTTGCCAGGCGTGCATCTCATCGAGAAGCCATTGTTCACGGGGGACGTAGGTAAGCTTATGCGGAGAGGCGTGGTCGTAGCGGAAGAGGAAGTTGCTTTCACCGCCCATGACCACGAGACCGTCGCGGTTGGCCGGGGTGAGGACGTCGGAGTTGTGGACAGCGTCGAGAAGACCCTTTAGACGTTCGTAATACTTGGGTGCTTCGGTGTAGCCGGCGGCGGTGACGATGCCGATTTTGCGGCCTTGCTGGAGGATACGGATGAGGCGGGGTATAACGGGATTGTCGTCGGTGAGGCAAGCGCCGTCATCGTAGAGGGTGACGTCTCCGTCGAAGGTCACCAGGTCGACGCCGGAGGTGCGAAAGAGACCCAGGAGCTGAGCCGAGTTGAGGATGAGGCGGATGTCATTGAAGGACGGGGCAACGAAGCGACGTCGGCTGATGAACCGCTGGCTGTCCTGGTATTTGAAGGCGTCTTCGAGGGGCAGGGGCGTAAAGAAGGAGCCTACAGTTGGCACGAGGAGATTGAGCTTTGATTTACCGGGGGCTCCTGTTTGTTGGTGGTGAACTAGATTGTTACATGTCAGTACTGGCCACTGTGGCAGATACGGTGATGTGAGTCAGGGGCAGGAGAGGAGTACTATGATCGCGCATGAGGTTCTCAACATCCCGGAAGATCTCCGCATAACGTTGGTGGGTATCCGCCGCAATGGCGACCAGATTCTCGCCGTGCTCTTGGTAGACAGCCGTAGGTTGTGAATGCAGGACAAATGGAACAGCCAAAAGGCCTTTGATCCATTCTATCAACTGGTCGCGACGATGCGACTGGCCGAGTTAGCGCTACGGACCGCGGAGCTAGCATGCGTCATACCTTAAGAGCATCAGTAGGATTCGTCAGCGAAGAGTTAACAAATTAGGACGGGGGTTCAAGTCGGAACTCACATTCAACGCGGTAACGAGTCGTCATAATTATCAGGGTGTTATAGGAGCGATAGAGAGTGAATAGAGAGCTGTTGGTTGAGTGTTGAGAGATGGAGGATGAGGTTGAGGTCAAGACTCAAGGGAGCTTTGTTTGCTCTTCCCCACATCTGGCTTAGCTTCGGTATTTATACTTTCGGTCATGTGGCCAGATTCGTCGTGATGCGGAGATAAGATCTGTCAAATCAGATCCCTCAATGGCACTCCCTTCATTCTTTCTATTCTTTGAGAAATGGGGTCAACTGTCGGTGTGACAGGAATGACATGTCAGAGTCCCTCGCTGGTAAGGTTTTTAAACGAGTCTATACGACGAACAGGGTGGAATAGATCTCACTGGTCAGGGACGTGACCTCCGGTCGTATATACGTGGCACATGAATAAAACCAGAACCTTTCGGGGTCTTGTCCACTCTTGATTGTCAAAATTTGTCTCTCGATACAACCGTCGGTGGTAAAAGCACACAGCTTTATCGAATCTTTTGAGACGTGTCCGGTCATGCAAGGGGATCGGAGACGACTATAATGGCCTGTCCGGATCCAGTCTCCATCCGCGGCAGATCTGGTGGACCCTCCGAGATATATGTGGACCATAAGACCGTGTCGGCCATACAGATGCATATTAGTTATGGCCATGGCCTATTGCTGGGAAGGCATTGGTCAAAACCAGAAGCACCACTTGAGGTAGTGGTTTTTGTTGCGGGTGACTATTCATCTCCGCTAAGGGCATTGAACTAAGGCATCGCTTCGTTGTAAAAGTCTATTCCATCGGATAGGTCCAAAGAAGTTTTCAGTCAAAGCGGAGGTGAAGTCAAGAGTATATCACAAGCCCAAGGAAATGCGAGTCCAAATCCTCCTTGCATAGCTACTCGAGCCCAAGCAACAGAAGAATATTAATTTTCGAACTAGGGGGTATTTACCGGAAACTGCACTGCTCTGCTTTAGTCACTTGCCCACCTATCGAAGGTGAATTGTGAATGTTAGCTAGGAGTAGTTTTTAGTTAAGTAGATCCCACCAGAGTGATCTGCTTGCGTGCTCATTGCTGGTTGGCCTTTCTTGGGCCAGGTACAATCATATGATCTCTTGCTGTTTTGACTTTCTAACTCGTCGACAGTCATACGATAACGATTCCTGTCCAAGCTGCTCATGGGTAATGAATTGAGCCATCTTGGGTGTAGCCTGAGGTCTAACAATATGTTACTATTAGTATGGCCACGGGCCATAATGAAATGAAATGGGTTCTTTGTATTTATTAGAGGCTGGCACACATTCCGGGTTTGGAGTCGGGGTATGTAGGCCCTTGGGGAATGGCCTCACGAGCTCCGAGAGGAACGGGCGGTGGTTACGTGCGACGACCTCGCAAAGAACAAGGATGGGGTCCGAACTGTGCGCGAAGCGGGGCTCGCAAAGCTGCCCGCCGAGCGGCCTTTGTCGATGATGACTCTGGCGCAGTATGCGTACGACATGAGTCGGTCGTACGGCAGTCTAACGACGGCGTGGCATTGGAGCGACCATGAGTCGAATCCAACCCTCACTTTGTCACCTGTCGAAGAGACCTATTTCGATTTAGCGCTTTGTTTCATCCACACAGCGGAATTTGCCGGGGAGATTTCCCATTCTATCGCCTCATGGCTGAGTTCATGCGGCACCAGCCCGCTACAAAGGCAGGGCCACGGCCAAGGAAGTGTTACCTCACAAGTCTGAACAAGGCGCCATTAATTCGGGACCCGAGCCCTACCCGAACGTCACGGCCAAGCCGCGGAGGTCCAGGAGGAGGGCAACACAAAGGTCAAAGAATGGAACCAGTATTATGGGTGGCAATATCGATAGGTCGGCATCGTTCCACTACTCAGGGCCGTGAACAAGAGTCATAATACTCGTATAATAGTCTAGGCTCTCTTTACTAAGAATTCCCGAGAGTATATTTACTTCTAGCAACCTTGATCCTCCTTTATGCTACCGGATCTGTTCGTGCCTCCACCCGCTACTGAAAGCTGGTAGGTGACGTCTGTATGGTCCCAGACTTGGGGGTGAGCGTAAAACCTTGCCCATACCGCTCCCTGAAATCTTCCACCGAGGCAGCATCGCCATGACGATCACGAATCGTATTGGTATAATCTCGCACCGTCTGGCCGTCGGCTTCGATTATGCGAAAGTTGATATTTGTCATATCGCGTGATAACTGTTGGACGGAGGCATCGCTGAGGTGGCCTCCAACCTGCCTTGACCTCCACCCCAGACCTCGGTTTGTACCATTGATGGTCTTCCCGTTGGTCGAAACCATGAATTGCAAGGCATCCCCGGTGCCATAGTTATGAATGTTGCTGATATTTTCCTTTAGCCGGGTATCGGCCTTGGAGCAGATGTCCATGCACTGGTGGGCGGTTTGCCACTCATCCTGCAGCCTTTTCAGCTCCATGATATCTTTCTCAGACGTCATCGCTGCTTTCGACTTCACCAGTAATCGGTCCGTCAGGTCTTGCATATGCTTTTCCAATTGAGTGATCGTGCCGGCCAGTTTATTTTTACAGTCCTGCAAGCTCTCATCGGTGACTCGTTCTGGGTAAGCATCTGAGCCAGGTGGTCCTGCGGCACTGTCACTGCTCTTGGTTGAGAGCTGAATCTGATCAATGTGGTCGGATAACTGGGCGCATATTTGAAGACATTTCTCTGTGCTCATGCGCTCTTCCTTGATTCGCCGCAGCTCCAAGGCATCTGCGTCCTCTGTGGTCACGGTTTGCCCAACGATACGCTGCAACTTTTCGTCGATGGTTTCCAGGTGGGATTCAAGATCTGCCTTGGTAGTCTCTATGAGATCTTTGTAGCTTTCAATGGCCTCGGCATTGACGGAACTTTTGCGGCTGGGGGTCCGGTTAGCTACGGGAGGGTGGCCAAGGGAATTGGTCATAGTGATTCTACACACGATCAGAGAGACTCACAGGCTCGCATCGGTAAGGGCAATATTGATCGTCAATTTATATCCGGACAGCATTCGTCTGAAACCATCGATATCATCCCCCAGGTACCTTAACTTGGCCCAGTCTCGGAAGCTGGTTCGGTTAGCGGACCGTGACGAGCATTTGATTATTTCCTGCTCGAACTCGCTGCACGCATTGCCGCAGCTTCGTAATGGCAGTTCGAGTGCAGAAAGATTCTCATCCGTGGTGGTATCTAACAGCTCCTGGAGCGGGGCGAGAACACCGCTCAAAGCCTCCAGCTCCTCAATCAGGTCGCGTACACGTTTTGTGTGAGACCGGAAGCTATTGACTGTCTCGTAAAGCGATAGGCTCGACTTGAAAGCAAAAGTTGCCAACGCCAGTAGGCCAGAGGCTATACCTATCGGTTCTGCCATTCCTTTTCTTTTCTTTTCTGTTGTTTGGGTGGTGGGGGCTGAGGGGGGCTGGTTTGATTCTTCCCAGAGTAAAAGATAGATAACCGAGAATCTTGACCTGGGATTGTTGCCGGGACGAAGCACAGAGAAGGAAGCGGAGTTTTAATACGTTTTGTCTACAGTGGGGCTTAGTGATCACCGGCAAGTGATCATGACATGTTCGATGTACGCGCGCTCATCTGTAGGTGGGTGTGCCAGGCTCGTATTGAGTTTGATAGCGAGGCTGTTGTGAGGGAAATCACTCTTTGGCCAGCGATCTAAAATGGCGCTGCGGGAAGGACCCACGTGGATTCGCCGACTTTTTGCCAGCAGTTGCGGTTCGGCCAGGGTTTTAGGAGCGAAGAGAATAGAGGGCCAGATGAGGACCAGACGAGGAGTAAACGTCAAACGTCCCCTCGTGTCGGATCATCATCGGAGTTGTCTGTATGATAGGTCATTGGCCGGTTAAGCGCCCATCCCATGTGGGGGCATCCCACCTTTTCCTATTGGTTGGGCTGATTCTAAAAGGTTCAATACAATTTATAAATATCGTCCGTGGTGAGGATCAGGTGCGTGTCCTGCGGGAGTCTGAGACGTAGTATCACGAATGGTAGACCAGTTATGGTTTATCCTATAAATCAAGTAGCAATTCTCTTTTCCCCCACACTGAGGTCAAACACTAGAGAAGTACCGTCATGTGAGGACATATTTCTACTGGCACCTGGAGCAGAACCATGATGCTGTTTGGCTCAAAGACAACCGCTCGGTCAATGGTGGCTAATGCTGTTCCATGTACAGCGTATGCGTACCCGATCCTCTGCTGATCTCGCCGAAAAGAACCTTTTAGCTGCGACGAGGCCCCTCACCAGGGCGCCTACCACTTTAGGGACTAAGCGCAAGGCTGAAGACATCAGCAACACAGTATCTGGCTTGAATCCACTGCCACATGACCCAATAAAGACAACCGCTGTTGGGAGGCTCAGAATTTCAAGAGGAGTGGTCGAGCCTCCAAACGCCTTGCCATCTGTTCCCCCACTATTAGCATCGTAGGCGCCCTGTTTGGAGTGTGAAAGGGAGATCGCTTTCTCATTCGCAATTTAATCTCGCACGGTATCCCCGCGCGGACCAAGGCGGATTGGAGCAATCATCCTAATGTCGTTGGCCGCGAGCACAGTAGCCCTAGACGCGTGTACGTTTGAGACTAGCTATCCACAAAATCCAATGTACACCCAAATCTCTGACGCAGGGTCTTGTAGCCTTGAAGATGACGGGATTAGAGGAGAAGATATAGCTTCCCGGGTCAAAGCTGCCCTCACGGTAGTGTCTGTCGGTAGAGTTATACGGGTGTCACACTGGACCTAGAGCCGAACCCGACCCGCCGATCACTCTAACTGACTCGCCCAGCGTGTTGCCGATACCTGGAAGCAGAGTGGTTGCACCGGGAGCTAAGTTCTTGGACCAAAGAAATTGAGTGGAATAGGGAGAGTACCGATCAGCTAACAGCAAAACGATGTCGGAAACAATACTACAGAGGATAGAAAACTCAAAAAAGTAGTCCGCAGGACTGAGCGTTGTGACCATCAACGGGAGTACCAGATACATATTCGTACAGAACTAGTAATCAAATATAGTTGAAATCTCTATAAAAGGTCGTATGCTGCCCAGCAAAATATTTCACTTGGATACACTCGGAGATGGTAGGTTTTCTGCATGAATCACCCCGTCCAATAACAAGACCCCGAACTACAAAGCGCCCTGATAACCAAAAACTGCCGCCAAACCACCCTATCGCCCAAAACAAAACACGAACAATTATTGCTGCCTGAGTCATTCTGAGCACAGATGACATCCACCTCGGCCCTGCCCCAAACAGCCAAATAAATTAAAAACTCCCGCAGATCCCTGACTCACCCACAACGCTCCATTAAAGTAAACCATTCAAATCACCGCCTAGTTCGATCCTGATGAGGTCATAGGCCGTTCTAGAACGACCGGAACAGGGGGCCCGGGCTCAGCCGCGTTGTCAAAGATCAACTAAGCTTCATGATTGCCTATTCGGGGGACAGATTGGGGATAGACAAATTGCCAGTATGGGATGAGATTGTGACTACGTCGTATTGGAGTTGTGAGCGATATCATGGATGCCTGGGGGACATTGTGCGTCATCGTTTGTGATTTTAGTGATTTTCCTTTTCTTCTGGGGGTATATATTTGGTGGATTGGGGAGGGGGTTTTGTGGGATTATCTGGGATAATTGTGTTTAATTCTATATTCTCCTGCTGGACGGTGCTGTATAGAAGGAAGAATAATTACTTCTATCATATACTTTACTTCGGTATATTCCCATAGACCAACAAAGCTCCTCAAAATGGACCCTACAGCATCATCACCATCACCACCACCCTATACCCCAACCGACACCACCTCCGAAACCGCATCTCGTACACCATCTCAATAACCCCCCAAAACCTCGCCCCGGAAACCCTCCTCACTCGCGGGTTACAAATCCCCTCGAAATCCGCCTACCCAACTTCCGGCTTCCCTTACCCACCCCTCCTCACCCAATACAACATCACCCCCACCGACTGGGAAAACTTCACCTCCGAGGTGATGACCACGGCCCGAATGAGCCGCAAACAATGGACCACAGCCATTGGAAAGGGTCTCGGGGTGATGGCTATCGGGGGGCTCATGGTCGGGTTTCTAGGCGCTATACCGGGGTATTATGTGGCGAGGCGGACGCAGCGGAATCGGGAGGAGAGGAATATGATTCTTGGGAGTGGAGAGTTGCGGGCGGTGATTGAGAAATGGAATGGGGGGTTTTTTGAGCCCAGGGGGGTGTTGATTAGGGTGGATTTGCCGTTTGAGGAGGTGGAGGAGATGGAGATGATGGATGTTTTGGAGAAGAGACGGGGGTTTGGGTTGGGAAGGGAAGGGGGTGAGGAGAGGGTGAGGGAGGACGCCGCGAGGAAGGCGAGGATTGTGATTATCCCTTTGCCTGGGAAGATGGGGTAGAAGGATCTTGGGTGTTGGGATGCTCGAGTTACGTTTTGTATGTGAAGTGTGATGTGAGGATGGGTGTTCTAGGTAATGGTAATGAATAAAAGATTCTTATTCGTATAGTTTAGATTTATATTTATATTCTTAGCTTCGTAAGTAAGCTTCGTAAAGTTCGTGGACTTCAGGAATTATATCCGTTCGACGGATCTTGGGCTCATCTCAACGTACATACAGACATACAACAGAAAAGAGAAATACCATAGTAACTGCTCAATCTAGACCCGAGTCGTGTTGTCCCTGCTGCCGACGTTCTCGACGTGGCTGGACTGTTCTGCGATCTGCGCCTTATCCGACATCACCATGTCGCGCTGCTCGGCATCCCGAGCACCGTACAGACCGATCTTGTACCAGGGCAGCTCGAACAGTCGGTCAATGGTCTCTAGACTCCGGCCGGCCGTCTCGGGGACGGTGAACAGCACCCAGAACCAGCCGATGACGGTCACCGCGGAGAAGAACCAGAAGGTACCCATGGGGGTAATACCGCCGTGGTCCGTGCCGAGAAGCATGTTAGGCACCGCACGCGAGTTGCCGTATTGGTTGACGAAGTGCAGAGTCATCGCCAGCGACGTCGCGAGGGCACGGATCCGGAGCGGGAACAGCTCAGCCGTGAGGAGATACTGCATGGAGTTCCAGCCGAGGGCCCAGCCGAATCCGGAAATGTAGATCATCGCGATAGCGCCTCGGCTGGGGCCCACTTTGTCTGCGGGGAGCACGAAATCGTCCACAGTGCCCATCTCCGGGACACTGGTGAGGAAGCCGGCAACATAGATCATGGAGATCGCCTGGAATGTGATACCGATCAGCAACGAGCGCTTGCGGCCAATCACGTCGACCAGGAACAGGGCGCAAATAATAGCAGCGACCAATTTGACAATACCGAAGATACCGGTGATCAGGAGCGATTCGTTCGACCCGGTAATGCCGAGCAGGGCGAACAGGTCGGGGGCATACAAGGTGATTGAACCGGCCCCGGACCACTGGGAGAGGAGTTGAGCCATCAGGGCGAGGTACAGACGGTACAGGTTGCTGGGAACCAGGAAGGCCTCCTTGATCACCCCCATAGGACCGGATCCCATCGTAGCTTCCATCTCGGCCTCGTGCGAATTCCGGATGGCGGTGATTTCCTCGACAACATACTCATGGTCCTCGGGGAGATGTCGGACACGCGACAAGTTCTTCAAGGCCTCCTCATACTTTCCTTTCTTGACGAGGTAGCGAGGGGACTCATACTGGGTGAAGGAAAGGAGGAAGATGAGTCCGGCAAAGATGACATGCAGACTGGTGGGTACTTCCTATGGAAACGTTAGGAAACCTAGCGACCACTGTTAAGGATGTAATGTACTGACCCAACGCTTGTGAGTGTTGTCTCCGAGGTTGACTTGGCAGCCATAGTTGGTGAAGTAGGCAAGCACGATACCGAGGTAGACAAAGCCAGTGAAGACACAGGTACAGAGACCACGGACCGATGCGGGGGCCTGCGATGGTGAGTCGACGATCTCTTTACAGAATAAGGGGTGCTGCACGTACGATTTCCGCCAGGTACACAGGACCAACCACAACTGTCTGACCGACACCCAAACCAGCAACGAAACGGCCAGCATAGATAGCACCCAGGTTGCCGTTGGCTCCCATGAAGATAGCAATACCGATGATCCATAGGACACAGAGCTGACGGGTAGCCCAGAGGCGGCCGATGCGATCGCAAACTAAGAAGGCACTGAGAAACAAAAGGGTTAGTTGTCGGGACATGGAGGACATCGCCACGGATAGGATTGTCCTTACAAAAGAGCACCGCCGACAGAACCAATCTGGACCATGGCAGAGACATTGGCCTTGATGTTGGTCTGCTCGACCTTACTGTACGAATCGTAGTTGATGGTCCTTTGAAAATCCTTGGAGTTGAAGGCACCGGAGATCAAGCCCTCATCGACACCTCGAGCAGCACCCATGAGCCCGAAAGAGACGACAGCGAGCCATAGTCTCCAGTTGTAAACCTGTTTGGGATCGCCCAGGTTTTTGAGCTGAAAGATATTGACGGGTTTCTTTGCGCCCGCCATTGTGGGAGAGGGGGAAAGACTTGCGCTGACTTCGGTGCCGTTCTGGCGTAAGAGTCAAGTAAGGAGAGGACGCAAGTGGTAAAAGGGAAGAGGGGTCACAACGCAATGGTGACACGGACAGGGAGGCCGGATAGCGAGGATATTATATACCCCAGACGATCCCACCGACTGGGGATTCTTTCGCACATGGTGGTGACATAGAACAATGCGGGGGATGATACAAAGCGTGGGGAGACACATCGGAATAACCGACCATTACCCAAAAGTAAAATTCAACATACACCCCCAACCCTAGAGCTAGAACAACGAAGGTCGATGTTGTCACCCCAATAGGAAACTCTGCCCGGTGGGCCTGCGTTGGCCAAGAGCCGGATGTCGCCAAGGGTGCTTAAAGACGGTGGTACATGTAGGGCGCGAGCCTTGGGTGTGTTCCTCCCGTCGGCCAGGTTCCGAAGCCTCGCGAAGAGCTTATTAGCTCTAAACTCATGCTCGGCGTTGTTCTCATTGTGTAGCAGTCCTACTGTTCCGGCCGAAATATACACGAAAGGAAACAACATTGAAACAAAGAAAGCGTAGAAAAATTCTGAACAAGGGGCCACCTGTCTAATGCATCATCCTCGTCCGAGTCGTTGCATTTTCCTACATATCCCTGCCATGCACAACTAATCACATGGACCCAGTTGTTTTACGGCCGAAAAAAAAAAAAAAATTTGGAGCTTTCCCCGGCATCGGATCTGGATCACATCTAGTCTGATCGAGCAGGAGCAATGTCGGTAATACTTAGGGCATGGGACGATTTCGGTCAACGTCCGAAAGGCATCTGGCGTCACCAAGGCCAAAACGCGAGAAAATTCTCCGGCCGGACCGCTTGGCAGACCTGGGGAAATGGAGGGCATCACGAGTTTTACTGGACTGTCACGAGGAATGCGGGATGTAGCGTAGCAGGTGGGGATCTGGAGCAGCCATGTTCGACCTTCTTGACTGGTGACCGGGGGCGTTGAAAGCAAACGGATTGAGTGGCTCTCCAGCACGGACTCGCTCTGCCGATCCACATGTGGTGGCCAAGATTTCTTTGGCTCTTTCTGGGGAAAGTGGACCTCAAAAACCCTAACTTAAGAAGCTAATTAGGAGAAATGTAACGTATCTGGCAAATAAATGGGAAAAAATTAGTAATTCTTCCCCACCTTGATTTTAAAAAAGGGAATTAAAGGTCTCACGATTGTGCGGACTAGTCCAGTCCATACTCATAAGAAATGGATGTTCGCCCCCAGGTCCATCCCCGCGAAGGATTCATGGCCCTTGCTAGTCCTTCCTCGGTCCATCCAGTCATTTCCCACTCGCCTCAGCGCTAGTCATCTGGTCCGGACTCACACCGACGCGGCCGAATACGGCATGATTGCCCCCGGGTAATTAGCCCAAGGAGACACTGGCTAACCCACTGGAACAAAAACCCCGACGGATCGGTGAGATCCGAAGACGTGATGGGGAAGCCGTGGCACTGATAGGCAATTGACAGGAGGTCAAAGAGTGTGAGAAATTTGTCATCGGTTGGTAGAGAGGCGCTGGATGGAGTGGCCTCAGAGTAGGGTTTCGGCGAGACCGTGACCGGTGGTGTTACGATGCATGCGCAACTACCAGGAGTAGTAAACACACATTAGCACCTATGGCTATTCTCACCCACCCACAAGGATCATCTTTATTGTCCGTCCGCTCGGCCGTCGTCGTTTAATTGGTGTATCTTACGGCTACTCGGCAAGTTCCTGCGTGGACGTTTCCCGTGTGTGCTTCAGATAAAGCTGTGATCGACGGCAACAAGTTAAAAATGGCCAATATTCTTGATTTAAATTTACATACGAATGAATCAATACATGCAATGCGTCCCTCTCCTGATATCATGCAGGCTATGACCGGTCTATGCATGCTCCGATACATAAATACCACCCGGCTCCCATATTAGACACAAGCGAAATAGCCCAAGCAAAAACCCCCCTGTCTGCGGCTGGCTCTATGTCCGCCAGCGGAAGGCCGGGTTGCGCCAGTCTAGATCCTGGATCTGTTTCTGGGACATGCCCCGCAGAGCCTGGTCAATGTCCACCTTCTCCCGCTTTTTGTTATCCCATTTCATCCACATCCAAAGACAGGCCCCGAGGATCATAGTTAATGATGACGTGGCCAGGTTGAGGCCGTTCCCAATATGATAATTTGGCGCATCGAATGGTAAGAATGACCAGGTGGAAACCAGCCCGCCCAAGTTGCCGAACATCACGGTCGTTCCAATCGCCGACGACCGCGCCGTATCCGATACTACGTTGTTCGAAACATGAGCATTGCAAAGGGCGCCAAATGCGAACGCGCCGCTCGCAATCAGGAAGGTCGCACCATAGCGCACCATGGGCTCGGTGCTGGCCAAAAACATGATATAACCGATGATCATGAGGGGCGGTGCGACTACAAAGTACACCATGCGGTTGTCCCAGCGCCAGCTGAGAAAGGGGAACAGAACGGTGAAGAACGCGCCGACCACGTAGGGAGGCACAGTGTGCAACTGTTGTGAAACAACGCTGGCATTCGGATAGATTGTTCGGACAATGGTCGGGGCGAAGAATGCCAATCCCTGGACGGTGATGTTATTGAGCAAAAAGATAAACGACGTTGACAATGTGACCGGATTAAAGATGCCGAGCATCATCTTGGTACGATCCATCTTGTCGAGGACTTCGGTGGTCGAGACACGCTCCGCCTTCAATCGGGTAATGGCAAGGTCTTTCTCCTCTTGTGTCAGCCAGCGTGCCGTCTCCGGTCGGTCAGTTAGGGTGACAAAGGCTATGAGGCCGAGGCCAATTGTGATGATGCCCTCGATCGCGAAGATCATGCGCCAGGTGCGCAGGCTGCCGAAATGGTCGAGCGTTAAGATTGCCGATGCTAGGAGGCCACCAAAAGCACCGGCAAGTGGTGCCATGACGATATATAGCGCTAGGCGGAATGCAAGCTCACTGCGCCGATACCAGCGCGAAAGGTAGTAGGCAATTCCGGGTAACATGCCTGCTTCGAATATCCCAAGGAGGAATCGGACTCCTGATGCCGCATGGATATCCTGCACGAAAGCCGTTCCAAGGGAACAAACCCCGAACAACACAGTGGTCGTAGGAAGAAACCAACCGGGTCCCATCCATTTGCAAGCGATATTGCATGGAATCTCGAAGATGATGTATGAAATGTAAAATATAGACAAGATGGTATTATAATCGTTGCCCGTAAGGCCCAAATCTTTCTCCAGCCCGGCGAGTTTGGCGTTCCCTGCAGTGTAGTCTTGGTTAGTGCCCGGCTACACTAGTGACATGATATGTATTATGAGACAGCTTTGGGTCGCATGTCAGTCCGCAATGCAGGTGACCTACCGATATTCGCGCGGTCAATGAAACAAAAGAGATAGAGCAGCGCCACGGTGGGGACGATGCACAGATCGATCTTTAGTCGTAGGCGACGTTCTGCAGCACGATCGAACTCAATCAATACGCGACCATACTGATCAGTCGCAGCATGGCCGTGTTCAGCCGCATCGATGACCTTGTTAGCCTCAGTATCGCCGGCCTTCTCATCCGCGACACCATCCAAGGCACCCTTTTCGGTCGCCATGCTCGCTTAACTTTATATCACAGTGAGCTCAAGAACCAGTAGCCAGGTGGACAGTTGCCGATCTTGCTACCTTTGCATCCTCGGTAGACATGCAAGGGGGGATGCGGGGTGAATTTATACACAATGTGAAAAAGAAATCCCCCGATGACTGTCGGATGCAAGAGACAGATCGGATTTGCCGAAAGTCAGTGCGGGAATGAGGTTCGGATGACTGCAAAGGTGCAGGATTCTGGGGTTGAGCAGATTTTCGCTGTCAGGGTCTGGGCATTGGACACCTGGGAGCCTCGAATTTCAGGCCAGTAACCACATGGCCCAGAAACGCGGCACGTTCACTGGTCCTCTTCAACGAGTTGGCTCAAATTCACGGTAGTTAAACCGGGGAGCTCAGTAGTTCTCCACAAGGTAGAAGCAGGGCCATGTCATTCATGGAATTGCCGAGCTGCATGGTAATTGCTTTCATTCGTTAAGCCGGGGTTGATAGGCGAGCCGCGGCACCTGGGCATATTGGGAAGAGATCCCAGTTAGGTTAACAATCCCTTTTGTCGGAGCTGCCAGAGTTTCGTGGCGCTCTTGGCCGTTGGCGGAATATTCATGTTTGATGCTGACTGCGGAAGATTTGGCCTATCGCCGGTAGGCTAACGTCAAAGCTCTTCGTGAGCCAAGTCGCCAAGAAGCGCTCCGCTGAAGGGGAAGGCGCTGCGAGACACGAGATTCGTCAACATAAAGATCATGAGCGTTGCCAACCGTGGATAGTCGAAGTATGCCATGTGTCCAAACCAATGAACTTATGCGGGGAACTTATTAGACCTCGTCTATATCCAGTCACCTGGGTGCGATGAATCAAGGGGAAACGAAAAGACTGAACTGGGATAGGAGTTGAGTGAATAAAGATAGACAAGAAAGAGACGGGGGTATTACATAGCAAAGGTATCAGCTATAAGCTTGTCTTTGGTGAGCGCAGCTTGTAGTTATTGTGGTGAATAGGTGTTGATAGACAAAAATTAAAATGCTGATGGACGGTGAGAAAAAGTCTTGGCGAGGTTTTCCCCCGGATCCCAGAAACTTCCCCGCATTCTGGCCGATCAGCACCCAACTCATTTTTGTGCTATTATAAGCGAGAGTCTTGGTACGCCCAATGCTTTCGGCATATAGACATGCCCGGCACGGTAAATACATCTTCCTTACTTTATGAGTGTGAAAGTATGACGATTGGATTGGCCATATGCATTTCTTCCTTTGGCATGCCCCTTGCAGAGTAGGGTAGGCTAATCACCTGATCAGACCTTGCCACGAGGCGGGCAAACCATAACCATGTCTACCTTGGGCGGAACGGGCAAGATGGTTGAACGTAATCACTATCTGCTCGATCAGTCCCAACGGTCAGCCTATCAGATACACTGAATTGCGTTCGTTGCAGACGCTTCACTATGAATTGGTGTCTTTATCCATACTAGAATACTTGGTCATGTATTCATGGTCCTGGATTGCCTGGCCTGTCTTGTCATAGCATCCGATGAGTTACTCATATTATATTGAATTGCCGTACAGTAATTCCTGAAAGTAGACGCCAGCAAATTAGCATCTTCGTTGCCCTCATTCACAGGGCTGAAATGGAGTCGTACCTATAGCAATATTCAACAATTTGGTCTGTAGAAACCTCATATACGTTCGATTCCTATCGGCTAAGTCGATACGGTAGTTATACTCCCAATCTAACAGAGTACCCCTTTTTTGGATCCCCACAACTCTGAAGATCTGATAGACCCTTTCATAGACTCTCCTGCAGGTCTAGGGATTTGAAAATTCTGTTGAATTAATTGATCTGGTTAGGCAAGCTAAGAATCGAGTACTCACAGATGTGTTACGAGGAGTAATATCATATTCATCGCACCTGGGGTTGTCAAGCTGTTCGGGCCTTGGCATAGTACTACTTTCTGCCTTAGTAGGCGATATACCCAGAGAGTCAGACAGACCTACTGCAATGAGATGAATATGTGAGCTACACGTCTCCAAGCTTAATGGTGGAGGAGTGTCAAAATGGATATTGCCCATCTGAGGATACCATATAGAGACGCCTATGGTGTCTGGACATTTTTAGGTAGTCGAATATGCTGATTTTTCATTCCACAATTACAACCCCGGCGATCGTAAAAGGCGACCTTGCTTGTAGCCTGCAGGATCGTCTACAATATTGTCTACAGAATAACAGTGGCGACTACATGGGCTACGACGGACACAATACGACCTGCCAAATCATTTTTAGCTGCAGTTGACGTATGCGAACGTGGATAAGGAACGTGATAATCTCGTACTAATGTATCAATGATCGACAAAAGCCCAGTTGGGCCCACATTTTAATTCAATGGTTCAGTAGTTTTCTTCCAAGTTTTGGCTGTCTTTCGGTAAGTATCGATTAGTTCTAGCCTTCACTCGCCGCACCAAAAGAATAAATAAATAAATAAAAATGAAGATAACCATTAATTAAGTTAAAAAAAAAGGAAAAGAGAAGAAAAAAAAAGGAAAAGGGGAAGAATCACCCCAACTACCCAGAAGGTTTTGCCTGAATAAAAAAAGTACTTTAGGCACGCCATCCTCGACGCTGAGCCTGCAGCTTCTCCATTTTATACATCAACTGCACAGTCATCACGTACTACCTTCTCAGGGCGAGGTGGACAGGTTAGCCGCGAACGCAAAATGAATAAGAGCCTCCCTCGAATCGCCTGCTTCCACGGTGGTGGATCTTCTGCAGCGATTTATGAGATTCAGTACTCGTTCCTCACTGCGCTTCTTACACATGGATTTCAGTTCAAGTTCTTCGAAGATCCCTTTGACAGTATCGCTGGCCCTGGCATTCTCCCAACATTCGGTAGATTTGAGCCATATAAATCTTGGTTTTCCAAAGGTGAAAGCAATGGGCACGATTGGACTGAACAGGATAGCCTGGAATGGGTGTCGACTATGATGGAAGAGCGACGGGCCGGACTGGGAGGGGAGTGGGTGGGCGTGATGGGATTTAGCGAGGGAACTCGAATAGCGAGTGGACGGCTTTTGGACCAACAACGTCGAAAAGAGCTCGGTCTACGACTAGCAGTTCCTTCTATTCAGCTGCGGTTTGGCGTGCTGTGTATGGGTGAGGGACCGCCGATGGCGGGCAGCAAAAGCTATTCGGCTTGGGGCGAGCAATCTTACGTCGTATCATAAGGGATCGAGCTACACCAGATACCATGAGCCAATCGGGAGCTAATCCAAAAGCAAAAATATTGAGAGAGAGAGAGAGAGAGAGAGAGATGTGCATTATACTCCAATACAGCTCCTTTTTTGGGGCTCTTCTCGGGTCGCCGACGGCCAGTTGGCCAGCCGGTGGGACTAACTTAGGTATATACAGTGCTATTCTAGCTAGATAGTGGAAGGCTCGCTGCCTTCGTGTGGTGTCAAGATATTTTAGTTCCCTTCCCCTGCACCGGCTCCCTTGTCAGTCCCTCCAGCTCAACCAAGTAGCTCGCATTGACAAAGCAAAAATATTAGTGTATAGCTGATGAGGAAGAATCGGCCAGTTGCTTGAGGGTTTTCCAATATAAGATTATGTACACAGTACTCAAACCCTTTAACGACATATATCCTCAATTCATCCTAGATGCAATATGAGAGGAAACAGTAAAATGATAATGTCCTTCAGCCCAAAGTATACAAAGCATAGCGAATTGAACTGAACAGACCGAGGTTCTATCGGCTGAGATCTGCCTTAACTTGACTTCCTTTCATAAACCGAATCCGTATTAGTCTACTGAGATCTATATCTATCTATATATGCCGCTGAATATATATCTATAACAATAATTCAATGCGATATGTGCAATTCCACGTCTAATGCCGTCCATGCAAGGCGGAACAGATTACTCTGACCTCGCACTCTTAGTCTTCTTACTCCTCAACTTCATCATCAAGAACACCAGTCCGTAAGAACTGATGCAGAAGAGTGCAGTGATACCAGTCTGGATCCAGAGTCAGTATAGTCTCAGGTTTATCCAATGAGGGAGGGGGGGGCGACTTACATCTCTCCAAGAATAGTACTTCTCCTTCAAGTTGAACGTCTTGGCATAGTCCGCTCCAGTGGAGTACTGACAGAACGAGCAGCTAGCAGTCGAGTTCGGGTCAAGAAGATAGCCCGCCTGCTCGCTAAGGAAGTCGGCCATGTACTGGCCGCACGTCTGACCGGATGGCGCACTGAAATGCACAAGTTCGGACGCCTTACACTCCACCTGCACGTCCCAGAGGACCTCACCTAGGAGCCCCCCGACTAGGTACGTGAATGGATCCAGGTAGTACATCCAGTAGCGCCAGAAGGGCTGCAGCGCTGAGTAGGGAACGACGACACCGCAGAAGGAGACCAGGCCAGCACCGAGGAGAATCGGGTTCATGATGGCGGCAAAGTATTCATTTGGAGCATATGCGGCAATGGCTTGGCCGATCGATGTGTAGAGGAATTCGTAAACTGTGTTGGGTTAGTTCAACTTCCTCATGAATTGTAGCGGTAGTACTAACAGATCATCTGTAAGTAGACGTGGCCGGAGATGCTAGCCTCGACAGGGAAGCCTGCAGTGAAGTACCAGCATGCGAAGTAAAGAGTTGCGCAGATAATGAGATATGGAATTTCTGAGACGGCTTGAGCGCCGATAAAGGCGAGCCAATGGTATGTTTTGGACTAGCCTTTGTTAGTAAACGTTGTCTATAGAATTAAGATCGCGAATGCGAAGTGACCAACCTTCTTTTCGCGGGTCTCAAAAATATCGCGATTGTGTAAGAAGAATGGTTGCATTTGGTTGATACATCCTGGAGCGACAAAAACGAAGTTGAAGATAGCGAAGAGACGAAGTTGGAGGTCAAACGTGCCGTTACCCATTTTCCAAAAGGTAAAACCGCTGAACAGAGCTGCGAAGACATGGAGAATGATCTTGCTCCAGATATAGTCCTTGATAATGTTCAGTATTCATTGTATGACAATGATCAAAGAGCAATAACTCACCGGTGACCGCCACAATTGAATCATGAGACGGCGCAAGACCATCTTGAATTGGAACCAATGAGAAGTTGCAAAGTCAGATTGATCTTCCTCCTCCTGTGTGTTCTGCTTCCGCTCGTTGTTCAAAGCTTCTAATTCGGCCATGGCTCGCTGACGCTCCTCAGATTGGTTCCAGACTTCAACCCAGTCAACCTTCTTCTCAGTGTTGCCCTGAATAACCTCCACAATATGTTCGGCTGGGTTGACATCGGGTTCGCAGGGAGCGCCGTTTCTTGCAAAATAGTCCAGTACCTTGGTGGAGTCCTGGCCAGCTGTACTCTATTAGACCCATTATATCGTACCATAAGGGGGTGAGAGGACTTACTCTCGCCAAAATATGTCATTTTACCGCCCTTAGCAAGGAGAAGCAGCGAATCAAAGGCATCAAATAATACAGCAGAGGGTTGGTGAATGGTGCACTGTGGCTTGTTAGCTGCTATGATTATCTCGCAGTTGTGAAAAGACCTACCAAGACTGCTTGACCACCATCCACTAGCTTTCTCAAGAATCGAATAATGTTGTACGCCGACTGACCATCTAGACCCGACGTAGGCTCATCGAGGAACAGCAGAGTCGGCTTTGCCACCAGTTCAACACCTAGTGTGACTCTCTTCCGCTGCTCGATACTGAGGCCGGCTCCGGGGACTATAGGAGTTAGTAAAATGTTAAGTATTCAAGCCCTGTGGACGATAACGTACTGCCAATCAGAGCGTCACTGATGTCGCTCAGCTCCAGTAGATCAATAATGTGATTTACGTACGCCAGTTTTTCTTCTCGAGAAACTGATGCAGGCTGACGGAGAAGAGCAGAAAATTCTAATGCTTCCCGGACCGTCGCACTTGCTTCGTGCACATCCATCTGTTCACAATAACCTGTGGTTCGCTGAAAGCTCACCCCTTGAGGCCGGCCGTCAATTAGGATGGACCCATAAATCTCGCCACTATCTTTCCGTTGAGCCAAAACATCAAGCAACCTGAACGATATGTCAGTCTAGGCCAAGAGAGTTTATGAATCAGAACACGTACGTTGTTTTACCAGCACCAGAGCAACCCATGAGTGCGACAAGGTTACCAGGCTTTACATAACCAAACACCTGGTCCAGAAGCTGCTTTTTCTGACCATGGAAGGGGACATGATAGTCAAGATTGTTCCACGTAAATGTTGACTGTTTGGCGGTATTTGAAAGAGCACCAGCGTTTGCTGTTGGCTGGGACGTAACCTGCTGACCCTTTTCCATATCCGAAGTGCGCTGCTTCTGACTTCCACGTTTATAGAGGAGCACGGATGACCCCCCTTGACTGTTGAGTTTTTCGAAGCCCACAGCGGTAAGGAAAATGAAAAATGCCCACATGCCAATGATGACACCGAAGCTGCGCCAGATATGGCCGACTGAGTAGTGGTACTGCTCCCGAATATATGCGGCCCCATCAATGAGTCCATTTTCATCACTGCCCAGCACAGAGCAGCCACGGTAGGCAGATGACGAGTCTGGATATCCTGCCCCATAAGGAATATAGTCAGGTGAGACGCAGTCAAGCTTCAACCCAGAAAATTCATTTGCCATGAGTGCCTCAAATGCATATGCACCAGGGTTGAGGTAGAAGATCCAGCGGAACCAAACGTGCATTTTCTCGAATGGGATAAGATAACCTGTGGCAGTCAGTAGCGTTCTCAGCTTGTGAACTGATGGCACATACCCCCGTAAACGAAGAAGATGGTCGACAGCAATCCCGATATCATCGATGCAACTCCAAACTTCCTGCATAACGCACCAACAGCCCGGAAGAGCTGCATGAAACACAGAGTTAGAGCGATAAGCATAATCCAGTAGGTAAAGAATCTGCCGGCATCCATCTGCAACGCAGACATGAAGTACAGGATCAATGAAAAGCATGAAATTTGCACGATCACGACGGGTATATCCGTGATAGCATTGGCAATGCAGAATGCTGTTGGACGGTAGAAGCCAAAACGCTTTTGGCGGGAGAGAATAGGGCGACCCATGAATGCACCCGTTGTCTCTGACAAACCCTCCAAGAGGAAGTAGAGACATGGAAAGAAGAGTGTACCAGGGCGAAGGAAAATAGAGGAACTATCCAGTTTCAGGTTATAGAAAATACTGCCACAGACTAGCGCCTGCAGAATGGCTGAGACGATCTTGATGGCAAGGGAAAGTTTATCTCCCGCCATAATTTGGAATTGCCTTATCCAAGTTAGCTATGTGCTTCCATAATTCTCCAAAATACCTCATGGACACGGCTTACCGAACTGTGCAAGCACGGATCTGGTCCCAGAGGCTCGTTGTGTATACACTCTGAGGCCGGGGAAGATGTTTCTTTTTCTTTTCGTTAGCCACTGCCATGACCAGATCGTCCTTCTCGTGTGTAAGTTTCTCTGGTGGCTCAATAGCTTCCAGCATCTGCGCATTGATGTCGCTTGCAAGAAATCGAGACTCGAATTCCTCAGGAGTACTGGGAACCTTCTCCTCCAACCCTGGTTGGACAATACGTTCGGTAATCACCGTGACTGAAGTTAGGAAATCGGCAATGTTGGCACCTTTTGGAACAACAAATCCCATATCTTCAAAGTACGCTCGTGCCATAGTCCTGGGACCATAGTAAATGACCCTCCCTTCTGCAAGAACCAAGATCTTGTCAAATTCATCGTAGATACCATTTCCTGCCTGGTACATGGTGGCCACCATGGTTTTGTCGTTCTGGTCCGCTTCACGGCGCAGGAGACGTGCAAATTCGACCGCAGTCTTTGAATCAAGGCCGCGCGTGGGGTTATCCCAAAACTGGACGGGACTCTGTAATAATATGTCAGATTCGCTTTGTTCTCCGCTTATCTTACTGAGTTGAGTGAGTCTCACCTGGCCAGCCATTACTTCAGCCAAAGATACACGCTTTCTTTCTCCGCCAGACACGCCACGAATGAACTCATTTCCCACTAATGTCTTCTTGGTATGTGCGATTCCCAGAGATTCTAGGATACCGTCCCTTGTACCCTGTATATATTCATTTTTCTCCTGTAGATGTTCGGGACGCTCTCGAGGGACCTTGTTTCTCAAAGCAAACTTCATAGTTCGGTTGACCGTCAATGTCGGAAAGTGGATGTCGTCTTCATTGTTGAACATGATCTGCTGTCGGAATTTCTTTGCTTCTTTATGGTCCATACTTCCGTACCAAGTCTCACCACTCACTTCGTCGAACGAATCTCGGTCATTTGAAAGAACTCGAAGGAAAGAAGTGCATCCGGCACCAGGCCGACCTAATACTAGCAGCTATCATTGTATCAGCTTAGCTGTCCTGTACAATTCACTCTGTCGCCTTACCATCTCGCCTGGTTTGACTTGTCCATTAATATCCTTGAGGATAGTCTAATTTTCTGTCAGCTGCTGGTTCAATATTAGTGTATAACAATCCAGTGCCTACCCTTTTGTTCTGTCGACTACTCCGAAAGACATCTAGGAGTTGTCGTGGGTCGGCATAGGACAGTAGTGTATCGCCTAGGGCTGCATCGGGAGCCGTGACTCGGACATTTAAGTTTCGAAAGGTCAGGGTTAAACGTTTGCGAATCGCACCGCCACCGTGCTCTAGGTCAACAGTGCCGGAGGATGGAGTATCCATGGTGGAAAACGCTATTACTGGCGCACCCTACCTTGGCGATTCTTAGTACTCTGAGAGTCGATCTATGATGGGGTCCATGTCATACCAATTGCTCAGACTGGAATATCCACAGCTCATACAACACCGATAGTGACGTATTGATAGAAGGACTCTGTAGTATCCTAACAGCTTTACCACCAAGTTCTATTATAATTTTCCCCTGGGAGTTAATTCTTATAAGTATGGTTCCTGGTGCCTGACAAAATGATCGCCGTAACTCCGTAATACCGACACCTGCACAAAATTACATCCGCATTTCCGTCATCCGGACCAATCCCGTCGATTTTACAGCCCTTCAGACCCACGGATTTGCAATAAAATCGGATATAGATACAAGATAAGATGCGATCTGAAAAATTTCGCTGTGCTCCATATTCCAGCTGCGATGAGCTGCAAGAGCTCTATTCCACGTCACAGTGCCCACATTTCCGACTCATTTTGAACCAGTCCTCTCCCGGATATCTTCAGCTTCATGTAAATTATGCTAGACATGGAACCCAACCGTTATGGGAGGTTCCTCCAGGCATGCATTGATGGGCTCTATTTTGCTCATTATCCAAGCAGTTGCCGGGTTAAAAGTTCAGTCCATTGCTTTTACTCATCCAAAAATGAAGCTCATCTAGAAGCGCATGCACCTTAAAAACGATGACCACTTGAAACTGCGTCATTGGCCATGTTTAGGCGCAAAACGGATTAAGGGGAGTGTGGGACTAGCAACTTGATTCTAGAAGCAGTTGCTTACTCCGTAGAGTTGAGGCGGGGGAACCGGTTGGACCGTGCTTTCGGATATACACAAAAGCTATCTATTGAGATTATTGGGTTGTCAGCTTACTAGTAGATGTCTACGTTAGGGTCAGTATGTTCCTTCACCAAGTTGACCAAACATAGTATTAGTAAGAAAGATAACGAAACATGATCTCACACCACACTTTTTCTGGAAGACAAACAGTGCAAGTTCAGTTATAGACTAGGATCTCTGGAGATATCTCGCGCATAAATACGTCACCCGGCATGCTATGAGGTGCATGTGAGCGAGGATATAGACAGGATAACAGATTTTATCCACGGCAATGAAGGATTCAATAAACATGTGAGTCACCATCTTAGACAACAGAAGCATGACATAGTACGTGACAAAGCCCCAGCTCTCTATTCCTACCTAGAATGGCAGGACCCTGATGATCCCGTATAAAAGCAGTTTGAAGGGTTCGGGCCCACTTTCCATCGCGGCGCAGGGTTTGTCTAGCCTGATATGTTTCATGCGTCAATCATTGTGAAGCCGACGAAATACGAACTTCCGGTCCGAGTTATTTTTTCAATTTTAGCTGCATCCTAAACGTGCAGTAAAATATACCAGTATCTCAACGGGGGTGTTGTGAACATGTCATAGCTTGGCATTCGGGAGACATGACTCGCTCAATCTCCACTTTCATTGTCTAGACGCAATTGTGTACATCATAGATTATCTGAAAAGTCTCCACAGAAAATTGCTAATACTGATGGAAGTTAACATCATGATTAGTCGTTGAGGTAAGGTGAAAAGCCGTGTTTCGACATGTTGAAAGAACCCAGGAGGTTAGGGCTTCGAATGTATATGGGTAGGAGTCTGAAGTCCCCGTATGTTCTTGGAGCAACATAGAAAGACCCGCTTGCTTTTCTGAGATAAGCACGTGGGACGTTGTGTTTGGTAGTTTACCGTAAGGGAGATTTTTTATGTGCTTGTGATTGTTATGATTCAGGATCTAGAGACCGCAGCCACTGTGGCCTGACCAGGTCGAGGCTTTGCTGATGGGATGCCATGAGTAGGCGTATATAATAGTACTGTGTGCGATAGTATTACGATTCTCTGATTCTATTCCTCTCACTCTTGTTTCCTGTGACACATTCTAACTCCTTACAGGCGAGAAAAACCCCGATGCCCGCCAAAATACAGATGTGGGTCAAGAGTAGTATCATAAATATCCTAGCAAAGGTTATGCTACAGATGCGTTAATTATTGTTGCAGCATGACCATTGCTTGAGGCTTAATATTCAAATCTTGCAAAAATTTTCAACCCTTCGATTACTCCTCGGCAGTGACTTTCTGATTGCTTTGAATTGTCTGGCTTGCACATTGTAATGATATGCACAGCGTAGGCAGAACTCCGATCCGTCTTACTTAAGCTCGTAAAGATAAATGGTAGATATGACCTTGCTGTTGTATAAATACAAACTCCCAACCCAGATATTATACACGAAGCGCTATACAGACAGGCAAAACTAAAGAAAATAGACATGATATATCTACTAGATTGATATAACAGGTAATAAGAACAACCTCTCATTTTGTCAATAATCAGATTACTCCATTGATGAGGTGCAAACAGCAGTAGGACCTATAGTAGGGAACTATGCAAGTTCTACTTATCTAGCCAATCCATACATTCTGATGTAGTAACATTGCATTCATACACATTTTCTATCTGTAGGATTCCTTAGTGGCAAGTACTGGCAAAAATGGCTCGATATGTACCATTGTTTCTATTGTGGGAAACTCGCCCGTTTATCGTGGCCGTTAGGCCCTTTCATAAAGATGATCACTTGGTATATATACCTTCAAATATGTGAGGAAATTAGATTGTTTGAGGTCTGTAAAATATATTCTCACGCAATTCAGTATATTTCCTTCATGGGTTTTACCTTGTCCTACAGTGCAGGCCCTAATTTCAGTTGTGATATTGCGAGGATATATATGTTTAGTACGGAACCCTTGAGATTCGCGGTTAGAAGATGTAAAAAATTCAACCCGAAAATAGGATGGACCGGAAAATATTTTTGGAGAGATATTTAGTCTGTGCAGTGTGCACATACTAGACTAGCGCACAGCTCTTCTAATATTGCCTTTTCTTCTCTTTTTTGAAAATTACGATGCCTAGTAGTCTTAGTGTGAAAAGGTGGAATATGCGTCGGACAACACACAAATCACTCAAGGTATGTCGGGAAATAGTGGGGGATTTTATGAGTCTAGCCCATTGCGAAGACAAGTTAATCTTATCTATAAATTTCTAATCTTGGATTATTTGTGAAAAAACATTGCATGATATCACATCTTCAGTTCTTTTTTTCTTCAGTGTCCCTACAAGCCAATCAGAGCTCGAATAGAGGTGTGGTTTAGATAATCACGGGACCCAGAATGCAACATCCTGTGACTACTCGACACCTCAGGCACTTAAAGTCATGTCCGAATGCGGAAGGAGGTTACTGCAAGCCCTGATAAAGAGATCGAGAATGTAACTTTGCGGTGGATTCTACTGTTTCTCTGCCTCTCATCCCTGATGGAGTACAGATCCATCCCAAGGTATCGTCGGTCAATTAACTAAAAGCGAAACCAGTCGAAGCAAATAAGAAAGCAGTTTGTTGCCCTTACACCCTCGCTTAGTATAGCACACCTGATATATGCCTCGGCGACCCAGTAGGCATTGTATGAGGGCTCGGAGCCGAGAAACCTGCGATTAAGACCTGCTACTTAGGGCTGATCGGCCGGAAGTTTTGCAGCGAGTTAGCGAGTGGCGACCACGGTCGAGTGGTAGGCTAGTCCATAAGTTGTCACCCGGACCAAGGGTCCAGAACTGTCTATGATCCTCTTATCTGGGGAGCCACTTCTTCAACCGTAGGCCCCCAGCGAAAGCACAAATGGGGCTCTTCTCAAGTGACCAACGGCCTAGACCACTCTCAGGGCAGTCGGCTACTCGGAAGGGCTGCGAAGGTTTCCAGGCCGGGCTCTGGACTTAACTTTCTTACCCTGCCCAACGTGGAAAAAATCACGACTACAAGAGAATATATAACATCAACCCTTAATCGGTGGACGGCCAAGAAACCCCCTCCCTTGACCCTCCTTCAACGTTCGCCGAGTACTGGCTATGCGATAAGCTCTCTCATGGCATTACTGGATTCGACAGCGTCCCATCACGCACATCCGGTACCTGCCGGGCAACGAATGCTCGCGGAGCTATCAAGGTAGGAATCGCTGCTGCGGGACCCCTTCTTGATCCTCCGGTCTCGTCCTCGTCGAGTCTCGCGGTATGCATTCCATACTGAGTAGACTTTACCGCCCCGAAAGCTCGATTGGCACGGACGGCTCAAGAGACGAACCGGCCGCGTCACCCACATACTTGCGAAAGCCCCCATCAACCCAGAATGCCGCTGGGGATACAATCTTGACAGGGCTTGCCGAGCTAGGAGCTTATCGAGTAGACTGTCATCAAGCCTTCGTTACACTGCTGGAGAACAACGAGCCGTATGTGATCGCGGAGGCAATAATCCCTCATATCGCCAAGAAAGATGAAAACGGGAAGAGCTCATTGCTCGGCTTAAAGACCTTGGGATTGACGGCTGATGGAAGCTATCCTACAAACGGATTCAAAGGGATACCGAATGACGGATGTCGTATTGTCCCGGACATATGCTCAGACCATACTATTGGTGGCCATCCATTTGTCACTCAATGCTCTGATATGCGCTTCTACGCGGAGGTCCCCCTCCGCAGCTCTGCAGGTGATATCTTTGGAACATACTGTGTTACTGACAGTACTCCACGCCCGTCATTTGCCGACGGTGAAGTTGATAATTTAAAGCAAGTCGCAAGTTCCATCGCCGGACATCTCGAAAATATTTGGACACTACATAAACGCTGTAAGTCTGAGCGGCTTCTCGGCGCGCTCACGGAATTTGCTAAAGGCCAACCTTCGGGGGACAACGAGCGAAACTCCCACAGCAGCAGGGGCTCTTTGGATCAAATCTCACATCGGTCATCAGAGCTTCCTGATATCGATCGCATTTCGTTGTCAACGGACACTACGCATGATAAATCTGGATCGGAAAGACCGAAACAAAAGGACAGGGCACATTCACCATCGTTCTTCAAACGCAGTGATGTTCCCATGAAGGCGCCCCCCTCACCTGAAAAACACCAACAACATGTCAGGAGATTCTCAGACGTGTCTAGTAACTTGATCGCTGTTTCAGAAGGTGTGACATCATCTGGAACATCCGCTCTGTTTTCTCAGGCTAGCCTGTTGCTGCGAGAGTGTATGAAGTTAGATGGTGTGGTGTTTTTGGATGCGTCGCGCACTAACTCTCGGAGGTAGGAGTCGTGTCCTTCTTATCTCGAAATTTGGTAACGCTGACTTTCCTTTTAGTTTTTCAACGGCCAGCGTCAGTGACTGGGAGGATCTCAGCAAAGATACCGATACCTCAGCACCTCTTCAGTCTCCTGGGCTGTCATCACAAGGCCCATGGTCCGAGAAACAATGTGACATGCTAGGTTGCGCCTTATCTGAAAACCTACTGGGTAACAATGGCTACTCGACCTTTTTTGGCTTGACAGAAGGCTTGCTACATGAATTGTTCGCGGCGTTCCCACATGGCGAAGTGTTCTACCCTCCAGGCATAACACGACGTTTTTCAGTGCAATCCACCAGTAGTCGTGGCCATAGCCGACAAGGTAGTGATGGCGGCCGATCCATGCACTATTCTATCACTATTCGATTAGGGCATGACTTCCCCGAAAGCAAATCCCTCATATTCCTTCCATTGTGGAACTGGGACAAGTCTCGATGGCTTGCAGGTGCGGTCGTGTGGATGAACGATAAGCAACGGCCATTAGGAGCGGATGATCTTTGGTATTTAAGAGCATTCGGTGATTCCATAGTTGCCAAATTCTCCCAGCTTGGATGGAGTGCTACGGAAAAATCAAAATCGGATCTGCTTTCATCTGTTAGCCATGAACTACGCTCACCCTTGCATGGAATGCTTGCCAGCGCTGAACTGCTGCAGACAACGAGCTTAGAGCCTGCCCAACGAGATATGCTTACAATGGTTGAAACTTGCGGTCTGACATTGTTAGACACGATGAACTACCTGTAAGACTGAATTAATCCCTCAATGTGCACCCCTGCAGCTAACGTTTTGACTCCGCAGCCTGGACTTCACAAAGGTCAACAACCTAACACATATACATAAGGCGGGGGAGGCTAGTGGTTCGGCCTATGACAACCTGACTACCGACTTTGACCTCGGTACGCTGATTGAAGACGTCTCTGAGACCTTGTATGCTGGCCACCGGTCTCTTATCAACGCTGCTAAAATAGCCGGTCGGTATCTGCCCAGCGGCGCCGGTGTCGGTAACAGATCTATTGGTACCGAAATCAAACAATTAGACAATCCTGATGATCTGTCTGTCGTCGTCCGCATTGAAGAGCAAAAGTCGTGGTCGATTCATTCTGTCTCGGGAGGGTGGCGGAGAATTGTGATGAATATACTTGGGAATTCGTTTAAGTTTACTCGCTCAGGTCTCATTGAGGTTTCCTTGTCTAAAGAGGTGGAGGGAGTTGGCAACCAGAAGACAACTCTTGCCCACCTGTCGGTCAAAGATACAGGATGCGGAATTGAATCAGAATTCCTTGAACATCAGCTTTACAAGCCTTTTGCACAGGAAGACGTGTTAACCGAAGGATGTGGACTAGGCTTGCCTATTGTGCAGCAAATCGTGACCAACCTAGGTGGCTACGTTGAGGTGCATAGCCAGGTTGGTGTCGGAACACAGGTTGATGTGCACGTTCCCATTGAATATGCCGTCCAAATACCACCACCTTCGGCCCCTCTTAAACAGACAGAGCGTCCAGGATCGCGGATCATGACGCGGGTTTGCCTGGTCGGTCTGAATCCGTATGCCGAACTTAAGGGAGCCCGGAAGGGAGTTATCACGACCGAGGCGAAGCGGAAGCTGTCAATTCGCGGAGCGCTCAGCAATGTGCTTCTCAGCCAGCCTGGGTGGATGGTATCCTTCGCTGATTCGCTTGATAAAGGCTCCGGTGACATTGGTGTCGTCGAGGAGTCTAGCCTAAAGAAGATCGCTGAAGCTGGTCCGATCGATACCCAGTTCACCACGATAATCGTGCTCGGTGAACATGGGGTATCTCTTCCAGGAAACTTTGCCATTAAAAACGCGGATATAATATATGTGTCCCAGCCGTACGTACTTACTGCCGTATCTTGTCCAATATTTTACTAATAATTGGTAGACTTGGTCCTCGCAAACTTAATGATGCACTGCAACGGTTCATCGACGCCCATCGCGAAGAAAGCCCGTTGTCAGAGAGCCCGGTTGCAGGCCCATTCTCTGGATTTCCTGGCCGTGGGCGCTCCTTATCCGCAGCATTTGCTGCCGCGAAGGGATCGGAATCACCTCCTATGGTCAGGGAAAATGTCGCGGAGCTTTCACCGTTTCCCACTCCTCAGGCCCTGAACCAGAAGAACATCCATGTTCTCATCGTGGATGACAATGACGTAAATATAAAGGCAAGCAAAAGATCCCTTCTTGTGGGGCAATATTCTCTAACCAGAAAATAGATTCTGGCTACTTTTATGCGCAAGATAGGTTGTAGTTACGAGACCGCGACCAACGGACTCGCCGCACTAGAAAAGTACAAAGCATGTGCGGGACAATTCGACTACGTCCTAATGGGTACGAATTCACCTGCTCTTCAACATAACATAGACAGGACTAAACTAACAGCGACAGATATCTCCATGCCCATCATGGATGGAATAGTATCCACAAGCAAGATCCGGGAGTATGAAGAACAAAATTCTCTGCCACGATGCACTATTATGGCAGTTACTGGAGTGGCATCGAGCTCAGTGCAACAACAGGCTTTCGCGGCTGGCGTTGACGATTATCTGGTTAAGCCCCTTTCTCTTCACGACTTGAAACGAATTATGAGTGTTGAATGAGTTTTGGTGTTTCTTTTTAGAGGAGGTGGGTGCTTGGAGTATGGTGTTTACGAAAGCGAATACCAATATGTTTTTATGTTTCTAAGTGCTCAACTAGGGCTTGATAAAATTATATGAATTTTGTTCAGCCTTTGCTGTTTAGCTTCTGTGTTTGATGGGACTGTTACAACATGGGCTGGACTATTCTAGTACGGTCTGCGTGCAGGCGTGTAGGTATCTATAAATGACCTTAAGTGATACTATTGCCAACGATTTGAGAGTCCCGGAGCCATTGATGTGTAGGTGGCACTGTCGTTCTCTAGAGCTGTCAAGTGAATATGCTTCATAACTCAGTAATTAGACTATACTGCTAGCATCCACTATGTCTTAAGACAAACGAGCCGTCAGAGCAATATACTATCAAATTTTCGTCCGTAAACTACTCAACCTCATCCGACTTCCCTTTCATAGCAATTTCCGCGCCCTCGGCATCCTGCATAGCATGGGGAACAAGCTGATCGCCAAAGAGCTCATCCATCTGCTCCAAAGTCCGACCCTTCGTCTCGGGAAAGAAGAAAATATAACAAGCCAAAGCGACCAGATTAAAGACAAAAAACACATAGAAATACCGAAACTCAATCGCCGTCAAAGCCTGCGGCGTGAACTGCGCGAAGATAAGATTCACAGTCCAGTTCGTGAACGTCGTGATCGCATTACCCAGAGCACGGACTTCGACGGGGAAGATCTCAGCCGGATATACCCAACTAATGATGCCGAGTGGTGTGTAGAAGAAACTGAAAAGGAAATTCATGGCTACCATGCTGCGCATCTGGTTCGCGTTCTCTGGGTTGAAGTATTGGCCCTGTACGGCGTTGATGAGGAGTGCCGTTGCTGTGCCTGCTGCTGAGGCCATGAGGGGCTTAATTCGTCCCACGCGGTCGAGGAGACCTAGCCCGATTGTGCAGTAGACTATGGCTAACGCGCCATTTATCCCGATAATTAAGAGAGACTCCCGTGTCGTTATCCCTAGGATCTCGTAGATCCGGGGCCCGTAGTAGTTGATTACGTTTATGCCCGAGAGAGGTCCGAATGCTTGCACTCCGCAGCCTAGGAGGAGACGCTTGCGCCAGGTTGGTTTCATTATTATGGATTTCCAGGTGATGTCTCCAAGGGTGCGGTCGGCGAGAATCACGTCCCGAATTTCGCGGTATTCGAGGTCGATGACGGTTTCGGGGAGGCCACTTCGGAGTCTGTTGAGGACTTGACGAGCTTCCTCATGGCGATCCTTTTCCATCAGCCACCGCGGGGATTCGTGGAGGAAAAATATGCCGACAAGGAGGACAAGACCGGGGACCGTTTGGAAAGCAAGCGGGAATCGCCCTAGGATCTCAGTAGTTAGCAAGAGTTCTGGTGTTGGGGCATGGCGACTGACAGGAGAATACAGTCGTGGAGAATGAGCAGCCGTATCCCAGCCACTGGGCGACTAAGAAACCCCAACTCAACATCCACTGGAGTAGACCAGACAAGGCACCTCTGTACTTCGCCTCGGATATTTCTGAGGCGTACATGGGGACTGTGGCTGTAAGCTGGCCCACGGCAACACCACCAATGAAGCGTCCGATGATTAACATAGCCATGTTCACGGCGCCGGCTTGTAATGCACATCCTAAGCACGAGATTACGGATGCCATGAATATAGTCCTACGACGTCCCAAGGAATTTGCGAAGAGCATGTTGATGATGGTCCCTAGAATGGCACCGCCTTGAAAAGCGGATACGATGCCACCTGTGACTGTATCGGATGGATCATTGAAATACTCAACGAAGGTGGGCAAAGCAATTGTGGATGTAATGATACCGGAATCATAGCCGAACAGAAATCCTCCTGTTGATAGGAGGATAGACGAGAAGATTGTTATCGCGCGACCCATGATGCTTGCAGGGTATTGCTATTCACGCGAACGTGGGTGGGAGCTCAAGAAGCAAGGATGTACTGTGTGGGAAAGCGCCTATATATAAGAACATCGCGCCATTAGGTTTGAGATCAACATAGGAACAGACCCCATGGGGAAATCATCCCCCGCAATGCGTGTTGTGGGCAATCATATGGCTAGTAGGGTGGCCTTGGAGACAGTGAGTTCGGGCTAAATCCTTCCGACCTTCACACCGGATGGCTTCATGCCAAGTCTATCGGGTTTTCCGAGTAGCAATGAGAGTGGGCGAAACACATGACAGAGATGGAAAAGCCATGGACTTTCCTTGACAAGTCTACGGACTCGTATGAGATGCGTCTACATTCAAAAGTAACAGGCACAATTTCTGAGCGTGTACGAACCCAATGCCGGTGGAAGCGATATCGGGATAAATGAAAACAAAAGTTTCAACTTGTACTGCACACGGTGTATCCTTGAATGAGAGGATTTACCATGTTATCTTAACATTGTCCACGAGGCCCGTTAATCCTAGATAGGGTTGTTCTGGTAGCACATGCTCTCCTGCTTTGATTTTACCATATTTTACCTGCAGGTCCAGGGTACATCGGATTCCAGTGTATGTCTTACCCAAGTTCATCTCACCGGGCTTCGACCCAACTCAGTCGTAGACTATTGAGGCCCACATTGACAACAACTGCTTCTTTCTCCGTTCGCACTAGGTCTCCGTAAACTCGTCTCCTTCGTATGGCAACTAACACACCCGCCTTTGTGCCCTACATTGCTCTCAATATGAATCGCTTATGACGTAAACTTGTCTAGGGCAGTTAAATAAAACACTGGAAGCTATCCAGCATATGAGTGCTGTCCAAATCACGAGTCCAGGGCCATGTAGTCGGTTGCCGAGCCCCCAAGCTCATGGTAAGGGTTCTCCTTCAACCAAGGCATTAGGTTCCTGCTACCTAGTACCACATCGCCAGCCCAACAACCACACCAACCACGCTGCCAAACGCGACTTTAACACCAAGGTTGAGGCCAAGATGCGAGGCCGAATTCCTTACGGTACAAGTCAATTGATAGTCCGACCTATTTGTCGCTGTCATGATTGTCTCCTTCAAGGATTTGCAGTCGAGCGAGGCATCCGTGTTTACTAGGAGCTCGTCGACAGACTTTAGGTTAGGGAGTTGGACACTATAAAGACGGTATTAGTATAGTTTCTAACCATATAATTGCTGTGAATATCAATATACCTCGAGATATTGCCCCTCAATACAATCGTCCCTGCCTCCTCGAAAGGCAGGTTAATGTCAAGCCGGTCGTAGGCGTTCACGTTCAGCAGAACGTTGAGATTACGTGTGCCGGGCATCGATAAACTGAAGCTTTGTAAATCTCCAGTCCAGAGTTTGGAAATTGAATTGCAAAATACCTTGCAATATTACCCTCCAGGGACATGTCCGCGTCTTCTTTGATGTGTTTTAACTCAGGGAAAGAGACGTTAATCGGCGGTCCTCCCACTGTGAGGAGTTTGATGCCGTAATAACCTGGTCCAGCCCCAGTGATATTGTTGAGCATTGGTGTGTCCAAACTATATCATTCTTCATTAGTATGTACTTCAAGTTCAGTATTGGAACATCGTCATACCTCGAAAATCTCCCCTCCAAGTGGAGATGGCCGACATCATGAAGTGCAGGTAGGGAAACATCCAAAGAGTCGTGGGGCGATGCCTCTGGGCTGCACTTTTCCTTGTTACATATTAATATCAGTTGACGAACTTGTCGCAAGGAGTCGAGGCGTAAGCTACATCATCCACCTCAGCGTTAACCATGCATTTGTGCCAACTATCGCTGGTCCGAATTTACCCACCTGGAAACATTCCCCCTGACACTTAAATACTCCGATTCAGCCAATGATCGTAAATCCACCTCTTCAGCATAATCAATGTCCGCATTCCAACCCACGGTTTTCAGCTTCGGTGCAGTAAAACTCTTCAAAGCCGGAAGGCTGTTAAAATACAGACTGTGACCTAGGAACTCGAGATCGGGTAGACTAATAGACGTCGGTTCCGGGTAAACGCCGATATATTCGGGGTATTGAAACCACTTGAAGCTACCTGTTATGTTTCGTATGTTGGGCAGATGGAAGGCGCCAGTGTAATTATATGACATCGCGATGCTCCCGTTGACAATCGTACACTTCGCTGAAATCTCATCCAGATCCGACTGGTTATTAATAATGTAACTGTACGCTTCGTATCCATACTCTGGGGTACAAATTTGGGCCATAGCTAATTGCGTATATTGGGTCAGTTAGTCGTAAGTTGAATTCAAAGGTTAAAAAGAATTCTCACCAGTCCCGACTACCACGACAAGTAGCAACATCCATGACAAGCGATAACTCATATTAACGAACATATCGACATACGGTCGAGGCGAAAGGAGTCAAAACGGGGCTCAATTTCTGGGATACCACCGGCATAACGCTCTTCTTGTACTCCCCAGCAGATGTTTGTTATTAGGGTAAGTTCCTACGCCCGATGCATATTGGCACGAACAGGTAATGTCACGGACTAGGCGAATCCCCTTTCTAGGGTTGTATTGAAGTCGGAGATTAGTCTCGCTAGTCCCTACTGGGCGCGTACTAGGCTGTCACTACTGCAGAGTGGACCAGTATCATCTCTCGCACTCGGCACTTTCATTTCGCCCCCAATTTCCTTACCCCACAGAGCCAGAGCCAACAAACCCGTGGGTTCAGATTGGCCGGAGATCTATCCTGATATATCATCAATATCTGTTGCCCTCTTGGCAGCTTGGCGAGGGTCAAGAACCTCGGTAAAGTTGGATCAGAACGACGAGCTTGGTAGCATAAGATTTTTCAACCTTTCTTGACGGTATTTCAAAAGTCCGACAATACAAAATCCCTGTCTACTAAATTATATATCTTGGCATGTTTGTTAAAGACGCCCGAGATCAGCTTGTATATACTATTGACTATATTGTTTACAATTCCAATTATACTGTGAATGGCATTGTTACCTGTATTCTATGTAGTATTAATTGGATTCTATACTATCGATAAGATCTCTAGATTAGACCCTGGTACTATATATAGCTAAGGGATTGTCAAGGCCATCATTGTAGAGATAAAGTTAGTCGGGTTTTCCGAGTCTCCCGCACGGACACGAAGTAAAATAGCACCAATGACAGAGACTCTGGGACAAGCTATTGCTCTAAAACGGGCGGAGATCGCGTACAACACTGGACAGAGATGGTTGTGGGGAGGTTCGTGAACTAGTGATGCACATAATGTGGACCTCTCGGAAACAACCGTGTTTCTCATTGTCCCATAAACCGCCTATGTAGGGCCTAGCCTCCTGCCATGTCAACGGGGTTCTCGGGTTGATATGGAAAGTGTCATTTACATTCAGGCATGGTCACCAGTGGATCAAAAACAGACCTTAGCAGAGTCCGGTAGAGTACCCTAGTACTTCGTAGCGTTTGGTCTATATTCGGCGAGTGTAAATATGTATATCGAGGGTATATTCCCGCTCTCATGGTGCCAGCCAAGCTAGTCTAACATATGACTGCTAGGGAAACAGTTTATAATAACCACCGCAGTCTTTGGTTATATTGAACCTCTTGTATACAGGTGAACAGGATTAGATCTAGCGATAAACGTGGCATATTACCTCTTGTGACCTATCACTTGTAGGTAACGAATAGCAAAGTGTTTCGTCAGAAGGGATATCATGATCTAAGACCTGTAGCTTCAATTATCTACATCATGACATTAAACGTCACCATCCGCCACCGAAGCCCGTAGCTGCTCCCTCTCCTCAACAGTCAGGTCACTCTCCGCCTTCCCAATCTTAATAAACAACAAGAAAACCAAAGCAACACCCGCACAAGCCACCCCAAACCAAAAGGCAGCCTTGTAACTACCCTTCAAACCAAGGTACGCAGTCTCAGACACCGTCAGATCAGCCACTCCCAGAAAAAGACTGATACCGACGAAAACCGTGGTGTTGATCACAGCACCAGCCACCCCCTGTCTATCCTTGGGCAAGTTGGTAGTAATGAAGATATTGCTGACGCTGTATGTAATGTCGCAGCCGATGGTTGTCCCGAGCATGGCGGGGAAGATGTAGGCCCAGTAATTGGGATTTTCAGGTATGAGGGCGAATAGCAGCATGGCTACAAGATATCCACACCCTGATATCACGAGGAGGAGCTTTCCTGGAAGGAAGTGTAGCGTGAATCCACCGGCTGTGGCTAGGATGAGGCCGCCGGCAGCCATTGGTGCGAACCATGCTGTGGTTATTAGTGTGTCTTTGCCGAGGATTGTTTGGATGCTATAGAGACAGTTAGTGAGTACTTGGTGGGCTGAATGGAAATAACTGGGGGCTTACTAGAAATTCGCATAGAATAAATAGACACCGAACACACCGTATTGAAAAAGAAGTGATGTGAACAGCGGTGTCATATACTTCACTTTGAATATATCGAATGGAAGTAATGGCGATGAAGCGACCCAGCCCTCTACGTAGAAAGCGGCACAGAGAAACAGGATGCCGAGAATAAATGTGACAAGTATGTAGGGGGTCCGCCAACCATCTGGGGCGTGGGTACTATCGGTGATAGCATACACTAGCAACAGTAGCCCCGGAATGATGGTTGCGCATCCCCACCAATCCATTTTCGAATGACTTGACGACTTAACTGATGGCAGAGAGAGCAATGAGATGATTGACACAATAAAGAGCATTATGGCACCTATCCAAAAGTACCACCGCCATGAGAGGTAGTGTCCAGAAAGCCCGCTAACGGCTATACCCGAGTAAAATCCTATCGGCGAGAAGGCTCCATACAGACTAAAGACAAGGTTTTTGCGAGGGCCAGGCCGATAGATTGTTCCAATCAGCATAATACCAGCTGGTAAATATGCCGCGGGTCCTAATCCTTGTAGCGCACGACAAAATATCATCATCATGTAGTTTTTACTGCAGCCGCCGATCAAGGACCATGCAAAGTACCAAATCAATCCGGAATTGAAGACAATATGGGCACCGAATATATCAGCAAGGCGAGCGGCGGGTAATAGAAAAGCACCAGTGACCAAGGAGAAAACGCTTGCTGGCCAAGTCTTTGCTTCTTCCGGTATGTCAAGTGCATCGGTCAAGACCGGTAGGATTGTGTTAAAACCACTAATAAAGTACTCCTGTTTAAATTAGACAAGCCATTCAATAGTACCCGACAGGCTTCTTACCCCTAGAAGCATGGAGGCCAGCAGTGAGAAACAAAATCCGATTTCTATCACATTGTTGGCAAATATTGCTGGCCGCTGCCGTCCAAGCTGCTCGAGCTGGACTGTGTCGGGTGTGCATTGCTGATCATACTTTGTTTGACTGCCTTGGCCAGTTACACTGTCTGCACGAATCTCCATGGCGATAGAACAGTCCCATGAGCCACGTTATGAATGGTTTCAACGAGTCTGGTGACCTGAGAAAGTCGAAGAGAGATCGTCCGGAACGAAAAATCGGCAAGGGAGAAGGCCAGAGGCGATTCGATCACCCGTCGATCCGTAAAAGCTTTCAATTTCATAATTCGGACGATAACAGATAATTTTCTAGGCATATATATGCAGGTATCAATTGTTGGGAGTGGGATGTGAACGAGGTAGGGTACAGGCCCACTCCGACGAGTCAGAATCCAAGCTGAGCTGTCTCCCAGCCAATGTCATTGTCGCGATTTATGACAAGCTTCCTAAGTGGACCTCGTGTACTAAAAGAGTAGCCAAGACGCAACTTTTGCGTTTCCTTCCATCGGCTTACAACTCCGCTTCTACACTCTTCAACCCTGCGGGTTATGCGTGACTCCGAACATTTGATATCGCCACCACGGCAACCCTCAACACCTTTGAATCATAGACAGCTAATCCATAGCCTCTCGTCCCCATTTTCCACCCTGATATCTTCCTGTGGGTCTCTCTTGGCAGTTTGTTCTGTGCGGCTAGATTCCATCAATGCAAGAAAACCCCGAATCAAAACCGTGTCACAACTGCCGGAGAAAGCGATGGAGGTGCGACCGTTCTGTCCCGGTGTGTCATAAATGTATGAAAACTGGGCAGGAATGTCTGGGCTACGGCAAGCTGTTCATCTGGAACCAGGGTGTGGCCAGTAGGGGCAAGATGATGGGCAAGACCTATGCAATGCCAGATCACCGGCCACTTACCACGACGATCGAAGGAGAAGGAAATAGTAGGGCTTGGACTTTCTCATGTGATCGAAAGCCCAGAATTCTCAACCCTAATGATCTCTGGGCACCGCTGTATATGTCTCCGGTTGACCCACTTTTCCAAGACATGAATAATCCCTCTAGACGTTACCTATGCCATTGTGAGTTCTGCTCAGAAATTCACGCCTAGATCCTGATCGTACTAATCAATGTTACAGTTGCTACGATTCTCTGCGAAGACCTTGTGATATCTGATGTTCCCAACGAAAACCCATTCCGCAGCCTGATTCCCACCTGTAGGGACCATCCTATCTTGCTCCAAATCATAGTTGCCAATGCTGCGATGCATATCTCGAGCATGGGCCGTCCACGCTTTGACCTACACAATGGCAGCGTACAAGGATCACTCTTAGATGGTACGCCCGTGAATACCGTGAGTCTTACAAGATATTCGACAGACTCCCCGGCCGGTGCAACCCTAGATGCCCTGTCAGCAAAGCACAAAGCAATCCACCTTCTCACGGCAGCTTTAGAGAATTTACCATCCACAGATGTCGACCTCATAGTGACAGTTATACTCCTCTTTATCAACCTGGAGCTCATCGACTCCGGCAAAAATGCATGGAGAGCGCATGTTGAAGGCGCAATAGCACTGATCATCTCTCTCAAGCCGTTCCAGAAAGACCAAATATCTCCAATAGCATTAATTCGCGATCGCATCACCTCTGATTGCTTAACGTACGCTACCAGTCCAAAAACAAAACAAATAGCATGAAAGAACCCATCCTAATGTGACAATACAACAGGTATCATGTCCTGGGCTCAACCCTCACAAACTCCCCCACCTTCTTGGATCCATTCGCTCTTCCCATCGATATCCTCAGACGATCCGAAGCAAACAGCTATCTGTCCTTCCCAACAACCCTCCTGCAGATCCTCTTCCGCGCATGTGAACTATCTAATATGGCCTTGACTCTTCCTGCCAGCGAAACCCCTGCTCTAATCAACGAAGCGTCTTCCTTACTAAGTGCCGCGCAATCCTTCAATGTGACCGCCTGGGCCAACACCGTCGAAGGCGCCCCGACACACCGGACCCCAAACCGCATCCACACAGCCCTTGCCCACCAAAATGCAGTATGCATCTACATATACCGAAGTATCACCCATCCTCCCCCCGATATGAACTCAGATGCCCTAGTTACGGAGATAATCTATCACCTCTCATTCATCGATCCCAAGGATCCTCTGTCGAAAGCCACCTCGTGGCCGACTTTCATTGCGGGCGCGGAGACTGATAATCCCGTCTATCGGCAGTGGGCTCTAGATCGTTTAAGTTTATTATGGAATGTTCTACCGTGGGGGTATGTGCAAACTGCAGTGGAGGTTATGCAGATGGCTTGGAGATTGAGGGATAAGTCTGGCCCTGATTCTACGGGAGTAGGTGGTTGGGTTCAGCAGTTGAAGGTGTCGGGGAATCATTGGTTGATTGCCTGATGGGGTGTCATTTCTTGTTAGGTGACATAAATGGGTCTTGAATTTCTTGTTTCTCAGCGATTAGCATTATGACTTTTATGAGAGGTCATATAGTTCAGATCATGAAGCTCTGTGTTGATAATGGGGTTGTAATTATCATTATTGTCCGCGTCACCAACACACAGCGTAAGGTGCAATCTATCTCACTGTTGGTCACGCAGTCGGAGTCTCCACATTTGGATAAATCGAAAAGAAAGTCTCCAGGTCCATGGTGGAGAAATCAAAGTCCCATCCCACATCAGACAGTGTAAGATCCAAAAGATCCTCGCCGCTACCAAGGCTCCCGCTTGGCGGGTTGAGCGCAGCCTGTAGCGAATTATTCTGAAACTCTGATAGAATGGGTAAACCGTTGCTGGTTTGTAAAGGCTGTAGCGGTATTCCCGGCAAGGACGGTTCGGGTATACTCTGAGATTGGGGATTTGGAATATCACTAGAGTATGGCTGTGACGTGGTGGATTGCTGACCCATAGTATTATTGTATGCCTTTGGAGGGACCCACTCGTAAGCAGGATTCAGTTTCCTCAGGACAGTTTGAATAGCCGTTATTGTGCTTTTGATAGGATCACCTTCTCGCATAGTCGACAGACTCTGAAGGGCAGCGTAAATCCATGGAAGGTGTGTGGGAGCAAGGTCTTTCCCATGCATTAGGTCGTAGATCATGGCGAAAGAGGCACTTCCTAGGAAGTATCCGTGATAGCGGAGTTCCTAGTACATGATTAGAAGACTTATTGAAAAATCTAACAGTCCCTTTTGGAGTAACTCACTCGGACAAACTCGTTAGCCGCAGCTGCTTCACTTAGAAACTGAATGGTTCTACAGGAGGCTCCCAGGGCTTTATTGCAAGCCTCATTAAGCCATGCGGGGGCTTCTGTTGGACGATTGCTGCCATGCTGGGAAGAGTCGTTCATATCTTGCTGCCACCGGCCCCGGAAGATCAGAAACGGACGAAAGGTCAAGAGAACCGTGTGGTAGTAGACTACGTCGTCAGTTATTAGTTGAGTTATAGCTGTGTAACCACTTACTGGTTGTTAGTACCGTCTGCTGCACGCCGAGGGAGCCCTGTTGAGGACATGTATCCAAGTTGACACCAATGGCCTGTTGCATCTGCATCTCATATGGTCGATAATCGTCTGTGATAGATCTGGCAAGTCTCCACATCTGTAACAGCGAGTCATGGTGATGACCGAACATCTCGTCCGCCAATCGAGCGATAATTTTACAGACATAAGTCAAGGTACACAGGAAAGGGTTCTCTGGCAGTTCGATACCGACGTCCCTTAACGAGAGTGAAGAGGGTCGTCCCAGATGGAAACAGAACCAACTACGGCACGGTTAGATTGGTCAGGTGTGATCAAGCAAATGAGACGAACGTTTCGTAGAAATATAGAGACCAGAAGGTTAACCGCCTCTCTTGTGTACTGTCTGTGGACTCTCCGCCTTGGCTTGGGGCTTCCTTATGCAGCCCAGCTGACAGCGCCTTTCGCGACGCAGCACCCAAGTGAAGGAAGGATGAGTTCGGTCTCCCCTGCTCACTCTGGTAATGGGCGTGCTAGGAAAGTCAGGCTCCTGGTACCTTTGCAATTAGAGAAAAGAGCACTTATCATGAGCAGCGATACTTGGACTGTCTCCAAGTTCACAATGTCATCTAACGAATTGCAAGTTGCTTTCACACGATCGTACAACACATCACCCCAGCGATAATGCTCTGTGCCGAGAGCTCCTATAGCCAGCGCTAACAGAAGCATACATTGGCCCCAGGTTTCAGAGCGAGCTCCAGGGGTGGGGTTGTAGAGATGCTCCAATTGCTGCTCAAAGGAATCTTTAGAGCGAAACGGAACCAAGGTATATAATGTTGACAGGAAGCGCCGCAGAAATAGATTCGCTACCTCACGAGGCAGGAACATAACCGGCATGTCCATTGCCTTGCAGGCTTTTATCGGCTCCTTGGGATCATCCGGTGTTCCAAAGAAGATTCGACGGAAATTGAACATATCAAGACTGGCTCTAGCTTCTTCGACCTCACCATGAGGCTTTTCCAATCCCGGCGTCTGGTTGGACACTAGATCCCGATATATTTCATGCATGAGAGCAAAGTGGGACGTGGAACCATAGTACAGCTGAACCTTGCACGACGGAGATTCCCCATGAGTCGCTGAGACACTGTTGTTAATGGTATAATTATTGGATGGGTTGCGCCGCGGCGGTAGGCCAGGCGATCGCGGGCCCGCCCCATTTCCAGAGCGCATTGTCACTTCTGACTCAAAGGAATCGCTATCACGATTCGTTTGGTTTTTTCTCTTGCGCTGTCTGATCACATCACGATAGACGCAAGGAGTATTTCGTAGCTGACAGGTTTTGCATGGATTGCTGCCATTGCACTTGATCTTCCTCTTCCTGCATTCTTGGCAAGCTTTGGATATCCGCCAGCCTGTTTGCAGGGAGGTAGGGGTATCGGCCATTGGAGCAACCCGGGTGTAAGGGCTACTTTATATGCGTCTAGGCTGTTCGGTTAATTCACAGCTGTTGCTAATATTACAATTGACTGAATCATTACGAACATGGCGAAAGAGATCGGATTTACTCCACGTGATTTAATCCGTATTTCCGAGCCTGTGGGGTCAAATCAACCAATGAAAGCCCAGCAGGTTCACGCTTTATCTACTATCTCCAAAGTCTATCTCGAGTACTGGGTTTGTCTCCACCACAACTGCAGTATAATGTACGCTCAAACCACGAACCTGACAAATCCCACACAATCCAGGATCCTGGATGAAGGAGGTATATTTATCTGGTTCCTGATAAATAGTGCCATACCTCAGCGAAATTCACCCGAATTATTGCAAGTCCACTAGGCCCACGCGCCAACCAGGCTCATGCAGAAGGCACCCATGAAGAGAATAATGCAAGCATAAACTCTCTTCTTGCCACGAAGCACACGCCAGCTCTCATCGCTGAGGAAGTCCTCTGACATCAACTCCACCAATGACGCAAAGATAAGAAGTCCAGCGGAGATGGCGTTCATGACACCGACGAGGAGAAGGCCGACTTCGGAGTCGGGGCTATAGAGAGTATGGGTTGCGAGACCAATAGCCTGACCGATTGGTGTTCTGCATACATCAGCTACTTCGGCTCTTCATAACCAAGAAAGAGAAGATCGAATAAAGGAAGACTTACGTGCATCCATAAGCCAGGGACATGAGCCAAGGCTGCATGGCTTTCTCGGGCCAGTCGAGAGCAGCGATACGAGAGCCTAAAGCAAGACCTTCGAATGTTTCTGTGTCCACGTATGAGCAAAGTATGAACCAGTGTAAGTATCAGGACCGGGGGACAAACGGTGAAAGACGATGGCAATCAATAGAATCACAAACTCGCTGCCGACCGAAACACTGAGTGACATGCCGATGAAAACACTATGAAACAGGATTCCCATCTCCAGCAAGACGACTTGCATGACATCTTTGCGATGCTTTTGCTCCGGAGTCATGACATGACCATCATCGCTGCGCTCCACATCTTCATGGACCGGCTCGATCTTCGGTTCTTGCCGATATTGAGGAACCTCTGGAGCGGAGGAAATGCGGCAAATACGCTCGGGGTCTTCACCCATTTGGTTGATTGCACGGCTTATGCTAGAAGACCTACCGATCAAAGGGCCCATATCGCGCAGGTGGGGAAGAGGCTCTACGCCGGCCGGTCGTTCTCTCTCGTTGCAAACAGTCGAATCAACTACGTGGGCCCTCTTTATGGGGGTTTCCTTCTCAGTTGGTCGAGCAAGATAGGGTGGCGGGTCCGACAGGCTCGTTCCTCCACGACAGCAATGTCTGGCGGGACTAAAGACCATCTCAATCACCGTCACGAGGAACACTCCCGCGAGGGCAATGGCTCCTGGCATTTCGGGGTAATCGGTGGTCCAAAATTTCGACAGACATGGATCGTTGAGTGACTGGAACGCCGTGGGGAGCAAGTGCACGAATGCAGTGGCGATCAAAACACCGGTACCAAAATGACTGACGAAGAATAGACATGACGACGGAATGCGGAGACGCGGAAACCATATGGCAAGGACCGGGAAGGCGCAGGCCAGTGTTGAAACTGATAAGATGATGAACAGCCCGCCAACATGCAACGGAAGGTTGTAGTCGCTACCCCCAACACCGCCCTGCGCACACGTCCCTCGTTTCTCGAAAGGAAGGTCTCTTTCAATTGGTTCAAACCCTTGACCCGATTAGTTTCGGAGTCGTATGAAACTCAGTCGCAGGATGATTCGCCTTACCTGACGAGGGGATGGGGGACACCTCCGAGCCATGCAGATATCGCCCAATACTACTATGGGACATCAATGCTGACGTGAACAGAACCGACAGAAGCCACGAGGCCCAGCTCTTGAATGTCTGAAGGAAAGATTGAGAATTATTTTGACCACGACCACTCTGGTGACCAGCATTAAGGCTGGCCATTGGGTCAATGGGACGTCCTGGAGGTGCTCATCAGCGTCGGTGCCGCCAGCCGGGTACTCACAGACCAGGTAAACACAAAGGAAAGTAAAGAAAATAAGGAGTCATACCTGACTTCGAGGTCAGTGACGCCCCATTCTCCCAAATTCTATTCTTTTCTGGGTCAATGGGCGGCGCATTCATCCTCGCTTTCTCACTGAGGCACGCCAACGATTGTCCAGAGCCACTACCATTCCCATCTCCCTCCTTATTCTCACGGGCGTTCGAGATACCATTCAAGTCTTGGCGAGTCGTCAGATCCGGCGCCAGAAAGGGCGGATTCTGATTCCACTCGACATGCAAGAGCGTATCATCAGTGCGCGACGGACAATTCATTGTGGGCAACGTTGCTGATCTCACTGGGATGGAGTTTACAGGAGTATTAACTGCGACAGATTGTCCGCAATTTCATCGTTGCAGAACCCGATGGCAGACTGTGGCCAACTAAGGGCTTGGCAATGTCTTGGTTCCGGAAACGATCGCTCTGGCACGTTCTTGGCGTTGGTCATGGAAAACCGTCATCGACATATACGTTCTCACCCATAATTGGGGAAGCTGCATGTTTCCTGCTGTCCAAATCACCTTGCAGCATGGTTGTTATGCTTGAACTACATTTCTATATCCCATGATCTCGTCCTCTAGGTTTGGGATAGAGAACGGAACGTTTGTGTCCAATTTTAGGTGCGCAAGATTTTCGGGCCGATGATCGGGGCATTCCGCAACCGTCGGCCCGGAGCAGATTCTTCGATTCTTCGAGGGTCGACACCATGTTGCAACATGGAAGAGAAAAGGAACAGAAACAATAATATGGAATATCAATCCAGGGGTAAAACAATGGCGCGGCCGTTCCCGTTTTCCATCGTGCGCCCTATAAGGTAGTCCTTATCCACGGGACCTGTCAACCCCACAGTCCATGTTCGGAGAATATCAACAGGGTTTCTCATTAACCACTAGCAGTTTGATTGATCACATATTGGGCAAAGACGCTTAGCTCCCGAGCTATAGTCTGAACCACGTTATGCCTTGTTTTACTAGGATCAAGTCCCTACCCTACACTCAGGGGTCCTAACAAGGGGGGTGCATAACCCCCCTTTACTTGGATCTATGCCGGGAGAAATCGGATGGCCTTACCTAACAAGCGGGTAGCCAGACTGCCTTTCTGAATTACTTTGGTATCGAGGATTCCAGAAATAGCGTACGCTCTCAGAAAAGCCTTGGCCCGGTGATTCTCGTACACGATCGGAATAAAGGGGGGAGATCGGCGGAATCCGACCTGGCAACAGAAACTACCTGTCGATATTCTGCTTCTGTTGTCACAAAAGTGATGGATACTACCATGCCTCAGTATGCCCAACACGTTGGGATTGAACGTCGAAAGTAAAATTAAAATCCAGAACTCAAACCAGCCACATGGCGTGTGAAAAATTAAGACCAAGCCAAGGCAAATCACCCAGGCTATTAACGATCCGGACTATTGAGAACGAAATGAAGGATGCGTCTCGTGTCAGGCACACACGCAGTTTGATCTATCGAATGCCACATTCAGGAAAGCTATTGGTCACGTGACTGTACGGAGATTAGAGATAGCGTTATCGATGGCTAGCCCCGCGGTGATATCATTGCTCCCTTGATTCATACGGACAACCAGCATAGTATAGGAAGAATGATATGGCACTGAGGTCTGTTACCTTCCCAATTCGCTGAATACACCTAGCATTCGACATAGCCAGTTGGAGAATCCATTCACCCTAATAACATTGCAAACCTGGACGGGCCGAGATATATATCGCCTACATTCTGTCGTAACCCTTGCGGTCCATACCTTGATGCCAATCACCAGCCAGATAACCATACACACCAAACTCCGCAATACCGTATAGCCCAAGCAGTCAGATCATGGCTAGCTATTTGATCACCGGCTCCTCACGAGGACTCGGCCTCGCCCTCGTATCCCAATTGCTCTCCCTCCCCGCATCTCAAGTCGCGTCCATCTTCGCGACCTCGCGATCAGCCCAACCCAGCCCCAACCTCAAAGAACTCATCGACCAGTCCTCCGGACGCGCATCCTACGTCCAACTCGACGTAACCGACACAATCAGCATCAGAACAGCCGCACGGCAAATCGAGCGCCAGCTCCAGGGGCGCGGTCTAGATGTTCTAATCAACAATGCGGGGATCCAACCTGTGACCAAGGGAGGTGCAGAATACATGTACTAATACAACACACATCCCTCCACCGAAGAAAAATCCAATTAACCATGACCGAACAGGGACAACCTCAGCGATGCATTCAACATCAACGTAAACGCACCCCACGAAGTAACCCGTACATTCCTACCGCTTCTTCGCAAAGGAGAAAGGAAAGTCATTACTAACATGTAGGGCCCTATCTTTTATATTTTTCATAAATAGAAAGATAGCTGACGAAGATAGATCCACAACATTGGGTTCCATAAGCAAGGCCTCGCCATTCATGGCGCAATCCACTCCAGCGTATAATATCACCAAGGCTGCATTGAATATGCTCACCGTTCAATATGCCCTTAGTCTTGAGTCTGAGGGATTTACTGTTTTCTGTGTTAGTCCGGGGGTATGTGCTAGTATCGCCTTTTAATTGGAAACTCAAAAGTTATAGGAACCATGCTAATTAGACTCTAGTGGTTAAAAACCGATCTCGGTGGACCCAGAGCAGATCTACCGGTCCAGACTGGCGCCGAAGCCGTACTGAAGATCATCCTTGAGGCCAACCATAAGGACACAAATGGGAAGTTCCTCAACATCCATGTGCCCGGGTGGGAACAGACACAGGGATTTAATCAATACGACGGGGCAGAGATTCCCTGGTAGTTCAGTAATCATGATTAGAAAATCAAAGTTTTGTAAGCAAGATGAGTAAACGATCCGAATACATAATCAAAAATCATGAAACCTTGCCCCTGCGACCCAAACCGGGAATGGGAGGGAGGGAGTGAGTGGTGATGTAGTTGTGGATCCACGTCGAGGATGCAACCCTTATTCGCCGCTTTCGGTAGATGGTATGTTGCTAGTTATCATGACATCATGCAGTCGACCAGCTATATAACTCCAGAGGACAGGAAACGTCTTCAAGGTCCTTACAGAGTCTAATTCTGAATACATCGAGCAATACCATCCAGCGAATAAACCACGAACTAGTCCAATCCACCACGATCGAAACCCCCCACCCATACAGCCAGCCCACCAACCAAAAACCTCAACCATGGGCTACGACTTCACCATTTACAAAGGGTCCAAAGATGGCTCCATCCAAAAATCCACGACCCACCGCGATGGCCTCCAAAAAGACCAAGTGTACGTCCGCGTAACCCACTCCGGGGTCTGTTTCACAGACGTTCACTACCGACACGCGGACATGGCCCTCGGCCACGAAGGCGCCGGCGTAGTGGAAGAAACCGGCCCGGAAGTACAAGACCTGAAAAAGGGCGACCGAGTCGGCTGGGGCTACGAACATGACTGCTGCGGCCGGTGTTCCCGATGTCTAACGGGGTGGGAGACCTTCTGTCCGGACCGGAAGATGTACGCCGCCGCCGATCTGGATCAGGGGTCGTTTGCCTCGCATGCGATATGGCGGGAATCATTTCTCTTCAAGATTCCGGATGGGATCAAGAATGAAGACGCGGCGCCGTTGATGTGTGGTGGCTCGACTGTCTTCAATGCCCTGCATGTGGCTGGAGTGAAACCCACGGCGCGTGTGGGGATCATCGGAGTCGGGGGATTAGGTCATTTGGCTATTCAATTTGCGGCTAAGATGGGGTGTCAAGTGGTGGTGTTCTCGGGCAGTGATAATAAGAAAGATGAAGCGAAGAAACTCGGCGCTATGGAGTTTTATGCGACCAAGGGTGTCAAGGAATTGGCCGTTGAGAAGAAACTCGACAATCTCATCGTCACGACTAGTAGTCAGCCGGATTGGAATCAGTATGTCAATATTCTGAATCCGGGGGCTACTATCTCGCCGTTGTCGGTCGACCTGGAGGATTTCAAGTTCCCGTATATGCCGCTTTTGGGGAATGGGTTTAAGGTCTTGGGGTCGATTGTCTCGGCCAGACAGGTTCATCGGGATATGTTGGATTTCGCGGCTTTTCATGGGATTAAACCGATTAATATGACTTATCCGATGAGTAAGGAGGGCATTGAGGAGTGTTTGAAGACGTTGGAGGAGGGGAAGATGAGGTATCGGGGTTTGCTGGTGGCTCAATAGAGTTGACTTGGGGGTGTCGTATTAGAGCGTTGAGTATGTATTATGTGTGTATATATGTTAGAGGAATGGAGCCTGTGAATTTACCTTGACAATCGGCGATTGCCCCTGTATATTGGAGACCTTTGGTAGGGTCTCGTACTCTTGAGATTGAATATTCTTCCGTGGAGCGTATGAATTTCGACGAAGTGGACATGTTGCCCCGTGCACGGATCTGTCGATTGGCTTTTTATATGTCGTGATAGAATTCAAGCACTGACCTAGTAGAAATATAAGTTTTCACGATGTACTACGAGAGTGTAGTCTTCATAGCAAACAAAAGAACAATTAACACATCCCTGCATTGGCTATATTTGACCTAGTATAGAAGAGGTGGAGAAATAATTCTTTACCATTGGCATTGATGGATATAAACTGAGCGTAGTAAAGACGAGTGGAATATAAAACTGCTACAGATACCTATGCCTGGCTTTCTTCTCCATGTATTCCAGACCCAGCGTGAAGTTCAGCTCGATGGAATTATGTGATATTGATTCGTGAGTATTATGGTAATATACATCCAGTCATTATTGGCACGTCTATGTGCCCCGGCCTGCCCTAGGACAACATCTCAGTCTTCATCAGTACTTATCTCTCCATTCTCTCTCCGCAGATGCTTGTCAAACAGCGCCCGCAATGCCTTCGCCCTCATCGGTCTCCGCCTCAACATACTTTCAGCCAGTGTGTCCGCTAATATATTTCGCACAAGCTGCCGTCTCGAAACGCCCTGCCAAATGCGCTGGTCATACGTCATCAAATAAGCAATCTCCGCCCTGTCCGGCGTCTTCATGAACGCAATCCGCCTCTTCGGCGTAATATTCTTCATTCCCAGGACCCATTGTACATTCGACAGAAAGAACTGATCCAGCTCCAGCTCCATCAACCCATCACACAACCACAACAACCGCCAGCACTGCTGCACGTATTTCCGATCCAGATTCATACCGACCTCATTCGGATCAATCATAAACGAGATCTTGGTGATCAACGACCGAGTCTGCGGCCGGATACATGACAGAAAATCAATCAGAATCGTCGGGTTCTCAAATGCAAACCAGTTCTCCGTCCAGAATACATGCGACGCCTCTTCATAAAACCGTTTGTTAATGAGGAAAATATGAAGATTCTGGCGTCGCGCACAGAGACACTTGAGATTCCGCAGTGTGGGATGTGGTTCTCGTTTGGCCCGGATATTCTCCGAATAGCAGTTATCGCACATGTACTCGTTCGTCATCGGGGGTGACCATTGGCTGCGCGCGGGAGAAACAAAGACGGGGAGTCGCCGGCCCCAAGCATACCATCGACAGTCGGCGCAGGCGAAGTTCATGTTACTTTCTGGACCAGTGGCGGTATGGGCTGGACCCGGGTATTCGTATGAGAATCGCTTGCATTGGAAGGTGTGATTGAAGCTGAACTTGCATGGTTGTACTAACAGTAGACGGTAGACATGACTTCGGACTTCTGAAGGGAGCGCGAAGAATCTGAGCTGGTTAGGTTTTCGGTCTGCGTATGGGATATGAGGGCTTCACGCACCGATCTATGAGATCGGGCTCGGTCTTTTGCTCGATTGCTGCTTGGTGTCTCGCTTCTGCTTCTGCTGCGGCTTGCTGCTCGATTATAGTGCGATGCTTGAGCCTCGCTCGTTGCACACCCTTCGGTTTGGATTTGCCCCGTAGTCGCACCGCTGGATCTCGCGCAAAGGGATGGCGTGTTATGAGTCGGGGTTCCTCGATGGCGGCCGCCATAGCTGGCGATCCCCACCGTTAAAGTGGATTCAGGATGAATTAATTATGTTCTTATCCTTGTTCCTCTTTTGTAACCTCCACAAGGGAGTAAAGATGGTTTTATACCCCGCATTTCTTGGTGCCACATTGTCACCGTCTATTATTAGGTTGTATCTTTCAGGTACTTGCTTTGACAATGGTTAGATAATGTTGAGTCACGTTCGTATAATAACGAGCCTCATGTTTGGTGGCTTTGACTCATGTCTCAGCCACTCACCACTGCAGGTCCAAACAAGTTGATGACAACTGCAAGGGACAAAATTTTTAGTTTTTGCAAAGCACAGTTGGTCTTCTCCAAACCCTAAGTCCATCAATAATCAAACTGACAGAAAAGAGAAAAGACCCCGAAAAGCAGTGCAGGGATCGGCGTGGTTCATGTCTGCCTTGAAGCAGCGCACGATGGACAAAAAAGAACGGTCCGGACCGTGTCCGTGCACCGCGTAAGAAGTCAAGATAAAGAGAAGGAAACAAAAAAAAAAACGACGAAACCCCCCACAAGACCCACCGCGGGCCATTCAAGACCATCCAATAATCCGACAGGCCACATAACCATCCCAGGGAGGGAAACGCGAACTTCCATCAATCAATCCAAGTCCACGTCAGCCGCGCGACCGATCAGGGGTCCCCTGGTTCCCCACGACCAACAAAAAATGCTGGTCCTGAGTCGTTGCCCGCACCGTGCCTCTTATGCTTAAAAGTCGCGACATGGCCTCCCTCGCCCGCGGCTGCTGCTGCTGCTGCTGCTGCTGCTGCTGCTGCTGCTGTCACCTCGGCGCCGATCCCTCTGCTCCATGACGGCCTTTCGTCCTGCTCGTCACCCGCCTCGCAGCCGGATTACCTGGATCAGCCCGATCCTAGGTCTCCTGGTCATCCTATTCATATACATCAATCACCAAAACGCATTGCTCCCACTCGCATTTCCCCATGGAGAGAAAAATGCCGACACAGCCTGTCCCCACCTCCCCGGCCTGGAGGACATCTTTGTCGTCCTCAAAACCGGCGTCACCGAGGCCCGCGACAAAGTCCCCATCCACCTCCAAACCACCCTCCGCTGCATCCCAAACTACATAATCTTCTCCGATTACGCCGAACAGATCAACAATGTCCAACTCCACGACGTCCTCGAAAATGTCGCAGAGGACATCAAACAATCAAACCCAGACTTCAGCATCTACAACCGCGTCCGCGCCGCCGGGCGCACAGCCCTCACAACCTCCGACATGAACCCGGACACCAACTCCGCCTTCGGGAAACCGAACAACCCAGGCTGGAAACTGGACAAGTGGAAATTCCTCCCCATGATCGAGGAGACGTTGAAGGCGCGCGACGACGCAAAGTGGTACGTCTTCATGGAGGCCGATACGTATTTCTTCTGGCCGAATTTGGTATCCTGGTTGGGACAGCTGGAGCCCCAGCAGCCGCATTATCTGGGCAATCAGATGCAGATCGCCGATGTGGTGTTTGCGCATGGCGGGTCGGGGTTTGTGCTTTCTCGTCCGGCGATGCGCGCGGCGGTCACCCTGAGGAGGGAGAATGTGGATGTGTGGGATCGGGTGACGAACGATCATTGGGCCGGCGATTGTGTGTTGGGGAAGTTGATGGCGGATGCGGGCGTGGGGATGCTGTGGGCGTGGCCGGTTTTGATCTCCGGGCAGCCCAGTGAGCTGGACTTCTTCTCGGAGGGGTATCACAAGAAGCCGTGGTGTTATGCGCCGGTTGCGTATCATCATTTGGGGCCTGAGCAAATTCGAGAACTCTGGGAGTTTGAGCGGCAATGGGACCGCGATGGGAATCGTACCCCGGTCTTGTATCGGGATGTGTTTCGACATATTGTCCGGCCGAAGTTGGGGGGCACGGTCGCCGGGTGGGATAATCGGATTGGGGAACCGCCGGGGCAGTCGAGTCTGAGCTTGGTGGAGTGCCGGGTGCTCTGCTATCGTGATGACAAATGTGTACAGTATAGCTATACGGATGGGAAGTGTTGGACCTCCCATGTGCCTGTCTGGGGCGCGCAGAAGAACAGGGTCGCCTCCGGCTGGATTACGGAGAGAATCGATGCCCTGGTGGATGAGATGGGCTCCTGTCCTCGTGCGAAGTGGATTGTCAGCTAGAGGCTATACCGATACTTTTGCAGTTGCCCGAGTGTATAATTCATGTATTATGAGGATATCATCTACAATTACTCGCATAGAGACAGCCGTATGGGTTCTTCTCCTCTCATCATCCTCCATCGATTGGTCGACGCAATTAACTCCTCGCACCCCTCCATAGCCCAAGCCCATTTCCGTAGGAATCCCGGCGTCACTTCCCAACTTTCCACTCTGTGCGGCTCTCCCCACAAGATAAGGCCCTGTCTTGAGGCAGTGACATCGTCGTCGCCCCCGTCCGTGAGTGCCAACCTACTGGCAATGGGGGGCTTGGTAGACCATACAGAACCAAACATATACTCGACGATTTTGTCCCCAAGTAAATCTCTGACAAATTCCGCATGATCAAAACTGGACTCCTTGGCGATCAGATTATCCCGCATCTTCGGGATTGGTAAGAAGTTAATCCATGTCGAGTGTACAATATCCATCTGCAACGACGTCGGAACCAGACTCTCTGGGAGACCGGGCCTCGTCGCGAAAAATATGGAACTACCCAGGAACCAAACGTGGCCGGGGCGGATCTCATCCTTCTCAATGCCTGGGATGATGAACGCGGATGACCCGGCCAGGATATACTTGGCATGGTGGACTCCTCGCAACACGTTATACTGAATCAGATGGAGCAAGTGGTCAGCGGGTAGAGAAAGCCCCGACTTGGACAACCGAGCCGAAACCGTCTGTACTTGGTTGGAGCTTGATATTGGTTCAGCAAAGGGGTGAGGATTCTGGACGGGACCACGGTTCAGATGCTTGTCTGACGTGGTGTGACTTCCATCCTCAAGTCGCCAACGATGGACTCGGAATGGACGTAGGTTGTTGGTTACATCGGCCTGAACCGTTTCTCGAAGACGAAGTCCTGGGTCTACATGAGTCCATTGGACCGAGAGAAGCTCCTAGGGCTCGATGTAGGCAGCCACACTCACTGCGTGCTCTTTGGTTCAACCGGTTCTGTATTTTCTTTCGTTGTCGCTTCTCATCTGCGGCCACAGCGCTGTGACCCACCGGTTCCACTGCACTACACTCGGACACCGCGCACTGTGAATTATTCGCCATCTGCAACGGTATTCCATGGAAGGTACGGAGGAAGGGAGTGTGAGAAGAGACGATCATCTTAACTCCGTTGGGGGCCAAACATGTTTACTCTCCAAACACGGTAAAAACTGTCAGCCACCGTCTTTGTTCCACATCACCCGCTATTCCCAATCTGGAAATAATGGTCAGCCAGTTCCAGGCCACATCTATGCCTTCTTAGAAATCAAAACACATTGAGTACCGCCAGAAGGAACATAAAAGCCTGGTGATTTCCTACGGAGCATACCCATCATCAGCAACATCTTAAGAATATCCTCTTCTACTCATCATAACTCACCGTACCAATCAACACAATCTTGAGATAAACCACCATGTCTCGTTACGCCGAAGCTCACGCAAACCCGCAGGGCCCCGGCGACGCCCGCCCAACAGCACTGCAAATTGTCCAAGACGCCGAGATGGAAGGCCAACTCGTCGGCAAGTCAGCCGTAATCACCGGCGTCTCATCCGGCATCGGTCTCGAAACGGTCCGAGCCATCGCAGCAACCGGCGCAACCCTTTATCTCACAGCCCGGGATTTGACCAAAGCGAAAACCACTCTGGGCGACATCTTCAAGCCTGAGCAGATGGAACTTGTCCACATGGACCAGTCCTCCCTTGAGAGTGTGCGCAACGCTGCGAAGATCATCCTCTCCAAGACCGACAAAGTCATCCTCCTAATCAACAACGCCGGAATCATGTCGGTGCCGGAGCTCCGCCTATCGAAGGATGGCTATGAGCTGCAGTTCGCAACAAACCACCTTTCCCATTTCTTGCTCTTCAACCTACTCAAACCTGCCATGCTTGCCGCCACCACGCCTGAATTCCAGTCTCGCGTCGTGAACGTATCTTCCGATTCGCACAGACATGGCGGGATCAACGCGTCGGATAACTATAGCTTCCAGAACGGTGGATACGATCCGTGGAAAGCATACTCCCAGTCCAAGACCGCGGGTATTTACATGGCCAATGAGCTCGACCGTCGCTATGGTTCTCGTGGACTGCACGCGTCCAGCGTTCACCCCGGGATCATTGCCACTAATCTGGGGCAATACCTTAGCACGGAGCAGATTGACCAGTTGCTCCAGAATACGAAATGGAATTCTCTATGGAAGAGCTTAGAGCAAGGTGCGGCGACAACGGTATGGGCTGCGGTTGGAAGGGAATTGGAGGGTAAAGGCGGAAAATTCCTTGCTGGGTGCGCCGAGGCTGTACAGGGACCGGAAGGTACTGAGGATTATGTGGGGACCTTTGTCAATCATACGTACAAGCCGGAGGATGAGACTCGGCTCTGGAAGGATTCGTTGAAGATGGTTGGATTGTCGGAGGATGAGTGATGTAATCTTGGGAGGTTGAATTGTGTACTGTTATGATGGTGGCCAGTCCTTAGCTTAAGTGTTAGTACTTGTATGCAATATAGTATCTATTGCACTCCCCGATATGCCGGACATTTATCAAGATGTACCTATTGTCCAAAAGTGGCAAGCCAAAACAAACCCTCTCCCTATCAGAACTCTAACGTATACGGCAATCAAAGCGAAAGATGGAGGATCACGATTTCCATGAGCAGAAGCATCTGTAATTGGTGGACCGTCTAAGTTAGCCACAGAAAGTCGAAGGCCAACTAATGAACGAGTCGATTCTAGAAGAGGTGAAATAGTGTCCCGCAGCACGTGTTGGTGATGCATAGATGATATAGTGAGTCCATCATTTGTACCTCATTAGGGGTTTTCTGTTATCATAATGACCACTTCTTACCATCTACCTCGAGCATTTAACACATCTTTCCTTCCACACAGACACAGACACAAAAGTCAGACAAGACCTATATTCGTACAGCTCACATTAAGAATAATAAAACTACTGTGGAGACATTACCTGCAAACCTTAGTCATGGCGTATCTCAGACCAGGGATCAAGTCAGATGCCACTTGTATCATCGTTCGCAACCGCGTCAATCCCGAACGAAATGCCATATTCAAGCTCTACTCGTTCATTACTATTTGGGGAGCCGGCACGATGTATGGATCGATCAACTACTCTAGCTGGAAAGGAGCCCTCACGAGCCAGTGCGGCTTCTCGTCCTGGTGCCACCGTATAAGATGTAGACTCTCGCTTGGTAAAGGCACCCAGGAGTTTGTCTATATTTGCTCGGAGAAGCAGTTTGCCGCTGCTATTGATCTCATGTCGAAAGACGGAGCTGATCTTGAATTCGAGATTGTTCACAAATACAGTGAGGATACCCTGTTCCTATATGAATCTGATGGAAATTGTGCGCTTATCTTTCCTAGAATGGCTTCGTGTGAAGAAATATGGAAGGGATGGTGCTAGTCATAAGTATGCATCTGATTTCTATGATGCTGTTGAGAACCAGGAATGCTTTGAGAGATGCGATCTAGATTGATTCGTAAAGATTGCTCCAACCTCGTTCTATTCAGACAGACAGTTTTAGGATTTGTGTCATGGCTTCTATGTTTTTGCGGTATCTTGGGGTGCACTTTGAAGCTTCTATTTTCATAAAGGGATGGAATACGTTGACGAACGATGTTTAATCAGATTTTCTGGCTGTGTCAAAGCTTATCTCATAATGTGTGGACTACTTTGGGTGCGGAATTGCGAATTTGTTTGATCGCATCATCAGTAAGATATTCCAATACCTAGAAAATCTTCCCATCCATAATTAATCTCCAAGTTTATCATAAGTTGCAATATGCCTAAGGCACAATACATTAAAGCAAGTCACTAACAAGCTCCACCAACAAATCCGGGACACGCGTTTGGTATTCTTCAATCGGAAAGGTACATGTACTGATTATCAACCCAAGCCAAGAAATCCTCCCGGCTGATCGTTTCATTCAGAGTTCCGTCATGGTTAGTCTCAAGATACCCTAAGAACATTAGCAGACCATTTCATCTCAAACTATCCATGCTGGACCCGGGTACATACCATCCTGGGGAACAATTTCAAAGTCCAGACCACGCTCCAGGTTCATTCTGATGGCATAGTGCCAGTGGGCTTCGCAGAGGATATTTCCAGTGACGTCGAGACCATCATAGTAAACGGTGTATCTGGCGAAGTGGGTGTCTGGTTCGAAACCACACTTTTCAATCAACCCGGTGATCCACTTGCCATAGTCCAGGTCTCGGATATACAAGGTTTGACCATCCCAGACACGAGCAAAGTCCCATGCCATGAACATGCCGCTTTTAGTTGGGTCCATGCGGTTGTGAACCTTGAAGGCCGCGTCCCAGGCAATCTCACGGGGCATCGTACTTGTGAGCTAGAAATATGGCTTAGTATGTTTACTACCTTAAGCGGGGGTGAACTTTGTACGCCCGACTCAAATATCAAGGGGAAAGAGGAAGTCTCACCTTTGAATGTCAAAGTGAGAGTTATATGACAATAGATTTCCAGAGTAAGGGTAATCGGGAGACGGTGGTTGAAACAATCAGACAGAAGCAGGAAGACAAGAGGCTGGAGATAAATGACAGAAGCGCGTAGTCAGGGACTAGTTCCATTTGATTCACTCAGTCAGGCTCCATCAGCTTCTAGCAAAGTTACCCAATTGACCAAACCAGTCAGATTTGTTAGCACGTCAATGCCTGCTAGCTTTCTGTTACACGCTTATACAATACAGCCTATTGATTGGTTGCATATTTCTCTTCTGATTTACTGGGCATCCAAGGGCTTTTCGACTCTTTACAATCACCTGCTTCTTAAAACATAATCTACTACGCTCATACCCGTTGAGACATTGCAAAAAACGAGAATAGATGAGGATACTCCCATCGAAATCCTCAACCGCGTGGATGTCAGGCATTCCGCCTTTCTCAGCGCTTGGTGCGTTTGGCAAAATGGAGATACTAAAGACACTCTCTCCATCTGGAATCTTGACTATGGCCGCTGGGTGGAAGTACTGGTCGAACAGTACGATTTTCACCCGGACAAGCAGCTGATAGGATTCTCCTTTGAACGGGATGGATGCATTCTCAATGGATATGTGTTCTGTCGCACGCAGTGGCTCTGTGCCATCCAAGCGATGCTGGCATCTGATCAAACAGTTAGGTTTGATATTATTGCCAAAACAGGTAGGTTATTCTGTACATGGTCATGAAATTACTTGATTACAAAATGGTGACTTATTTCTACTAAAGACTACGAAGCGTAACCCGGCCTAACTGTGGAGCATTAGTGAATTTTTGAATATTTTGGGATATCGTCAATTGCACTGGGACCGCCTGGAAGTGGACAGTGATCAGAGGAGGACGCGGATCACAAAGCTTTGGAGGGACTTGAGATGTCTTATGGAAATAATACTAGGAATCACATAATGAAGTACATGGTGTTCCCTCACGTGCTCTCCTGTAACCCTACCGCCATATCAGTATCATCTTTAAGATCACAACATGCCTATTAACAATGCTATGCTCATTTTACCAAACTTGTAATGTTACATGGACAGCGTTACCCCAGAATTGTATGGAAGGATGATAATATTCACTGGTGGGATCACCTTTGTTAGTTAGGCAACGATCAACGCACATTTTACCCAACAAAGCGTTTCTTCTGCCTACGTCTATCTTCCTTTCTCCATCTTCGTCCATCCATCGTACCATATCTTTCATCGTTGAAGAGAATCCGCGTCTCGAGGTCTCAATGATTCCTTGACTCCAAATAGACATCCCCAAATGAATCAGGCCCTGACTGCTCGTATATGGGGTATTTTACGGAAATCCATCGGCACCAGCAACACTAGCTCCCTGCACCTGGCTGCGATAGATTTGGATTCAGTCTATACGGAATACGCGACCAGACCCCGACCTGTGAGCCGTCACTAATTCATTCAGCATGTCTGGGATACATTCATGCGTCTTGCAGGGCAGTTAGATCGCAATGGTGATGGACACCGAGAGCTATCTAGCATAACCCGATGGCTAGGAGAGCTCCCTTACAGGCCAATCCCAGGAAAGAAACGAGCGGGGTGAGCCATACATCCCACTGAACTTCCAAGGTTAGTTTATCATTCAGCTATTCGTTTGCAAATGGAAGATCTGCCATGAATATAGCAGTACGAACCTCCCCAGGGCTCTCGAGTGGTGATGCGGAATTCCAACGATACCTAAATGTACACACGTTCGCTGCGCTACTCACCAAGCTTCGTCGCATACGTTCTCCCGCAGCAGGCTAGATTGGCTATAACAGGTTCGAAAGGAGTGATGTTTCAAAAAGAGGACGGCGGACCAGAATTTGCCTCTAATAATCCTCTTGATATTGAGCACCTTGACATGACATGAAGACTGCAACTGTAGCCATCTAGATTACGTACGCATGTAATAACATAACGTAGTGAGTTATTCGGAAATGAGCGGGTCACGAACCGAGCGGGTCAGCCCAAGAGTCAATTTTAATCAAAGGGTCCCATGTGGGGCTGCTGACTGGATAACTTCAACGACTTTGGCAAGTTCAGAGCCGTTTGTCATATCGACCTAGTCCATAATAAATAAAGATAGTATTGCAATGTACTCTCATTCAACGACAGTTATCACTAAGTCGACCTCGGCTTCGGTTGCGGAGAATGCCTGTGCTGCTTGCAGAGAGCAGAAGAGGGGATGTGACAAGATTTTGCCATCATGCGGCCGGTGCACCAGGTAATGCAATGCACCTTTGACTACAGATCTTTTTGTCTTGCGACGCCACTGAGATTGGGAACAAGGCAGAATCGTTCATGCAATTATCTCTGGCATACCGCCTCTGACGTATCTCCGTCCGAAGGGCTGACCTTTTTGTTGCGGTTGGAGTTGGACAATCCCAAAGCGCCTAGTCTTAATATCGATCTATTGTATGTTAATATGCTGCACCAAGCCCAGGAAGAACACAGTTCAATTTTTACTCGGGTTCTGGACGAATACTTTTCCCACATCCAGCCATGGTTACCGGTTGTCATGGAGCGGCCGTTTATGGAAAGTCTTGAGAAGCTAGGCCATCAACCTCGTGCAGAGACTGCCCTGCTTGCTCTCGCCATACTCCTTGTCGTGCAGGGAGGCTTACCTGATAGAGCTACAAATCCATCACATCGAAATTACACCCTGTGCAAGGAACTTTACGCCGTCCTTCAGCTAAGGCGCGCGCCTTCGTTACAACTGGTCCAGAGTGGTCTTCTAGTAGCCTTATATGAGACTGGGCAATCATCCCCTGGAGCGGCCTCATTGACTATCGCAAGCTGTGCGAGGTTAGGCTACTTAATGAAACTCAATATAGATGATGGGAGTAACCACGAAGATTACCTGTCCTGGGAAGCTGCTGAGGAACGAAGACGGGTGTGGACTGGGATCTATATGCTGGACCGGTATCAGTGTCTCACGAGTAACTGCAATCTTCGAAGGGGCTGACTCTTATCTTTGATACAGCGTCATATACCAGGTAGTAACCGAATTCAAAGCGCCTCATGTATCAGAAGACTTGGCGGATCACTTCCGACTGCCTGTAGGTGATGCATGTTTGAGAACAGACAAAAGTGAAGCAACCCAGGCTCCCTCCCACCAGCCGATGTCCGTGCCAGTCGATGTTCCCCTTTGCTACTATGCCCGGGAGATCCAGGCCGTCCGTCTTCTCGGTGAAGTACAGCTACTACAAAGACACGTCGACGTCAATTCGCTGCCGGAGAAATTCCAATCTTTGGATCACCGACTAATGCAGTTCGCGGAAAGGTTGTTTGAGCAGACGCCTCAGGGGTGGGCAACCTTATGCGGAGCTAATGCGATCACCTTAACGTGAGATACCTACCCGTACCAATCTAGGACCAATAGTAATGAACGATAGGGCTGCGCTGACCCTTCATCGAATTCGAATTGATTGTGCGGAGAAGTTCCAAACCTTTGGGACATCTGATGATGCAAAAGCGTCGCTCCTCGCCTTGACGTCGTTTATTAACATGGTCCGCGATATATGCAATAAGTTTAATATGCTTAGTGCACCGGAGAAAATTCCATCTGCACCGCTGCCTGCTGTTATGTGCACGGGGGAAGCTGTCCTTGCTGGGATTAGGATGAAAGAACTACTCGGGGAGCAGTTTCAGCTAGACTATGAGCCATTCCGACTGACACTGCTTTACGCGAGGAAATCGTGGAAATTGGCTGGTATGTGTAGCACCTTGTCTACCATACATTCTGGATGCTAACTCCCTCAGATCAATATCTGCAGCGAGTGGGATAACGGTTTAATTTTGCTCGTGGCTCAAATACCTGTGCTCGTATCTCTCGTAGCCAATGGCTCTGTAGGGGATGTTAAAATTGATTAACAATACCAATAACAATACCTGTCCTCAATCTTCCTCAAATTGTCTCACTAAAAGCATTGTTCATCTGTGCCACTATTGATCGGACTTCCGATCGAGCATCATTCAGAAGTTGCTTAACAGTCGTCACCTCCTTGATGGACCCGATTCCAGTGCCTCTATTTGCCTTGTGAGTAGAGCTCCAGATATTTGTGGATAAAGACACTCACGCCCATATAATGGTTCTATCATCTTCTCCCTTTTCCATAGCCTCGCTATGTCGTTTGAGGATTTCTTCATCTGTAACGCCGCTCTGAAAGTCCTCGTAGCTGCGACCGATGATGGCCCTGCCATCATATTGCCTAGGCCAGAAGTCGGTCGAATTGAACACATCATGCTTCCGTGATTTAATTGTCGTTGAGGTTCCGTCAGTAGTGGAAATGATCTTTTGTTTTGCGACATCCGGACCTGCGCATTCAACGGTAGCAATAAACTGAGAGGGCGAATGTGTTAGTATCCAGACAGCCTAGGAAGTGAAGACCACGAATTACTCTCGTTCCCATAACGATTCCATCCGCACCTTGCGTAAACGAACATCATTAGCACGCCCCATATGCTTGCTATATATCATAACCCCAACCCCCCAACCCCCCCCCCGCGCGAAGACAAATGAAGCTCACCTAACGCCATAGCCGCAACCATCCCCCTCGCATCAACAATACCACCCGCAGCCAACAAACGAACCTCCTCCGTCTTATCCAACTCGTGAAGTAGCCCCTTCACCTCCGGAATGAGCGAAATCAGACTCGCCCCCTGCGCCCACTGATGCCCACCCGCATCCGACCCCTGAACGACCAGTACATCCGCCCCATAGTTGATCGCCTCCCTCGCAGCCTGGACCGTCCCAACCTGCACGAACACTTTCACATCCCAGTTCTCCTTCTCTCGGAGCTGATGAACAGCCGTGATGATAGGCTCATGGTCGGATCCATTCTTCGGAAACGAAAGCCAGATCCCAGTTACCCGAGCGGCGCATAGAATCGGAAGTACATTGTCGACTAGGCCTTCTAGCTAGAGCAGGAGACAACCTACACCTATGGGGAGCTTTTCATCGGGGCTTGCGATCCTAAGAAGTGATCGAGCTGTGCTGAGCTCCGCTTGCAGTTGTTCGAGCTGTGGAGACCCCGTTCTGAAATCGGTGCCGCCAGCTATGAACCCTATACTCGAGTTTGTGAGTTCCTGGTCTTGCTCAACTAAAGGAATGGGGTTTTTATAGGGTTATATGTACCATAGCCCCCGGCAGATGAAACGGCGCTTGCTAGACGGCTGTACGCATAGCCGTGCATGGGCCCGTTGGCGATGTATGGGGATTTCGTGTTTGGGAAGATTTGTTGCATGCTTGTCGTCTATCTTCTCGATTGATTTATGTTTGTGTGAAAATAGCGAAGTAAGAAGAGGGGCAAGCAGGTGTGGCCGGGTTTAATACTACTTACTTACTGTCTCTGGCGCTTACAGATACTCTTGTTTTGGCTGGAAATGGTTTCTGTATTGTCTGCCAATCAAATCTCGTGGTAGAAGTTGCGGCCGCTAGTGTGTGACCGGATATAACCAAAATTACCGTCTACCGATTCATAGCGTCAAGCCTCAGTCAAGGATCGGCCGCTAGGGCGAAGCCTCCCAAGGATCCTGACACACGAAGATTCATTCCCATTCGTCCACCTAAAAATGTCCGGACACCATAGACGTGTCTATACGGTAATTTATAGGTGAAACTTCAGGTTGACAAATCCAAAATCTTTCGTATCCATGGGGCCGTCGGCCGCTAGCGTCTTGTTCAGCTGCTGATGGCTAAGAATTCAATTGATAAGAATGTAGATTTTACCTACGAAGTATAAAAGAGGACCAAAGAATGAGTTTTCATTTCACAATACCAACCACCTCCTACCTAATAAGAACGTCTACCTCTCTTTTTTGCTTTTGCTTCTCCTTCTTAATATATCTATCCCATACATTCATCATGGATCCAGTCTCTGCAAGAACACTCTTGTTGATAGGCTCTGGTCCTGGAATAGGTGTGGCTGTGGCATCCTTGTTTGCCCAAAAGCACTTTGATCATATTGCCCTCTTTGCCCGGAACCCATCTCAGTTGGAAGCAGATCAAGAGACGATTCTATCTTCTGCTGCAGAGGTTGGTCGTCAAGTCCATGTTCGGACATGGAAAGTGGACATCAGCGATCTGGAACAACTCAAGGCGGCTTTAACAGAAGTCCAATCCTTTGGGACACTGGAATGTGTCTATTTCAACGCGGCTCGCGTTGGTGGAAGCAAGCTCTTTGATTTCCCTGTTGAAGAGATTGAGCTTGATCTGAAGGTAAGTTTGGATATATGTTCATAATAGGGGTATTCTCCAATGATTGATTTGATCTGCTCTCTAGGTCTCGGTGACTGCCCTCTATGTTGCTGTTCAATGGGCAATGCCAATCCTGGCTAATACAATGCAAACGAACCCGGGAATCGGCATCAAGCCGACGATTCTAGTGACAAATAGTCTTTTACCTGTGGATCCAATCCCTGAATTATTTTCTTTGTCGGTGGCCAAGGCTGCACAGGCAAATTTGGTCAAGTCGTTGCAGAAGTCTCTTTCGAAGGGAGGTATTCGTGTAGGAATGGTTATTGTGGGAGGGATTGTATCACCGGACTCGAATTTCTTAAATCCTACCACAATTGCTGGACAAGCTTGGGAACTGTTCAACCAAGATGGAGCCGATTGGAAAGATCAAGTGAGTATCCTAGAGGATCGAGTTGATTGGTGTCCATGCCTGTGAATATACCATCCTATACTTCCTAGGATTCATGGTGCATTTTGGAGGAATCATAGTGAAATTTGAGAAGAAATACAGAATCATTAATGCATATCGTACAAGCCATACAAGCACATAAATATCTAATCTGACCTCGTCAGCACAGTCGCAAGTAATCGTAACCATATAGACACATTCCGTTAGCCCATGCAGTAAGACGAGATTACCAGCCGCCTCCATGATGTCCTCCCCCTCCGTGATGTCCACCGCTGTGATGCCCACCAAAGCCTCCACCATGATGATGTCCTCCATGGTGTCCTCCGCCCAAGCCACCAAACCCCCCTCCATGATGCCCACCTCCAAACCCAGATCCCATGCCCCCATGATGACCATGATGGCCATGACCACCCATTCCCATACCAAGTCCACCACCACCATGATGATGATTATGATGATGATGGTGATGATGTCCTCCTCCACCAAATCCTCCAGGCCCCGTGCCAAAGCCTCCTCCCATTCCAGTGCCAGGACCGAACTCGTGTTTTCGCGGGGGTGGATATCCGCCTGCGCCCATTCCCGTGCCGGGGTTCATATGATGACGGCGATTACTACCGCCGTGAGAGGAGAAGCAGGAGCCCATGTTGTTCTTGAGTTATGTTTTCTTTGGTCTGTTTGGTATGAGGTGCTAATGTCGGGCAGTGGTTCATAAACGTGTTTCAATGAACGTAGATTGTATGTCAAAGTATATCAATCTATCGATTTATAAATATAAGGCTGAAATTAGTGCACATCCATATAAATATATCCTCCGGTACCTTTTCCACCCTTCCTCTCTAAAAGAAAATCTCATGTATACGTACGCCATGACGTCATGCACCCATCCACCAATGAAGAATACGTACAACCCTCACTCCCAAGAGAATATCCAAGGAAAAAAGTCTAGAGAAAAAATAAAAGTAAAAAGGATTTTATGAATGACATAATCCATTTACAAGATTCCCCTGAACCACTGGAACAGGAATTACTAGTAATGATACTTGAACTCCACTTCCGCGTCACCTGTCCTGACTCTCCGCGTATCCTCTTTCCCGTCGATGATCCTCTCCTTCTCTGCGTTCTCTCTCTTCAGGTACATCGCATGCACAAAGACCACAATCTGGGCTACGCATAGAGACCCTAAGGAAAATGAGTTACCCAAGACATAGGGTGATTTGCGGTAGATTTGTCCGGCGACGATTCCGGCGCAGTTTCCGATGGTCTGTTGGACGCCGACTGCTAGGGCTCGACGGTATTGGGGGGCGAAGTTGACGTTCAGCCAGGCCACATTCAGTCCAACGCCCGTGTAGCAGGCAATTGCGCAGAGATAGGTGGCGAAATATTTGACCGGGTCGTTGGATACGGCTAGGAGGAGGATGTAGCCGATTATACCAAAGATGTTGGCGACTAGAATGTACTGTTTTCGCATGTTAGTATGTTCTTCAGCACGTTTGCCACCAGGTTGTTGGTCTAGAGAGGGAGGAAGAAGGACAAGACTTACAGAGGCAAAGCGCGAAAACCGATCTGCACAATACGCAACCGCAATAAATACCATTGCGGCCCAGATATACACCGGCACGGTCAACACATTGCTCATCAATGAGTTATACCCGATACCCTGCAGGATTGTTGGCAGGAAGGTGCTGAATCCGTAGAGCAGAATGTCCTGACAGAACTGCGTGACTGCGCTGAACGCCAATTTGGGATCGCGCAGTGCGGTCCACATCTCCTCCCAGCTGAACTTGTCGCTGCCCATGTATTTGCGGCGTTGTTCGTTACGCACGCGCATCATCCATTTCTCTTCCGCAGTCAGGAAGTACGACTCTGCTGGGTCGTTGGGGAGGCCGAACCAGATGAGGACGGCGCAGACCATGCTGAAGAGGCCTTCGATGATGTAGACCCATCTAGTTCATGTCTTAGTTAATTATCCGATGTAAAAGGAAAGGGGACAACTACCTCCATCCGGCTTTTCCTCCTAGCCCGTCCATATGAAGCAGTGCGTATGCCAGTAAACCTCCCACGGCACCAGAAATGGCTGCACAGCTGAAAAGGTAGGAGACGCGCTTCGCCTGCTCTTCCCGTCGGTAGACCATTGTCAGGTACAGATTCAGACACGGGAAAAGACCCGCCTCGCAGGCACCTAAAATCAACCGTGTCGCGTACAGCGCAGCAACGTTCTGTACGAACCCCGTAAAAATTGTCGCCAGAGACCAGACGATGCATAGTCCGGTTAGGATATTCCGAGGCGTAAGTTTCTTCATCAACACCGCCCATGGTGATTCTAGCAGCACATATGTCACGTAGAAAATGGACACGGCGGTCGAAAACTGAGTCTCGGAGGCCCCGATATCCTCAGGCATTCCTGCCACCTTGACATTGCCTGTGGCGAAGGTTAGCTCCCATTTCAAATCCCCAATGGAACATACGACATACCGATATTTGTACGATCTAAGAAGCACGACAAATATGTCACCATAATAATGGGAACGAACGCAATATCCAGCTTCATGAGAAGTTTCTTCTCCTTCTTCGGATCGAGCACGACGTCGTCCACATCGCCGAGGCCCGGCTCCTCTACGGAGGTTTTGCGATCATTTTTGCTCTCAACCGATATATCCTTTTGGTTTGTCGACATGGAAGGCGTCCAAATGAGCGGATCGTGTGAGTACTAAAACTGTTTCGTTCTCGAGTTGCTGCGGGAAATGGATGTAACTGCACTTCCACCCCAAAACCTCCAAAACCGAGTCGACAGGGAAGGGGAAAATCTGGGGTTAAAAAGAAACCCCGTGGATCTCGCTGATCCCTCCGTCACGATTACCTATCAAGATAGCGGCTGCATATCTTTTCCCTGAAGATACATAGTGTTTGGCTGGATGGCAGTCCCGTTATCTGAATAAGGTATCACTTGAGTAACAGAAATTCGGTCCAAGCCCGCGTCTCCGCTCGTAGAAACAGCCCGTTCGGGCCGAAGGGTCAAGATAAGTGGTGGACAGGGGTTTATCAGTTGGTTCCCCTACTAAAATCTCATTCGCTCATTGGGTGGTCCGCCTGATAAAACCCCAGATATCGGTGAGTGGGCCCCGAGGGTGGATATGGGGAAAACGAGTGGGTTGACTCGGTGTATACAGAGTAGGAAATACTACAGTACCTAGGGCTTGGCTCCTTGCTTGATAGTCATTAACACTCCGTCATGGCGGAAAATAAGCTATTCTCATTCCGCGGGGAAAGTCATATAACTCTAATGTAGAACACCAAGTACTCAAAACAAGACAACCATAATACTATGGTAGCGATGGACCCCACGCTATGCCAAACAGCCCACCAAGTCCGCCTCCTCGGCCGCCAAAACCATATAACCAACACCTCGGGCCTAGCCCCAGGATACCTACAAGCGAACCTTCTCGTTCTTCCCTCGCGACACGCCGAGGATTTCCACAATCTGTGTCTCCGCAACCCGGTCTCCTGTCCCTTACTTGGGCTCACCCAGAAGGGCAACCCCCACATCATTTACCCGTCAACCTGCATCAAAGACAAGGACTTCGATCTTCGTACCGACTGTCCCAAATACCGCGTTTATAAAGATGGCAAGTATATTGAAAGCCGTACCGATCTCATGAATCTTTGGACAGACGATTATGTCGGCTTTCTAATCGGATGCTCTTTTTCCTTTGAAGATGCCTTGTCTGACGCGGGGCTCAGACCAAGACACCAAGCCACGGGAACCATTGTTCCCATGTATAAAACACGGATTCCATTGTTAGCATCCGGGGTCTTCAAGAATGGAACCTGCATTGTTTCTATGAGACCCTATCGGATGGAAGATGTAGAGAGGGTTAGGGAGATCACAAGACCCTTCCTAGCCACGCATGGGGAGCCGGTTGACTGGGGATGGGATGCCCTCGAGCGGTTGGGGATTAGCGATATTGAGAAGCCGGATTTCGGGGAGAGACAGGTTTTTGAGGACGGGGAGGTTCCAGTTTTTTGGGTGGGTTTTTCCTTTCCAACTTTTACTCTATTATTCAGAGATTGACTTTGTTGATTGTTCATTAGGCCTGTGGTGTCACACCACAGATGGCAGTTGAGTCGGCAGGAGACCGAATCGAAGGTCTTGTATTCGCGCATGAGCCAGCCCATATGCTGATTACGGATTTTACTGTCAAAGACTTGGAGACATTGGGGAAGCCCCTTTATAACTGATCCGATAAACGTTTCATTCCCTTGTCCCTTCGTCTCCCTGTGTAACAGGCCTTCGGTATTACCAAGGCCAACAAGTGCTCCTAGATATGTTGGAATAAAACTGGAAAGCGTGAGCGGATACCGATATCAATGGGTGTTTCAGTAAAGGATAGATGAAATCATGATTAATAACGGTACCTTCAGACACAATGCGCTGTATTTCCGATATTCTGCCACAGCAGCGATGGAAAACTCCAGTTAACCTTGAAGTATATCCAGTACCAAGGCTGACGAGAAACGTATATAAGCACCTTTCGTCTCAACCGTCGGAGATTCTTCTCTTCTTATTCAGAGATACGGCCTAGCTAACACATACTGGATTTCAATCTCTCCATCTCGATCCTTCGAATATTTGCCCTCGTCTTCCTCATCCTACAAGATCCGGTCATCTCTAGCCAATCCCTAGCCATCAGCCATTCTAGGACGAGGTACAGTGGTCTTTCCGCTTCTCCATTTGCTGTACATCATGTCTGTACCTTCTTCTGAGGACACCAAAATCGCAAGGGGTGATTCGATTACCGTCGATAATGCTATAGATCCAGTCCGAAATGGTCGTACCGAGGCTGGTTATTTCTTTATGAATTATCAAGTAATGGACCCTAGCATTCCCATCCGGTCGCTGTCCTGGGACACGTGGACTACATTTCTGACCGGGCAATGCGCGTATTCCCCCACGGAGCATCTCCTAAAATGCACCATCGATGGGGAAGATCCCATTTATATTTTCCATGACATACAATGGAAATCTACTCTGTCGCGTCTGAAGAAACTTGGGAAAAAAGTCTTTTTCGAGATAGTCTCCAAGAAAGGTGAGAAATTTCATATTTCAGTTAATGCAAGCGGTTGGTTGTCGCGGATTGAGCTAATTACATTGATAGATACATACGCCGAGATGGGAATTGAACTCCCTGAGCCTGAACCGGCCGTGATCTCACCTCGCTCGCCTGTCTTCGGTGAACCTCATCACTGGCGACAACGGTTGAGCGGTATCTAGTTCCACGTTCATTGCATGGTCAACTTGCATTCAAGCTAGATATCTGGTGGGGATATTGCAGGCCAAGGTAACATGTTAGAAGTATCAAGGTCGTGGTGCTTTGTTAGTAATTCAGTGAGTATTTACTATGATTCAGATGTAACTATAAATTGAATTTCAGCCGATCGGTTTATCGTCCTGTATTGTATGATAGAAGACTAAATCAGAGAATCGACTCTCTATAGTATCTCTTCGTATAGACCCGTCTATATGAATTTCTCTATTTACCTTACAAGTCCATCCTTTATGAAATCATTTCTTATTCAAAATATCAAATAATGTCACACTTCACAAAATGAAACCAACAATGATGTTCATCATCCGTCTAGTGACAACATGCTATGAGAAGACCACACAGATCACGCTTAATTCTCGCAATAGTTAAGGCTTTTTATACACATCCTCAAAGGCAGGATGGCTAGAGCGATGACCAGGAGAGCAATATTTTTCTGTCTAAAACTACGGGAATCTATGATTTTAGATGAGAAAAATATTAGTCTGATGACTTAGGGTCAGAGTTATCCTCTTTTAATAGGTCATGTTGATTATATGGAATATGCTAGTAGCGAAGGTCTAACATGATGTATTTCAGATAAGATGCATTGGTTCGTTGGGTTCTGGGGCTTTTCGTAGGTTATTTCTGGGAAGCAGTGCTAGTATGATGTGGTTTTGTCGATTTCCTTTTGACAGAGCTGGAGGGTTCATTGTAGTCCACTACGGATAGACTTTGGTGGACTGATTATGTGGAAATAACTTTAGTTGTCTGTTTGATTATTGCCCGTATCACAGTAACTGATGGTATTAAAACGGGGTAAATAACCCCCCCTGTCAATTGCTATACTGACATCAAAAGCAATCCTTCATCAAGCTCGACAGCTCACCTCCAAAGTCAAATGTGTAACCATTCCCCATGCGAGCCCCATACTGCCACGGTTCCTCATACGTCTGCATACCTGTCCCCACTGACATGATCTGGTCTTCAATGTTGCCCACTGCTTCGAACCATTCCATCAGCTCCCGCGTCATCTGGGCTCCGTCCGGTGTTGTATGACTATGCGTACTAGGTGCCGGCACCTGCTCCATTGTGTCTACCATTGCACTACCACCGGCTGGCTCAATTGCGGACCGAGCTGTCTCGTCGGGCTGTTGGTGGGTTTGCAGCCCAAGTTGAGGTCCCAGTTTTCGAAGGCCCTTGATTGACTTCCACAACCGCCGGGATACATATGATCGCGGCGAGAAGCCTTTGACTAACTCCAAGGCCATGTAGAACTCCACTTTAGAGTGAGCACTGAATTGGGCGGGTGTCTGCGATACGGCGAGGAACAGAACGGCAAGGGCTGACACGAGAAACCAGTTGAATGTGACCTGCTGGAGGCGGTATATATCTGACGTTTCGTTGAGTTTCGTGATAAACTGGATAGTGTCTTTGGCAAGGTCAACGACTATTTGTGATTCTGCTGGATAACGCATTATATGAGTCGCGGAGTGTAGTACTGGTCGATAAATCAGCATCCGCAGCTGATTGGCGCGTAGGTAAAGCAAAGACCGTAGCCGACGAATACTCCGTGGATCTTGTTGCGCTTGATCGAATGGCTGGTCAAGACGCAAGGATTCAGGTATTGCCGCAGCCCATCGCATAACCTGCCAGTCTAAATAGTTCATCTCGTCCTTCTTGATTTCATTGGTGTTGTTGAAAGCTGATATAAACTTCCAGACCTTCGCCGCAATGCGACTATACCGAATCATCACCCGCAAGTAGGGGGTCTTTTCCTCGGGCTCTGGAAGCCATGGGTCAATATCTGTGTCTTCCAAGGCGAAAGGCATGCCTGTGCCGAAGCTCCAGCGCATATCCAGAACATATATGGACCAGAATAATCGTAGAATACGCTCCCTCCCTTCAGCTAGGATAGCCGGTTGTTGCAATGTTTCCCGTCGGTGAAGGCCTTTCTCCAGACACATACGTTCCACGATGCCGATCGTCCTCCAGGCAAGGGCTTCCTCATCCATTTGAAAATAGAATATCGACTATGTGATTATGTCAGGTTACGCAAGGAACAATAGTAAAGCAGGACTTACCACCAACGTCAGGAACATGATACCTCTAATGTCTGGAGGCCCCCATACACAATTGTCTGCCACCTCCTGTACATCCTCGAACAGCCTCATCGCGAGATCGCTGTTTCCGCTTGCCTCGGCCGTTATTGCACATGCAAGAACCAATCTGAGAATATGGACGTCGTAATTCTCCAGCTTCGTGTGACCGTGATGCTGTACAGAAGCTTCTGACCAGGCTTCTATTCCCACCTGACCATAAAGAATCTCGACCTGGTTGAGGAGCTGCTGCAGGTCCAAGACAGGGTACATAATACCCATCTCCTCCTCATACACCCTACACAATCGAAGAGCTTCGTCTTTTCCAATAGACCACAACGGGTCACCCCGTCGTGCATGCGACACCTGAGTCGGTGAGGGCGGTGATGGCATAGGCGACGGTTCCTGGGTCAGATCCCCATCCTCACCAGCATCATTGCGCTCGACGATCCCACGCCGCTGAAGACTCGATTTCGCAAGATCAAAACTAAACGCAGATGTCGTAGGACCTTGGAAGGTCAGCTCCCTCGCCGATGAGACCCGCCGAAACGGTCTCTGCGAGGAAATAGATGAACAGGTCTGGTCCGGTCGCGATAATGACGTCGGAACAGCCGCGCCGTGAGTCAGCGTATGAACGGCAGCCGTCAAAGCCGTAATCTGTTCCTGCATGGCTTTCATCTGCTCGCACAATTGATCGAACCCGCTAGTTTCCGTCAGCGTACCTTCTCTCCGCCCCACCGACCTGCTCTTACTTTTCATTTCCGCTAATTTCTTGTCGTTGTGCTTCAGCGTACACACATCCAACCCGCTGTCTTCCACATCTTTGGCATGGTGTCTCTCCATTACACTTGATTTTTCGACGCTTGCACTCGTTACTGTGGTTCGCGATTTCAGCAAGACCTTCAGCTGTTCACAACCCCGGCAAGGATTAACGTGACCCACCATGCTTTTGCGATGTATTTCCGTCTTTTCCGCGGACGAGGGTCGTTTGACTCCGCTTCGTTGTCTATCGTACGGCTATGCCCGTTGTCTACGATGTGGATTGTGTCATGATCCTCCGGGGCAGACATCTTGAACAAGACCTGGTAAGAACGGTGAGAAAAGAAAAACGCCGGTGGTTGTTTTTGTTGTTGGGCCCAAGTCGCTAATGCGGGGGTTCGGCAGCCGAGGTTGGACTAAAGCCCGAGGCGGTTAGGCGGCGACGATCCACTCGGCAGTTATCCACTTCCTTGAATGGTTCGTCGTCCCGCTAAAATCTTAGCTTGTAATTCATGTCTGCTCTCGGTCTGTATTGGATATGTTATTCATTTGATTCATTTGATTCATTTGAGGGTGCCTGCACATTCATACTCCTATGTATATTTTCATTCTAAGCATGCAAATATCATTGCCAACGCAATGCTAATTCTAAACGGGCAGAAATAGAAAAATAGAAGACTACAGATCCTTCGTCCGTTCATCGCTCTCCACGATCCATTGTTGAAGCTTGGGAGCATCCCGCGGCTTGAAACCAACCTTGAATGGTTTTGGCTCTGTGGTCAGGGCCGTGGGAATCGCATTGCACTCGATCGCATCCAGGATCGGGCGATCTGCCGGGTTCTGCGCTGGATGCATTGTGAAAGCAGTGATCAGTCGGACGTATGCCGTGAAAAGCTCGCGATTAGCAAGGTGGGATCCCGCACACATCCGTGAGCCGGCCCCATATCCGTAGTGTGGGGTACCAGAGCCTTCAGAGACTTCGAGATATCGCTCAGGGATGAATTTTTCCGGCATCTTGAAATGGTCCTCGTCGTAGTCGGCAGCCCAGGCGTTCTGTACATCAATGAGTATGGTTCCTGGAGCACAGGCCAGAGAGAAGGAAGTATCTTACCATGAAGAAGGTCGTGCCAGCCGGAATCTTTGCCCCGTTAAACTCTATTTCCTTGATGTTTACGCGTGGCAGGCAAATCGGGATGACAGTCCAGAATCGCAGAGTTTCCTTAACCAAGGCCGACACATATGGAACCTTCTCCTCAACCAAGCACTTTTCCCATGCATCGCCATCCGGGTAGACTTTCATGATCTCGTCATAGGCCTTCTGCTGAATCCGCTGACCGTCCTCAGAAGCCAGATATGCAATGCCCATGATCAGATTACCGGGAACAGTATCCAGACCAGCCGAAACCATCGTCAAGCAAATAGACTTCACCTCCGCTGTTACGCCATTCCGTCAGTGGCGAACTCTAATAATCAGACTAGAATCACTCTTACCCTCATTAAGCTTTGCTTCCGGGTCCTTCAAGATATTTCCAGTAATACACGGCGTGTCCGTTCCCTTAGCAATTCTGTCCTTGAGAATATCCAACAAATACGTCAAGTACTTATCCCGACGGACACGGAATTCCTCAGCCTCGCGGTTCATTTTAGGCAAAATCCGGAGTAACGGAATATAATCCTGCCAGTTATTGCTCGTACTGCGGAAGTTCGACACTCCACGTTCGACATCGACAATTTCCTTGAGTAGCTCATCATCAACATTTCCCGCGATCCGGAACCCGTAGTTCAGCGTAAGACTGGTATTAAGCGCAAACCGCTGGAAATAAGCAGTAGGGTTCACATCCACCGTTCCATTCTGGCTATCCTTGAACAGTTCCTTAATACTAGCGGTGGCTTCCAAGTCAATGATCGGCATGTACGACTGCACCGCGGGGCGATTCAGCGCCGTCGCAGCCGCCTTGCGCCGTCTCTTGCAGGATTCATCCCAGGGGGATGTACCAATAGTAAATCCCTGCGAGCTAGAAACGACGCTATGGAAAGTGTGGAATGTCGGGCGAGAAATGAGCGCGGATTGGTCCTTAATCCAGAGCTGGCGCACGGAGTCGAAACTGTTGGCAAACACCACGCGCTAAAACAGCGGTCAAGTTAGCTTCGGCCCCCCTCACATCAGCCTCCGAAAGAAATGTCAATGCGCACCTTGTTCCCCATGCGCACTTGGAACACCGGTCCGAACTTCTTCGCCCATTTTCCCGCGACCGTCGCGTGCTGGTCACCGAGTTGTAAAAGATTTCCGAAGAGAGGAACGCCGGGAATCTCTGGGATGCCTTTGATCTTTGGGACATCGGTGCGGTTCAAGTAGCGGATGATAAAGTACACCACCGCGATAGCGGCGATCGCGATCGTTTGTAATGACATCTCTGAGAACGTCTAAAGTAAAGGAGAGAAAACAGTCGCTACCGAAGGAAAAATCTCATAGCAGCTAGGGTGGCATGCGACGCGCCGGGGTTTTATACCTAACATCTCGTTTGAGCATCAAGTCTCCGCAGGGGTCATTACGTCTGTTGCACGGGACCTTTCCGACCGTGGTTCAACGTCATGGTACTTGGATAGATTACCTCGTTCTTGATAGGATATGAGACTGTCGCCTACCATGCACAGGAGAGGGGCGGCCATCGTTACAACATCGCGAATCGGACACACCTCATTGGTTGTAACGCTATGACCGAGGGAAGAAACCCTGTAAGTATGTACCTCAGGCTTCGGATCGGGCATTGCGGCATTCCATTCCGCGTCCGCCGGCTAAACACGGACGCGGAATATCGCGGCTTCACCTTCCGCTCGTCGCATTTGGTACAAATTTAACCCTACAGCTATGAATATTTATTGAAAGGAGGAAGATTGAGTGACAGGATTCATAGAGATAGAGATCTCGGGGAAAGCTACAAAACTACGGCTTCGAAGCTTTGCCAAGGCGGCCCCGGATTTCCCCAAATTACTGAATCGGATTTTCCGCTATATTTCCGCACAATGTTCTTATTTACTCTCAATTTTTGCAGGTATTTCCGTCTAAACATAAATTGTCGCAATTAATAATTTCACTATCTTGGATTATAGCCTAGGTTCACACTACTGGGAAACCCCGAATCCATACCTTTTATATCGGGGTCGGAAATGATTTCCTGCTCGCAGTGCGAAACACTGTTCTGCCGATCGATTAATGCAAGTCATTTGATCCAGGAACCTATAGTTTCTCTGTTATAGTCCACTCTCTCCTATCTCAAGATCACGAAGCCCTAATTCAGTCGGGTTGAGCCTGTGCGCCAATAACATTTCAAAAAAAAAAAAAAATAGCACAAATAGAACCAACTACAGCAAATTAACAAAGGGACCAAATGTAAGCTCAACAGACTAGTTAAGAATTTATTAGTGGTTGTACACTATTACTTTATATGCAATACCATTTCATTCAGCCTAAAAGCCTCTACTTTGCTAGTTCAATATTTTGTATTGCTTTCTCCGGAAATTATATATGATGTTGTATCCCATGGTGACAGCATCTGACCATTATAACTGACGAACTCTCGACCACACATTCTACTAAGTAGATACAGTGAGCAATTGCCAATTGCTTGCCACCACTAAGTGGAAACCCCGACATTAACATCATAGCCCAATCAATGAATTCTGCAATCGTTCCTCACCTGTAAATCCTACATATAGAATGTTTCCAGCGCTTTCCATATAGCAGGGTGAGCTATATAATTTGTGCGTCCGCAATTACAGCTGTTGAGCAGAAATTATGGTCTTTGCAAATGGTTCGATTCCATTTGTAGTAATAAAAGCGGTATTGCTACAGAGCTCTGAACAAGGGTTGATATTACATTATACGCTATACATTAGTTATATCCGCGGAAAATAGCAGCTTAGGGCATAGATACTTAATCTGAGATAGTGTTCATTGTGAATGGCCTCAGACGTGTCTAAAATAGGATTAGGGTTGGCCCTGAGAATGATTCCGCTACAACCTTATAGGACTAGCCGCAAGCTGCAACGTAGCATCACAGATTTTGACTGTTTTATAGGTATCCACGCAGCTTTCTTTGTCTGGCTATGGATCCCTGCAACACTAAAATAGTGTGTAATAGCTTGGTTACTAGGTAGCTAACCGTGTATAGTTTACCAGTGTTGGAGAGCATCGATAGGATCTAGGCGTGCTTGGCTACTAGAATGAGCCTAATTTTGACGCGGGTCAGAAAGATCTACAGCAGTATCATCTTGACAGGCGCAGCCCGCCATATTCACCACAGTAAACGCAATTCAAGTTTCTCCTCACCCCAATGGATTACATTCAACGTCAATGTGACAAGGACTTATAAGACCGAACACCATGTGCAGTCACAGACCGGATATTGCACGCCTTCTCAGGCCACGGACTCCGGATGCCGTATCACTATGTCTGCATGTTCCAATCATTGAAAGTGAACCTCATTCGTACTCAGGCAGTATAAACAACTGCTATGGACATTTTTGTATTTTAGCTGTGCGTCGTAGCCGGTGTTTTGGGGTAGTATGAGGGTTTACCCGTACGACATCTGGGTACATTTGTATGAAACAAGACCTATTGTGTTCTTTGTCAGAATTAAATAGAAACCTGGGTATTTTGATCTCTACTGTATCAAGCGACAGTATTCTAATTTACAGGAGATACCTCGTCGTATTTACAAAAGTCTTAAAGGAGGTACTTTAATATAATATACAGGTAAAGACCAGATACAAACGTATAACAAGGCGAAGTAAACCCAGATATAAAGCTTATTCGATACAAAAGAGGTTATATCTTCTAAGGATAGTATACTTAGTAATTATTCAAATGGTAGTATTACAATTGAGTATCTAAACTGTGATAGTCAAGTAGCTCATCAGTCATGCAGACCGACCCCTTGGTCAAGACTAGAAGTCTTCTCCAGCATTTGTGAAGAACTAAATGAGAATGAAGATGTAGAAAGACGAGGTAGAAATGAAACCATATCAACACAAACATTATAACTTGAAACGTGAAGATACTCGACAATTTCAGGGTCCGAATTCGAACGTATATCCACACATAAATAGATGGATGTAGGATGCGGAAAGGGGGATATGATTCATCAATTTATGGATGTCCGAACCATGAAAGTCTGCTTTACAAGCCGCTACGAACTAGGCAGCAAACGACGCCGACAGTCAGGTCTGCTTGGGGTAGAAAGTGCTCCTAGAGTTTCTCCTTCCAACTCCTTCAATAGCCGCCCCAAATCCTTCGTCTTCTCCATTTTATCGTCTAACCTCTTCCTCCAGTTCGACTCCACTGTAAATTTCTCCATCCAAATCGACCACTTCTGAATAGCGCCAATTGCATCCTCGGGGGCGACACGAAACCATTCTCTGTGTTTCCGCAAGCAGGCATCACAGTCAACTATTACCTGGTGCTCCCGCAGCTGCGCGTGGCACAAGGCCTCGACTACTTTAGGGTTTTTAATTTTGTTTTCTGTGTCCGTTGGCATAGGATAAAGCTCCATCGGCTTCCTGTTGCACATGAAGGCAATGTCTTTGAATCTTGTCTGGCTCGTGGAGCCCGTGTAACCGATCTTCACGAAGCCTGGATTTCCCTCGACTTCATATGCATAGACATATCCCTCCGGTGATCCTGATCTGGACTTCAACGCTGTCTGTGTACATTTGACAAAATTCGGACTACATCGATCGACAACCGTGAATGGGGAGGTGTCATACCCTGTATGCAAGACAGGTTATCGAGGTGCTTTCTTGGAGGCTTTAGCAAGTTTTTGTCACCTATCTGCTCAATATGTGCAAGGGCGGGGATGTCATCTCGAATAAGTTGCTTGGGAGAGGCATTCATAGCTGCGGCTGGGGCTGTTGATATTGACTGTGTTAGTTTGATAAGAGGGCGAATAGCCTGAATTTTAGCCATCCATTTTCTGACGCTCTCTGGCTTTTCCTTGTCTCTATGAAGAGGGCAGAAGACACATTGCCCTAGTACTTCAAGGTGCGTCTGAAGTCTCGTATCGTCGGAATATATATACGGCGCGGTTATCTTCTTCAGTATCTCTTGTACAATCTGGACATTCCGGCCTCCTATCTTACTATCGCGAGAATCATCGTCATGCCCATCCGCAAGACACTTGGTGCAGGCCTTAGGAACAACGTGCTTGATGCGCATGGTAGCTAACCAACTTCTTTGTTCAATACCGAGTCCTGTGGGGAAAGAATCCAACACTTCTGCAAGTCTAGAGCTGGTCTGCTTATGATGGTCCTTGCAAAGAGTGAGAGAAACCAGCTCATTCAATTTATTTTCCAGATATAGTGAATTCGCGGGCATATTCTCCATGGAAGAAATCAACTCATCGAGCCGAACCATCTGCGATCGCACGCCGTGTCTGCAAGGCTTATTCATCTTCGTTAGAGCACCACATCTTCCTTGGTGAACACCCAACTGATCTTTCAAAGATCCAAGTATTGAACTCCAATGCTGGTTTGCTCTATCTTTTCCATCATCCTCTAAGTTTTGTCCCTTCTGGGGACTTGCTGGAGGAGTTCTGGGCACGAGATCACTCCGAGCTAGCGAAGGGGGTTTTTCTTGACGCTCTTGTCGAACTCTCCTGGAGGTGGCCGGCGAAGTAGGTGGGGTGAGCAACGCGCCAGGATTCGCTTCTGGGCTTGAGAACCTCTGGGCCTGGTTTGCTTCAGCATACATGGTTGCGCTCGTCACTATGTTGCAAACGTTCCTGGTTGGTATATATTTTATAAACGGAAGATTGTCGTTTTTTCTGAAAGCACTGCGGACCTGGACAGAATGACAGAAACCTATTTCCATATATGTTTAAGGCTTCCTTTAGAACACATTGATTTGCTTGTGTTTTTTATGATTTATTTCCAGGTCAGGCGACGCATTGCAAGGCTGAGCCTCTGCGGGGTAGCTTTGCTGGCTGATTCCAGTCATTTTTTAACACTGCCTTCAAAAGCAAATTCTTACTGATTGGAATTAAAGGGAGACAATTGGTTCTCAAGTTGAGACAAACATGGGTTTAGGTTCCCATTCTGATTGACATCTCAATGCTAAAGACGGAGAGATAGCAAACAAGTTGCCGCTTTACTTGCAATTATTTGTTTCAACATATAATATACGGATCATTATTCATTAATTCTATAAACGTGAGGGCTTATATACAAGCTGAGCTTGGAATCCATTGGAAATCAGGACTGTCAAGATGCAAGACTTTTAGGCCATGTAAGGCTTCTCCTCCGTACTGAGGCGACTCGCCCGGCGCCCTGCATGCTGTGCGCGGTCAGCCTCCAGGGTCTGAGCAAATTTGCTGCTCGCGCGGATTTCAGGGCCCTTCCAATAGAATATATAGATAGGAATGGTCACTAGAATGGCCAGACAGGCGAGAATGGTACTCGCCCACTGCAGGTGGAACTTGCCACCAATGTTGCTGTACATTGGAGTCGCATACATGGCTGACAGCCCTGCAAGGAGATCACGAGCAAACCCGTTGCCTCCGGTGGCGGAAGCAGAGTACGGTCCGTATGCGGCAACCATGTAGTCGATGGTTGCCATGTAGATTCCGTAATTCGCAATGGCAATCAAGAAAACAAACACAAGGGGCACGATCCAGTGGGTATAGTCCGGACCCATTGATGTCCAGGCAAATCCAAACAGGCCGATCGTCTCCAGAGGTGCAATGAAGAGAAGGAGAAGCAGGCGACGTTCAGGTAACCGAGCTGTATTACCATGACTCTTTCTAATTTGACGCTGGCGCCAAATGTCGGGAAGGAAAATGCCATATGCGACAATATAGCCGATCACGATGGAGATGAAGCAGAGTCCAATCTGGAGAGGATTAAATCCCCATTGTTTGAACACGAGGTTGAAAGACTCAATGCAGGTGAAGATCAGAGCGTCAGAGAAACCAGAGAGCAGAGAAAGAAAGAGCACAATAGGTTCCCTCAGGAACATCTCAAAGGGTCGGCACCAGACACGCAAAACATCTTTAGCATCAAATCGGGGCTTCTTCAACTCGTTCGGTCCGTAAACATTCGGATCCTCACCCGTCTTGCGACGGCGCTTCGCTTCCCGGTCGATAAGAATAGTCGCGCGAGTCTCAGAGACAAAAAAGAAGTGGACCAATTGCGTAACTCCGCCAAAGATAAGCTGGATCCAAAAGTTCCACTCCCATTTCAGCCACTGCTGGATCATTCCACCGAAGATAGGACCGATTGTGGTACCACCGACAGAAGACAATACCACATAGGCAACCGCAAAACCTTGGTCATCAGGTTCCCACATGTCTGCAGTCATACCCAAGGTTACTGAGCCGCCCGCTGAGCTCAAGCCACCAAGGAAGCGGCAGACGATAATGGTGCCGAAGTTGGGAGCCAAAGCACAGGGGATCTGCCAAATGTTGACCAGGAACAAACTGAGCTGCATGATAGGCCATCGGCCGAGCTCTTCACTCCAGGGTGCCCACAGCTCACATCCAAACGCATAGGCCACCAAGAAGATCATCTGGCCAACTCGAGCGGCTTGCTCACTAACGTGAAAATGTTCCGACAGGGGCGTGACCGCATTTGGATACACACTGCTGTTAAAGTTCATGGACATTTGCACAGTGAAGATGACCGTAAGGATAGCCCACTTCTTATACCACGGAAAGCTGAATCCCAATTTGTCGTAGCAGTCATCTTCTGATAGTTCTCGCTTCCCATTCCCACGGAGCTTTTCATGCTCCTCACTACTGTTGTCCGACTGAGAGACATGTTCGGCATGAAAAGGTGCAGAAGGTTGGCGAGAAGGACTTGAGCTTTTGTCCTCTAAAGCTAAGCTATCTTTCTTATCCGAATACTTTTCAGGGTTTGGACCAAAATCCTTCTTTGAAAGGCCATTCGACGCCATGACTAGGAGATGGCTGTCGTTCCGGGTTGGATATATGCCACAAATCAGGTGTGTGGGCCTGTGGGGAAAGAGATACCTTACGGAGAAAGGTTCATGAATATGGTAAAAAGAGAAAACTAGGGTGGCTAATGAATTGCCAGTGGTTGTATGATGAAAAGATGAGGAATAACCCCAGGAACAAGGAAGTTACCAGACCTTTATATCAAAGGCTGGCGAGTAGTCCCGAATGGGTGGAATGATACGATGCATTAGGAAAGACATATTCCTCAACGTCATGGCACAATCCTCCGATAATCTCAGCGGCTACTTCATCGGCCATCCCCACACATACCCCCTTCGATCGGTTGGGTCCATCTGGCAGGGAACCACAATCTCCTCATACTCCACACCACGCTGCGGTCCCTTGCAATTCGTGCATAAACAATTTAGCCCTTCAATGGCAACCTGCAGCCTTTCCATACCACGGCAATTCCATGTGTTCTGTAAGGCTAATATCCTCCCTACATTGCTAGAAACATAGCATGGCAAGACCGGCATTTGCCACCATGGGATAACATCATGTCCGGAAATGACCGTCCATACACACGCGCATTGATTCGCTCTGGCGCCAGATGGCGGCTCAGCGCTTAACGGAATTTCCTAGAGTAGAAATCCGAGCGATTAAGGAGGACTGAGTCACGACTGCTAATTGGCCTACCGAACAGACCGCCTCAGGTTATGACGCAAGCACGAGGGCAAAGCCTGTTTGCATCCTCGATTTTATTCTTCTCACATAAGCTAAAGGTCTCTCTCACCGGGCGTTCCGACATGCTCAGGCAGACAGATATTCGATGAATGCTACCATGACATCACCTGGCCGTTCAATGCAACACGTTTAACCGATTTCTCCATGAAAAGATAACAATATCGTACACTACGGAAGGTCAAAGTATGAACGGCATAAACAACTCATAGTTGAACTTGCTTAGATCTTTGTTTACAGCGCCAACCCCTTACTTTCTCTAGTAGACTCTTGGGTCTAATCACAAGCTTTTCTTGTCCTGAGCCTGTTTATTTATTTTCTTATTACCGTTTTCCCAAGCCCAAATATATTCGCCAAGACTGATCCGATCCGAAGATTGTATCGGTCCCATGCGACTCGTCATACACTTCGGGTACTAGGGGGACCCCTTTACTCCGTCTGGAGACTCCAAAACGAGGGGACAGTGCCGAGAAAACCTATGCAACTGGACCCATCGCCGAGCCGAAGTTACTCGGACCGGCAAGATGAGTTCCGTGCAACTGTTTTTCCGGTTGCGGTAGTCGTGTACAGTATTCAGTCTATGCTACAAGTAGACATGTAGACTGTTGATGATATTTTTGGGAGTGATATTGTGTACCTTACACAGTCGCAGCTATGTAGGTTGAACACTGCCTGTCGGCACAGCGCAGTGCAAAAGGTGTATCATAGAGGCAAGTCATGACAAGTCGTGATAGCCGGCTCCACAAGGGGCCCAATCAGTCAAGGGGACTCAAGCCGTGTGAGGTCCGAATAAGAGACACAACAGACCCACAGGCCGGTACATCCCCACCCGACCCAGATCAGGTCTTTCGGGGAAGAGACTATACTTTCCGCCATACTGTGGCTTGAATGGCAGGTCACGAACAAGCTAGTATAGAAGTGCATTTGGAGGTGGCAGGGGCGTCGGTAGAGGACATAGAATGAGGTAGTGTTCCGAGTCAGTACATCAGCTGTCAAGCGAAAGAGACCAGTCACCGAGTGTTGCCTGATGCCAATCAATGCACCAATGTTCCTTGGTGCGCTCGGAGCATGCTACTCATAAAACTGATACTGGTAGAAAATCTTTAGTGGATAATGACCCATTCATCATTCATCTGACCAGGCAGTCATTTCGCTTGTCCGAGCTAATCGAATACTCTGAAGGGTTAGTCACGACGTTTGTGAGCAAATCGCTTAAATCAGTCAGTAAGGGTTTCCATCATTTATGGTATTACCCAATGGTAACTACATATTCACCTATGTCTATCAGCATGTTCTTCGCTGGGCCACTAATCGTCCCGAGGCTAGAGCAGAAGACCATGTGCAACGTGATAGAATTCTATGGAAAGACCCTCATTTGAAGCATTCATAGCATGAGGATATGCTACTTTGATGTGACTGTCTGTTGCTTCGGAAGTATGGCGCCCTGGTTGGAATGTTGCATTTCCCGGCAACACCGGGTTATCTGAAGTAACCTCGTCGTGACCATTCATAAGGTCGGCTTTTGAGCACAACAGATGTCTACACCATTGATAGAACATATTGCGTGCCGACCTTTTGTCTGGCCATTTTACTGGAATGCCGAGATTCAATTAACCTACAGTCGTTAGTCTATATCCTATCTTCCCCTAAGGGTTATTTCCATCTCTAGAATTCCGGGTATCTCATTCCACCAAGCCACAGCAAAGACACAGCCAACTCAAGGGAGGGTAAAATAGTGAACAAATCTTCTGTTACCTAGATTGTTCCAACTGTAGGCGCTACTGCCGATCAGCCACATACTTCGGTGAGGGCGCAGTACTTGAACAAATGCCCCTGCATGCCGTTCTTTACCGGCTGTTGAATGGGGAGAATGAGGAACGACTAGATACCTTAGCCACCGTTAGGTTTTTCTTTCTATCCTTGCGGAGTACTCTACCACAGTATACACATTTATTGTCGATAATTCTCTTGGGTAAGGTACTGTTGTGAGAACGCTTTCGGCCGAGATCGCTTGCTATCCCTGGTTAGGATTGGAATTTATTACAATAGAGAATCATGGACGGATTCGGTTATCCGGTCTAAAACATTTTCTTGGTTCCTTTAACTTCTAATGAAACTCTTGTAGATCGCAACCAGAGATCGACGCGGGAGATGTGCTCTAGAGCACGAACCTAAAGCTAACACCGAAGTACTCTGTAGTATGCCCGTCATTTAATGCTCATGCATCCCACATCGTTGAGCTCTTCACCTTCGACATCCTTCTAGGCTCCCTGTCTTCGATGATTGTTCGTGTATAGTTTATCGTTTTATATGTCTTATTCTTGGTTTTATTTCCTGGGGGTTTTGATTTTTCTTTTTTTTTTTTTTTTCCCCTCCATATTAGGTTTTCTTCAAAATAACCCTATTTACCAACTCCAAGATCTCCACTTTCAGTTCATACTTGGCATCTGATGTGTAATTGCCTACCAAGAAGCGAAGAAACAATTTACCCCTGGCCTTTTTGGTGAAGCTATTAAAGTTTCTGGCTAGAAGTGTCGCCCACACTGCGGGTTTAAGACCTTTTTACCAACTCTCTTCAACTAAGGTGTCCAGCACAATCATACAAATTAGGGTCAATAAACCCATGTATCTCAGCATATCAATAACTAGGTAACAAATATAGACTACTCATCCTATTCATTCAAATTACACTTGATCTGTATGAGATCCAAAGCTTGATACCCTATCTATGACAAAGTTCACATTTAAAGAAGCCCAAAACACCATCGTAATAATAACCCTTGCTTTCATTACTTCGAATACGCAGACAACATTTGACAAGTTCACTCGAAGTACCAGTACTCAACCATAAAGAGAGATAGATATCTGTGTATATTTTCTTAACGAAGTAGCTCCTCCACATCGCCCGCAAATAGTGGTTAGTATGCAATAAGCCAATAAACAGGCCATGCATCATTAATTCCATGCACGAACACCCCCTCGATCCACCTAATACGAGATCTCGACCCCATTAGTTTATGCTACTATTACCTGCAAACCCACCCAACCAGGTACTTACCAACAATGCTTGAATCCGAGCTCCTCATACATTCCCCTGACAAACACATTGCAACAGAGACTCCCAGTTAGTTTTATTAAATCAATAGATCCAGTACAGGCATGAATAATTTTGATTCATTCTTCTTTTCATCATGACTCATCAAATCTAACCCAACTCGTAGAAACACCCAGGACATAAAAACAATACACCACTCACTCGTAACATCATTCATCCCAAACCCACCCACCGCAAGTAACAACTCAACAAACCCATACCCATACCCATCACCACTCAAAGTTAACCCCCAACACTGAAGTTGAACTAGCCTCAGATCCCACACTTCCCCTCCCAGCACTTCTTCCACCAGAAGAAATCTTCCTCTTTCGAACCAAATCCCTCCTCTTATACGCCCGTCTCAAAAAGCTATCATCCAGTACTCTAGGCTGAACATACCTCGTACCCCCAATGAGCATACCCCCAGGAACAACATACATGCTTCCGTAACCAGACCCATAACTATAGTTATAATTATAATTATAGTGGGAGTGATGGGTATAGGTATAGTTATAATGTTGTTTATAGTTGACTTTGTATTCATACTCCCCACGCCCAGAGACAGAAACAGAAGCCAATATCCCCGGAATAGAACTGTATGGTACGCGTGACCGGAGGGCAGATAACAAGACAGCGTGTTCCAGACGTCGTTGGTGGAGTTTTGCGGCTTCGAGGGTTGTTTTGTGGGTTTCTGGTTCTGGTTCCCAAGGTGAGTTTGGGGTTTTGTTTGGTTGGGGGGTTGGTGTGATATGTTGTTGTTCTTTCGAGTGTATTTGAGGATTCATATCTTTTTTTTTTCTGTGGTATTTCAGTTGATTTGTATACTAAGTTCTTTGGATTCTAAGATATTGATGTCTGAATATTGACGTATAGATATTTGATGGGGGGTTAAGGCAGGGATTGCGGCATCGGGTTGTATTTATATGTATACGCAGTTGGGTTTTGAGCGGGGGGTTACATTGATATCTTTTTTTTTTCCTATTTTCTATCAATGTGTGTCAGAACAATATTGTCTTGTATTAGAATAATATCGAGTAAATGAACGCCTCATTGGTTGCGTCAGTGCTGTCGTTTGCAATTGATTAGTCTGATCGAATGGACATCTAGGGTTGTTTCAGATTGTTTCAGGTTGGGGGCATTCCCCCACTTTTTCTATGGTCTCGGTATGCTTATCAGCTGGTCAACGCTGCCCTTGGGTAGTATGTGGCGGGGCAATTGAGGGGTTTTATTAGATTGCGCTACATTGACTGAGCAGTTTACCTGCTGAATGGGCAATTGTGGGTTTAATATGTTTCATCAATTGGATCGTCTACTATACATACATGAATCATAGACATGCTTTCCTCCCGCGCGGCAAGAACAAATATTAACGAGTGTGAGAGAAGTCAAAGAAGGGGAAGGTTAGAAATAGGAGTAGAGTACATCGACAACCCTGGCTGCCGCTGCCCATATGGTAAATACATATGCCAAGTCAAAAAAAACAAAGCAAAAGGAGATTAGAGTATATGGCGACTCTATCGAGAAGGGTGCTGTGGCGTAAGTGACCCTGGGAGCGGCCCGGCATTTGACCCTTGACTGTAAACCCGATGGTGTCCTGGCGCCCCGTGAGGGCCAGGGACAACCTCACCCAAGGTCCCAGATACATGACCTCTGGCTTGGAGGGGATGGACGGCACCAACTGCTTGAGGCCCACCAGGAGCATAGCTCAGTCCGCCTGCTGGGTTTGGATGGAGGATCGCCGGGGGTGTATAAGAACGACCCATGGACATTGCTTGATGCGGTGGCCCAGGTAGACCTGCTGCCCGAGACGCCTGAGCTTGTGGAGGTGGTGTGTTATGACCGTAATGTGCACCAGCGAGACCGAGCGCAGATCTATGCGGTGGCTGTTGGTGTGCTCCACTAACCATTGTTTGCACGTGTTGCTGGTAGGTCTGATGGCCGCTATGATGTTGCTGTGCAGAGACATGCGTCGGCGCCGGTGTTGCTGGTGTTGGTGTAGCGTATGCCGCGCTTGCTGGAGGGCGCGACATCCCGAGCAGATTGGCAGGAGATTGGATAGGAGTGGGAGGGCCCTGGCGGGAACCATAGGCGATGGTGTTGGTACGCGGCGTGGGAGACCCAATTGTAGGGCGGAACATTTGGCTCTGTGCACCTAAGTCACGCGAGCCAACAGCTGCAGCCTGTGCATGTGCCGCTGGCGACGGTGCATAGACAGTTGTGTGATAAGAAGCGCGCTGAGAGGGAGCCGGTGAGGGGGTCGGAACGGGTGATGGGGCACTGAGGTTTGACAAAGAGGGCCCTGGGCCTGACAATGATTGGCTCGAAGTGTAAGGTGAATATGGAGGTTGCGGTGCCAGTGTTCCACTTGTTCGACTGCTCTGCTGGTGAGGTGGAGGCGGCTGTTGTTGCTGCTGCTGCTGTTGGCCTCGAGGATCAAAACGTGCCATCCAATCGTTACTAGCGGGAGCGCCTGAGCTTCCTGGGACGGGTGTGTAAGATTGATAGTCGACGTAACCTCGGGATGGCGGTAGGTACTGGGTCTGCTGAACATAGACAGGGGTTTTCTGTGTCGGCATCGCGGAGTGTGTCTCCTCTTGGCGGGGCGCAGCAGCTGCTTGGGAGTACGAATGTGACCCTGTGTAGACTGGCCGTGACGGAGAGGCCGCAGTGCCTGTATGGTTCGAGGCTTGGTCACTTGCGAACCGTTTACGTGGTTGAGGCTCTTCGGGCTCATCATTCAGGATGCTTAGGATATTTGACCGCTTAGCTGGCACTTGCCGAGGAGCCTCGGGTTCAGGCGCAATTGGCGCAGGCTGGAGGGTCTCTTTAGGTGGCGATAAAACTGGCGGTGGTTGTGACAAGCCCACATGCTGGCCAGGTAGCGGATAATATGGCCTTTGACTGATATGGTCGTGTCGGATGGGAGAAATATCTTGCTCCTGCTTCTGCAGTGGTTGTGCTGGGGAGCTGGGAGGCTTTGTGAGACTGGGTTGGCGGGAATGGGATCCTGTGCGCATAAGCGAAGGCTGGGGCTGATGCTGTATGTAGGACTGCTGCGTCGGTGGCAGTGTGCCCTGTGTTTGGAGAAGAGGTGATCCATGTACATCAACACCCGATGTCCGGTATCCTTGGGAATGGGGAGGCTCCATACGTGCCATCTCAGGTGCTGGTACAGGCGTTTGGCGAGCCGAAATCGATGTTTCCTGAGGACGAGTAGTCGTATGAGACAGTACAGTAGTCGGAATCTCACGTCTCTCTTCCGGGAAATATCCAAGGCGTGGGCCTGGGGCACGTGGTGGCAAGCTCGCTTGATGAGCACGAGCCCTGGAAAATTCATCGCTAAAAGCAGGCGCAGGAGCCATAGGGGTACTGGCTTGTGCGAGTGGTGGATACCTTGAAACATTACGCTCTTTTTCCGGCGGAGGTCGAGCATGGAGGGGTACTGTCTGCGGAGATGGCGCCGCATGCTTGCTCTTCGACACAACTCGCGTCTCATCTGGCTCAGGCGCTGCAGCTTCGGTATGGGGGGCAAGGGGGCGAGGCATGATGATGGATGAAGGTGTTGCTTCGTAGCGTCGTCTCGAGGCAATGTTGGGGGCAGCAGGCAAAGGACCCGTACGTTCTCCCCGAGCCTTTTTGTGCTCTGCATCTGCAACGATGTCTTCAAAGTCTTTCTGGCCGGAGTCTATGCGGCGCTGGAAGTAATTTTTAACCTTTACAGTATTAGCCACATGAATAGAGCTGACATCAAAAAGGGAAAGGGGCATACCATCACAGTTGTCTTCGTCTTCATAAAGTTCGAGATGCCTTCGAAATCACGACCAAAATGTGCCAGCAGTTGAGGAAAGTCGCGCTGCTCTGGTACAGACCAGTAGCTAGTAGGTTGCAGTGACCCATATCCTACCTCTGACTGCCTGGTAGATGTCGGAGTCTCCTGTTCCGCCGACTCAAAAACCAGCACCCCTTCTTTCTGACGGCCACGCCCGGACCTCGCCCGTGGGGGCATCTCTGCCACCGGTTTCTCGGACGGTTCTCTGGCCCGCACCATCGCCGCTTCGTTCGCACCATCCATGGATGGTTCGGGCACCTCCAATTTGGGGATAGCCCCAGCAGAAGGCGCGATTGGCGCCATTGTCACATTCTGGATCGGCTGCTCTGCCTGGATGGGTTGTTGCAATTGCTGTGGCTGTGGTTGTAGCTGCTGCTGTTGTAGCTGTTGTAGCTGTTGTTGTTGTAGTTGTAATTGTAATTGTTGTTGTTGTTGCTGTTGCTGTTGCTGCTGCTGCTGCTGCTGCTGCTGCTGCTGCTGAGCTACTTTGCCCCGTCGACCTCCACGAGAACCTGCACCGGTACGGCCTCGTCGGCTAGCGGGTTTCTCTGGTTGATCGCCATCCTTGGCTCCCCGACGACCATTGCTGGTATGCTCCGTATCAGCAGAAGAGTCGCCAAAGGTGGGCGCTGCAGCACGCCGTGGTCGGCCAGTATCTGTAACGGGAGCAGGCTCCTCCTCGCCTTCATAATCCGGCTTAACAACCCCCAGATCAGCCATCAGAGCGTTGGACTTTGGTCGGGCAGACCTTCTGGCACGACCACGTCGACTCCAGCGCTTGTTGAGCTTGGCCTTATACTTGATCTCTTCTTTGGTGAGATAATAATGGATGATACATTGCCGGAAATCTCGCCCAGGCAAAGACTCGGCAATCTTACCCCATTTCTTCGGATGAGCCATGAACGCATCAGTAAAGATCTCATGTTCCTCAGGAGAGAAGTCGTTAGGTGGTGGAATAAATCCGAAGACATCCATAGCCTTATCAGGATCGATTATGTTATTCGTATCCTTATACACGCGTGCCCTTGCTTCGTCCAGCTCGAGCATATCTGGAATCACAGCCTCACGAGAAAGATCTGGTTGGGCAGTAGCCTTGTTCCCACGTCGCCGTTCAAGTTCCTCCTGGGCGGAGATTTCTGAAGCTCGGAGGGCATTCTGGAAATCAAGCTCACTGTTTCCCTTGTATCTCCTTCCTTCAGCGGTGGTAGGTGTTGCTATTGCAGTGCCTGGGGGGGACACGGGGCCTGGCGTCAGTGAATTCTTCTCTTTCGCGCGATCCAGATCATGCACTCGGAGTCGCCATTCCTTGTACAAATCTACGTAATCATGTTGTAAACTAAGGTTCTTCCTGGCAATCTCTTTCCGGCGTTTCATCATCTCTCCACGAAAGACTTCCTTAATTGACTGATGAGCTTTGGCATTTTCTTGATAAATGTCAAGATCGGAAAGAGGAGTTGGGGGGCCGGAATTCAGGAATGGCAGGCTCTCGACGGTGATAGAATCAGCTGCAGGGAGTGAATCCAGGACCAGCTTAGCTGATGATTCCTGGTCTTCGGCATCCTTATCCAGCTTGACCTCGGGAGGAATAATTACTTCCTGTTGATCTTCGGCTTCAATTTTATTAGCTGGCGGTGGTAGAGTTGGGGCCCTCTCTGGAGCCACATCATTGGCAATCGTTCCCAACAATTGAATGCGCAGGAGCAGTGCAACAATATTCGGATCTTGTAGTGGCGGAGGGGGCAATTCCGCGCGCAACGCTCGCATGTCCTTCTCAAAAGTTCGCTTTCGCTCCTCCAGGTACTCTTGCGTAAAAACAACATTTTCATCTTCGTCTTCATCGCTGGTCCGACTAAAGTCTGGGATGACAACATTGGTTTTGTCTCCAGTGGTTTTCTCTTTAGGCCCGACATCTTCCGTAGGAAGTAAGCCGGGACTAGGGACGCGAGCACTGGAAGGCTTGGAGCGTTCGGGCGATACAGGCGATGGCTCTCGCTTGGATTCTTGTTTCTCCTTCCCAGGGACGATCTCTCCAGCTTCAGGGCCCGACATGCTGTCATCGATCGACATGCGCTGTTCTCGCTTAGGTTCCTCGCTGATAGATAACGCCCGCTCCTTTCCATCAATGGAATCACGCTTTGGAGTGACAATGGAATTAGGCGCAGGAGGAGGGCCCCTGTAGCCAGGGCGAACCCACTGTTTGTTACTTTTAGGTGGCCCACGGGATACGGATGGTCGCTGTTGAAGAGCACGCGGGCCCGTAGGTATACTTGACGAATGCATAAGAGGCGATGTGTGTGGACCAGGCGATGGTCCGCGATTGGCTGAAGGTGGGCCTCTTGCCGAAAGCTCTGGGGAGCTGACGATAGGCCCGGACTTGTTGGCCAAAGGCGTCTCTACTTGCGATGCTGGAGGCTCTTTGCTGGCCATAGCCGCAGGGGCAGTGGGTGGGGAAAGGTCCGGTTGCCTCTGTGCACTAGCAGGTGCCACGGAATGAGGTTTGGAGGTGCGTGCCACTGGTTCATGTTTACTCGAAGTATCAAGAGTCTCATCACGTCGAATTCTTTGCTCCAGCGGTTGTTGGGGAGAAGTTCGGGAAGCTTTAGGACCCGTTGGAGGCTGTATAGGCCCGCGCAATAAAGGTTCATGATGCTCTTTCTCTACCTTTGGGGCTGATGGAAGCGCCGCACCTGCATCGGATAGCCTCTTCTCTGCAGACAAATCGGGGATAGGTGCAGTAACAGAGCCAAACGCCGGGACCTGCGGAGCCGCAGGGGGCGGCGACCGCTTGATAGGAGTGTGAAATTCTTTGGGGGGCTCTGGGCGAGGTACAGTAGGTTCAGGCCGTTCAGATCGTTCGGGGTCACGCCGAGGCTCGGCTATGGACGGTTTGCGGGTCTGTTCAACGTTAGGGTGGTCGGGAACTCGATCGGATGTTGCAGGGCTTGTATGTAGAGCCGGGGGAACAGGCGGTGCTGCTGAAATGCTGGGAATACGATTTTCATTTCGACTCGGGGGGGGATCTCTCTTCCAAAGATCGGCTGGTCTGTCTCGATCGTCACGTTCCATACGTCGATCAAGTTCATCGCGACGTTCAAATCTTTCACGACGATCCAGCTCCCTGTCTCTTTCGCGGTCACGGCGATCAATCTCTCGGTCGCGGTCCATTATACGCTCTCTCTCACGGTCGCGATCGCGATCTCGGTCTCGGTCGCGGTCTCGATCACGTTCGCGGTCGCGGTCCCTATCTCGGTCCATAATACGATCCCTTTCTCGATCACGGTCCCATCGGCCATCTCGTGAACGACTTCGACGTCGGAAGGAGTCACGGTCGTCCAGATAAGGGATGCGGCCGCGCCCACGCCCAACATCCCAATCCCCTCGCCCACGACCACGCATAGGCCCACCGCGAGGATGATGACCGGGCCCTGAGGAAGGGATGTCCGCAGTAGTCGATGATACTGAAAGGAGGCTGTCTCTGGAGCCGCGTCGCATCCGCACCAGATCCGGATCTCTCCCAATAGGTTCTCTCATGTCGCGAAAGTCGCGAGGAGGAGGCGGGGAACGAGAGCGACCGCGACCAAAGCCGATTCGTGAATCTCTGGGGTCAAAGTCCCGGTCGCGACGACCCCAGTCGCGGTCAAGATCGCGGCGGAACGGAGGAGGTCCATCACGAACATCTCGAAAATCACGATCACGGTCTCTGTCCCTATCTCGAAGATCCCGATCCCGATCCCGAAAATCCCCACGGCCCGGATATCCTCGACCTCGACCACCAAAGGGAGCTCCCCGAGGAGGATCGATTAACGCCTTTGGACCCCGGGGTGGCTCTCGGCCCAGCGGGGGCAGATTCGCATCATCAGAGCCTCGAGGGCCGGCAGGAGGTCGACGGTCACCGAAGCGCTGCGGAGATCTGTCGCGGGAATTAAACCCAGACAATGGGGGGTATCGTGAAGACATCACCAGGTCATGCTAGAAAATGTATTATCGATCAACCCGGCAGATAGCCTGCTACAGGTTAGTTAACTGAAGAAATTAGAAACAAAATCGAAAAACACAGTAAGAATCCAGGTTCGAGACTGAGGGACCCAGGTTAGAGCGCGAGGCAACGGGTGTGGAGAGCACGTGATCTTTAAAAGCGTGGAAGCACGGGCCAGAATAAAAGTATTATCTAATCGATCTAACCAAATCCAGGTAAGACCCAGCAGTCGAGGAACTCGAAATTTGATTGATGATTGACTGGTTCTTGCTTTAGCGGAAGCCACTTGGCGTGGCTTGTTTCAAATGTGACGGAGGACGTGTGAGGGCGTGTGGATCAGCAGACAAAGAGGGGAGATGAACGAGACGGAGTGAATATCCAAATTTTTGCCTGAAAATTGGAATCGTTGGATTGGATGCGTAAAAATGCCCGTGGTACTGTGGTCCACCATTGAATGATCGCTGCCGCGTGCCTTTTTACGTGCGCATATGAATGATCTCGATCCCAAAATTCGAGAAATCAATGGGGAGAAGAAAAAAGATTCAAAGGGGGAAAAAAGAAAACAAAAAAAAAGTAAAAATAAAGAAATCCCCGCTACAACAGTACGCACCTCTTGACAAAATGCAGCGAGTCAAGCAGCCAACTGTACGATAGCTGCAAGGAGGGTATAGTCGGACAACAGGCCTAGAGAACTGTTGGAAGTTGGAGCTAATTAACCAGGATAATCAAAATTCGGCCAAAATAGCAGGGAATAATAGCCGACGATAGATCACGGACCGGTCTGAAAGTGAGGACAAGCTATACCACCACTGTTGAAGATTGAGAGAGTGAATGAAAAGAAAGACAATATTAACAGAAATGGCTCGGAGGAGGAGAATGTGGACAATGATGAAGAAAAAGAGAGGAGAAAAGAAACGGGGCCAGAGGTGGATGAACGGATGGATGGATTAGCAGATGGGGTGGAGAGCCGTCTGCCGCCGACTGTATGGGTTGGGTTTAATTTTAGTTGGTCAGGGATTCTTCTTTAGGGGAACTCAAAAATAACTGCCCACTACTGGCCTTACAGTGACCGTGACCCTGGATTCATATTGTGCCTGAGGCCACAGGGCCTCGTCGCCCATTTGACCTTTTAAGTTCATGATGTTTATGCCCCAGGCACTCAATGGAGCACTGCTGCACAGACGGACCGAAAACTAACCAAACCCGGTTAGTAGTGTTGACTGGCTACCCCGATCCCCTTGTCACACCTGAGGCATTCCTCAAGTGGTTTTTTCTGCCCGGCCAATCACCCCACCATATTGTTACAGCAGAAAAAGCCACAAAAAACCTACGAAAAGAAAACCTAATCCTGTTCGGATCTTGTATAAAACACTCACTTGTTTTAGAATCCAACCAAGAGCTATATCGCCTTAACTTGCTTTCATTTCCTTTTCTTCAATCTCTTCCCTTTTCTTTTTCAAGACAATGTCCTCTAATCCAGCGGAGGCTGCCCCTCCCACCTCTGCTACGAATGCCGTCCTAGTTGCTTCGGAGCCCGTTCCTGAGGGGACTCATCAGGTTCAGGGTGTGGACTTTGAGCAGTTTCAAGGTCGCGATATTACCGTCGCCGAGATGGTGGATAATATGAAATACATGGGCTTCCAAGGTACCGCAGTCGCCGAGGCTACACGCATTATGAACGATATGGTAGGGTAAACCCCTCTACTTATTTTTTTTTTCTGCGATCCGCTATTGGCATCCTTGCTGATATTAGATACCTATATAGCGAGCCTATCGTCATCCGGAATCGGGAGAGAAAACGACCATCTTTCTTGGATACACTTCAAATCTAATCTCATCGGGCCTCCGGGACACCATTCGCTACCTCGTTCGCCATCGTCACGTTTCTGCAATTGTCACCACGGCTGGTGGAGTAGAGGAGGATTTGATCAAGTGTTTGGCCCCTACGTATATGGGGTCCTTTACAGCTCCTGGCGCTGGGCTTCGTGCGAAAGGATTAAACCGCATTGGGAATCTACTCGTCCCGAATAGCAATTACTGTGCCTTTGAGGATTGGTTGATTCCCATTTTGGATAAAATGTTGGAGGAGCAAGAGGCTGCCAAAAAAAAGGCACAGCAGACCGGTGATGAGGAAGATGAGCTCCACTGGACGCCCAGCCGTATCATCGAACGGTTAGGCCGCGAGATCAACCATGAGGACTCCGTGCTTTACTGGGCTGCGCGCAACAACATCCCCATCTTTTGCCCCGCTCTAACCGATGGCTCCCTGGGAGACATGCTGTATTTCCACACTTTCCGATCCTCTCCACAACGACTGCGGGTGGATATCGTGGATGATGTTCGTCGCATTAACACGATGGCTGTCCGGGCCGCCCGCGCAGGGATAATTATCCTCGGCGGTGGAGTGGTAAAGCACCATATTGCCAACGCGTGCCTCATGCGGAATGGGGCAGAGCATGCGGTCTATGTAAATACGGCCCAGGAGTTCGATGGAAGCGATGCTGGAGCTCGTCCGGACGAGGCTGTCAGCTGGGGAAAGATCAAAGCGGACGCCAAGGCAGTCAAGGTGTACGCGGAGGCCACCGTAGTCTTCCCAATGATGGTTGCAGCCTCATTTGCCCGGGCCGACCAGTCTCCTGCAAAGTCAGCTGACCAGGCTCAGAACTAGGGAAAGAGTCATTTTTTTTACGGTGGCTGGCGGGGTAAGCTACGGACACAGGACCGTGCGATGATTAGACGAGTATCACGCCAGAAGCCCGCTCGGAGACGGATCCTGATCCTCTAACTCTATGCAATGTCTCGAGGTGTGTTGAGAAGTCCCTTGCGGGTACACTGCCTGCTTCTCGAATCAGACACTCCATTCGGGCTCCAGAAGTGGCGGGCACACAACCCCACTAGATGTGTCTTCTCGGTAATATCGGAAGAAGTAAGATATTCTAGAAGGGAGGCGAACCGGATGATAAGCTCCGAAGACAGAATCAATCTGCCAGGGAACCCGAGGAAAGGGGGGTGGGGGGAAAGTAATGAAAAGAAAAGTAAACTTTTACTTTTCTGATTTGAAGACTGGTTCCTACCACGAGTGAGAAAGTTCCATATCCCGCGACTCCGGGGCGGGACAGGCACTAAGGCCATTAATTTGTCTTGCAGAGGCAAAGTGCCTGAGGCGGAAAGAATGGATCGCGAATCAGAAGGGAAGTGAGTTGTGGAACCAATGGAGCGCGTTCCACAGGTCGATCATTCCTGACCCGTGACAGTTGATTAGGTGGACAACTAAGGTTCCAAAGAAAAACGGACACCCGAGTTAATTCCTTTAGTTCTGGTATGGGATCTTGCCACAGCGGAAAAGGGGGACGGATACTAGTCGAATAGTATTGCCTACTGTGTAGAGCTTCACAAGGAAATGAGAGAAATTGAACAACCATCAGATAAAACGGAAATGATCCGACCGACTTTGGGACTTTTGACTGGTAGATCGTAGGATGCTTACTCCTCTGCCCGTACAAACCGAAGATCAAATAGAATCGGGAGAAATCAGATCTCCACCCCATCGGGAACAAGAAGGGGGTCGAGGTGGCAATCGCAGACTGGCGTGTCTTGTACTTACTAAGTCAAACAGAATGAATTGTTCCCCAACAAGAGCAACTGAATAAATTCGCCCGTGAATCCATTGGACCGGCGGTGAGTGCAGGTGATTTGGCTCTCGGCTGCATTGCCGCCTCATCTTTGTCTTTGGTTCCTAACTCCCCCCTCTCATCTCTCTGCCTCGTCCTCATCCATTTTCTCTCTCGTTGCTTTTTTTTTTTTTTTT